>NC_090444.1:596634254-596944711 GCF_031143425.1 Pleurodeles waltl | reverse complement strand
TTCTCAGATAACGAATGCAAGAGCTCACCAGAGTTCCTCTGCACTTCCCTCTTTGACTTCTGCCAAGGATCGACTGCTGACTTCTCCAGGACGCCTGCAAAACCGCAACAAAGTAGCAAGACGACTACCAGCAACATTATAGCGCCTCATCCGGCTGGCTTTCTCTACTGTTTCCTGCCTTCACCCTGCACTGGAAGCCAAGAAGAAATCTCCTCTGGGTCGACGGAATCTATACTGCAATGACCAACTAGAACTCTACTATTCCACCATTCCCCAGGCTCTCTGGGCCAAGAATATCTGGGGCATGTTGCAAGAATATCTGTTAGCTCATGATACCAGCGGCATCAAAACCGGTTAAAGCTTGGACCAAACATGCGGAATGGGGGAGGGATGGGTGAATGATGGGAATGTGTGTACAGACTAGTTCCTGGACCAGAGGTCCAAATGTAATGGCACATGAAGCACCCGTGTGCCCCCATTTAATCTATGATTAATACCACTGTACTTTAAAGGTGCCATCCAAATGTGCAAAAAGGATTTCTGGTACAAGGGGCACACTGCTGGACTGTTGATGTAGTATACACAGGGCAACTGGAATTACTCGGCAGAGGAGTAGCAAATTGTGTGGCAGGGTTGAATAAATTATGCGGCAAGAAAAGGCAAATTGTGCAGAATAATAAGGCACATTTTGTGATAGAATTACTGCATTATTTTGTCATTCATGCCCATGTTACCATACTCCAGAGCCACGTCCAGCCTTCTGCAACTTCATCGCCGACTTCATCACCCCCCTCGCCATAGACTCCAACAACTACACTTTACTCAGTGACTTTAATATCCATACACTGTAATGCTGCTCCGTCTTCAATACAAATCTATACCTCAAACAGGCAGAAACGGGCTAAAAATGGGACACACAAGGACAAAAAACGAAGCACAAAAAAGGGTCAAAGGAAGAAACAAGCAGAAAACAGACACAGACAAGGACAAAAACAAACCACAAAGTGACACAAACAAGCCAGAAACATAAACAATGGGGCACAAGAGTCATAAAGGAGAGGAGGGAAAATGGGGCACAGACAAAAGCAAAAACAAAACACAGAGCACTCACAAGGGCTAAAATTAAGCACACAGAGGCATAAAAAAGGGTTGAAATGAGAAGAAAACTGACACAGAGGCAGAAAACAAGGGACGCAGACAAGGCCAAAAATGAAGCACAAACAAGGGGAAAAAGAGCTAGTTATGCAATGTTATCTCAAAATGTGCACTGTAGAAAAACTGGATTTAGGCAGTCTTGTGTGCTTATAATACCCTAACTTGTACATATATGAGTGCCTTTGAAAACTTGAGCTCAGAATGTGCACTTTACCAAAAAATTTTTTTTTCAAGTACTGTGTACACCATCCGGAACTCAGCGTGCACTCAATCATTTGGTGACTCGATGCAGTCTTACCTGCTGCAACGGGGCATTCCAGGGGCTAACCTCCGAATATACCAGCCCTGCTTCAGCTTCAAAGATTTGTACAGAGGGAGCCTCAGAGCTGCTGGGAGTGGGAGCCTGGGATGGCGTGCTGTGGGGTTACTGAGAAGAGGCCCTGTGACTCAAACTCCACAGCAGCAAAGGGTGTATAACTGGAGTCTCCGTGGCCTGCTCCTGTATGTGTCATCAACGTGCTCCTGCCCACAACTGTTCCTTGATGCTGAGCCACCAAAGACCCACCTGTTCACTTTCCAAAGTGGGCTATGCAACGTGCATTGAACTTCACTATGATTGGCTATCAGTGTCAGGTGCTTTTCAGTGTGTGTTATACACACATATCACCATATCCATTTAAATCATATCTTTATCCAATTGTGTACCTCAATGTGATTCATATCCAATATCAGTGATGCACATATTCATTTTGAGTACAGTGTTATATACCTCACTGTTATTTCTAACCATCTCAAGATTTGTCATAACAAAATCATTCTCTAATGTTCATTTTATTAAATTTGCTTTTATGTTTTATTAGCTCAATACAAACAGTACACTTTCCAGCACTAGATCACAGGACAGCATGCACATGGAACATATCGTATAATCAGAGCCACTGGAGATATGTGATTCTGCAACATCAGCATTTTTCTCATAATTATTCATTTGCCGCATTTGTCACATAATCCACTACCTGCCACATAGTCTGCAGATTTTAACAAAATCAATTGTTGTTTCTAGTGCAAACGGATCAAAAACGTATGAAAAACATGGCAACAAGTGGTCCTGCGCACTGGAACACCCTTCAAAAACATTGTTTAGTCATCTTACCTTTGCTTATTGCTGCATTTGGCATTCAGTTGGTACTAACAAGATG
This sequence comes from Pleurodeles waltl, assembly GCF_031143425.1. Taxonomy (NCBI): domain Eukaryota; kingdom Metazoa; phylum Chordata; class Amphibia; order Caudata; family Salamandridae; genus Pleurodeles; species Pleurodeles waltl. The sequence goes on along the minus strand of NC_090444.1, from coordinate 596,942,357 downwards.
ACATCTTTTCACAATCAATCAATCAATCACTAGATTTGTAGAGTGCTACTTGTCACCCTTGAAGGTATCCAGGCTCTGGCAGTGTCCAGTTGATTAGCCGAATATCCAGATCTTCAGGGACTTTTGGAACTCTGCAAGAGATGGGGAGGTCCCTAGATGAAAGGGTAGCTCATTCCATGACTTTCCTGCAATGTAGGAGAAGGAGCGATCTTATCTGCTTCATCAGATGCAGGGGTGAGGGTTAATGAAAGGGACATTGGGCAGAGGTGTCTGGTGGGTTGATGGAGGCCTAGGCAGTGGTTTAATTAGGTATGTCTGCAGTTGTATAAGGTCTTGTATGCATGGGTCAGGAGCTTGAGCTGGCCTCTTTTCTGTACAGAGCACCAGTGGAATACCCTGAGGTAGGGGGTGATGTGGGTTTGTCTAGGGAGATCCAGGACAAGTCTGGTTGCGGCATTCTGTATGGTCTGCAATCATCAGAGGTGAGCTGCGATCCCTGCGTAAAGAGTGTAGACGTAGTCCAGTCAACTGGAGATGAGGGCCTGGGTGATGGTGCATCTCGAGCTTTGGTGCAGCAATTTGACAGTCTTACATAGCATGCTGAGGATGAAGAAGCATGAGTAGGAGACTGAGTTAACCTGAGTCGTCATGGTTAGCTTGTTGTCCAGAATGATGGCTAGGTTCCTAGCATGGTAAGTGAGGGTAGGAGCAGTTAGAAGTTCTGAAGGCCACCAGGATGCATCCTATGGGAAGACTTTTTTTCTGAAAATCTGTACCTCTGTCTTGTCCGTGTTGAGCTTCAGGCAGTTGCCCTTCATCCAATACTTTTTGCCTTGAGTGAGAAAAGAGGCGAGTCATCTGAGAGCGGCTCCTTGGATACCTATGTTGTGGAGCCTTGTGTGAGACAATATCTAAGGATGTGGGAGGTCTAGAAGCATCAGATCCACAGTCCCTCCTTGTTTGAGTAGGGCTCAGATGTCATTGGTTACTGCAATGGGAGCTGTCTCGGTGCTGTGGTTCCATTCCAGATGTGAGGAGAGTTGTTGGTTGATGTTTTTTTCTCATACCTTGGATGGGAACAGGAGCAGGGAGATCGGTGAATAGTTGTTGCGTTCGCTGATGTCTGCCAATGGTTTCTTTAGTAGGGCCTTGACATCTGCATGTTTCCAGTCAGGGAAGGTTGCCATGGCAACTAAGGTGATGAACAAGGTGGTGAGTACATCGTTGAAGATGTGATGAGGGCACGGGTCGATTGGGCTCCTGGGTGGACCGAGTTCATTATGGACGCAGTGTCCTGTGGGGCAAGCTGGCTCCATTCCGTTAGCTTGAAGAAGTCGGTGGCCTTGGGCTTGGGTTTGAAGTTTCTGTAGATTTTGCCAATCTTGTCATGGAAGAAATTTGCAAGGTTTTCACAGAGTTCCTGTGTGGGGGGTAATTGTGTTTCTTGTGGCTGGTATGTTGGAAAATTCTTTGATGATGTTAAAGGGTTATTTGTTGTCTCTCAAATGTATGTGCTGGAAGTTAGGGCTGTTTTGAAGGTCGTCTTGTCTGTCATATCCTTGCTGGTGAGCCATCTCCTTATTCGTTGTTGACAGGGTTGTGTAGTGGGTCTGCTGTCTTCAGTGTACCAGCTAGCCTCCTTGATGGGCATTCTGTGGGTGTTGTTGCCAATGGGAGCGACGCTGTCAGTGCAGTTGGTGATCCAACTGATGTGCTGGTTTAGGTTGTTGGAGAAGATGGGGTGGACGGTGTTGAGGACTTTGACCTGTGCATCCTATGAAGCTTTGCTCCAGCTGTGGTGAGGGGCGCTGGGCATACTGGGGATGGAAGTCCATGAGCTGCTGATGTTGAAGTGAACGATGGAGTGGTCGGTCCAGGTGAGTTCTGTGGTGTGGCTGTACCTGATGCTGTCCTGGAGTTGAAGATTGGGTCAATATCATGAGTTAAAAGATATTCTTGCATTGGGCCATAGATAGTCTTTGGCCACAGAGCCTGAGGAATGGTGGAATAGTAGAGTTCTAGTTTGTTTTTGCTGTATAGCATATTATACAACAAGGTCTTCACTATGGGTATGCAATACCAGCTCTACACACAATACATGCCTCTCCACATCCTTTACTCCTCATGTATACCCTCTCCCTCCTCAACCCTCACTTATTAGTCCTTATCCATTACTCATCCCACCTTATTCCTGACTTTCTTTTCATCCCTCAGCCCTTTTCTTCTTCTTCACTCCTAATTCTTTACTTCTCTTCTATCACACTGAGGGACCAGTTTTTGGTGGAGAGGGAATGGTGGTACCTGTCAATGCTTGAAATGTCTGTCGGGCCAATGGGCATTTCAAAATTTGGAGGTCAGAACCTCCATCCAGGCAACGTGGTAATTTACTTTGTTGCCCTACAGGAGGGTGGGTCGATCGACAAAATATAATGGAGGCCCTAAATGCTATACTTCCTCCTCTACCCTCACTCCTCATCTCTCACCATCCATCAGGCATACTCTATTCCCCATACATAAGTCATCTCTCACTTCTGATTTCCAATAATCACTTCACATTCCTCACTGTGCAACACTCAATCTACTTTTTATGTTTCATCCCTTCCCCTGTCAATTGTCCCTTCACATCCCTCATTCCTAATTCCATCCCTTTATCTCCCACTCTTTTCTACTCACTCTAAACTTATTTGTCCCACTTCATTCCTCACCTCTCCCTATTCTTCTTTCCTCATCCCTCACTGCTCATAATTCCTGTAGGCGGGTGTCGTCCACCTCGCCTACCGAAGCTCTAGAATGGCGCCGATCGCGCACCTCCTCCGTCCCCGTTCAGCGTCACCAAGGAGACGCGTGGGGGCGGAGCGTCCTGTCGGCACCGGATATCCGGGTTGCCGCACAAGAAAGAAAGACGGACGCCGGAGAAGAGGGAGACGCCGGACGCGGTATCCAGGACGCCGAGGAAACAATACAACGGAGAGAGAAGGCCAGCGGAGCGAGTGACGAGGAGAGGAAGCCCAGCCCGAACAGTGGAGCCGGGGAAAAGCCTCGAGGAGGAGATGAACCCTGCCACAACCCAGGAGGGTCGTGGCTGAACAAGGTACGGGCTATATTCAGGGGAAATCGACAGAAGGCGGATAAGGGGGCGGTAGGAGGAAGAAAGAACACCGGGGAGGGCATAAAGGAAATGGGACAGGTTGTTTTAAGTGCAGGGGACCGGGGAACCACTGATCCTATTCTCACCCTGTCACCAGCCTAATCTAGCCACTATAATAACCCGCTCCCTCCTTTTTTTTCGCCTATCCCCAGTTAATTCACTGCCTCCTATAGTTCCTTGCCCCACCCTCCCACACCTATACTAACACATCACAGAGATATCCAAATACCGTCCCACTTACCTGGCCATATCCTCTTGTTTTTCCGAGAGCCCACGGGAACCAAGAAGAAGCAGTCCGGAGAACGCCACCTAAAGGGAAAAGAAAGAACATTAAAGACTGATGAAAGCCAACTAAACCTTCGCAAGAAAACCCCCAGAGATAAATTGGAAAGAACTGCAGTCATTATAATTACAATCCTCCCACTATAATAAATAAATTGTGCTTACGCCCTCATAGGGCCCCTAAAATCCGAGTCCGAGTCCTCTGAACCACTGAGCCCACCACAGTGGTGTCAGAAGTGGGATATTGTCCCCGGACGGTACAGAGGTATTGTGAGCATGGAGGAGAAACCTACACTCGAGGACATGATAAAACAACTGGCGGAGGGTCAACGCCACCTCCAATTGGTATGGGAGGCACAACAGAGGGAGGCCAGAGAAGACCGAGAGGCCCTCCAAGCCGCCCTGAAAAGTCAGGCCACTATAATGGCCAATAATCAACTGGTCCATGAAACCGCCCTTTAAAAATTGACCGATGCCATTGCTGCCAGCAAGGTACATCCGAATGTGCCTAGCTCAGTACTCCAAAAATATCAAGAGGGTGAGGATCCCGACTCCTTTTTTACGAACTTTGAAAGAGTGGCCTCATCAGCCCAATGGCCTGAAAACCGATGGGGCCAATACATCGCCCCCCTCTTAACAGGATCCCTCCAGTCTGCCTATCAGGCTGCAAATCCCGATGGCACCACCCCTTATTCCGACATTAAGAAGAAGAGTATTCTTGAGAGAGTGGGGCATGATACTGAATATTATCGGATGAAGTTCCGCAAGTTAAATGGGGCCAGAGTGAAGATCCACGTACATTTTACTACCGGGTGAAGGACTTAGGACTGAAGTGGTTGGGGCCCTTGGGGACCAGCCGCAAAGACGTCATTAAAGCCATCATTTTGGAGCAATATCTGTATTCCCTTCCTGGGAGCACCCGGAATTGGATAAGGCAGCACCCTAAAATTAACACCGAACTAGCCGTCGACATAGCTTGTGCCTATCACCGGTCCCTGGACGTTAAAAGTCAAGCTTCCAGACCCCTGAGCAAAATGCCCATGACTCCTCCTCATTATACAACTAGATGAACCCTTGAGGAGCCCGGACCCTCCCGGAGTACAGAACGAAACCCCATGCAACAACCCCAATGTTTCAGTTGTGGTGAATGGGGCCACCTAGCCCGAGGATGTCCAAAGAAGCATGAGGGAGTGGAACCAATGGAGATAGGGCTTACTCGAGGGAGAGTGCTGTGCATAGGGAAGGGAGATAAGTCATTTAAACACACCCTGCGAATAAATGGTCAATTGGTCACGGCCCTGATTGACTCCGGGTGTAGTCAATCAGTTATACGCCGAGATGTAGTCAAATCTGTAAATCCAGCCACAAATCAGTGGGTGACGATATGTTGTATCCATGGGGACCGGGCTAAGTACCCCCTTGAGTTGGTGGAAGTGGAGTGGGACACCTATCATGACTTCCTCCCCATGGGACTCATGGATAATTTGATAGAAGATTGCGTCATTGGGACTGATTATCTGAGATTTCATGACCTCTTAGATCAAATACGGAAATCCGACCCTATCGAGGGATGGTGGGTAGACGCTCCGTTTGGTAATACTCCCATGTACGGCCCCCCAGAACAGAGAAAACTAACCCGAAAAGAAAAAAGGGCAGAAAAATGAAAATATGCTGTAAATCAAAGACGGGAGAACCCAGAGAAAACAGTGGCCAATATAAACAGCGCCCCAGTTTCGTTTAGAGTAAGCCAACGCGAGGATCCCACCATTGAGCACGCCTGGAAAAGTGTCAAAAGTGACTCTACCGGGGAGGTAGGTCCACACTTTATAGTCCATAAGGACCTTCTATATAGAGTTTCCACAACGGTAAACGGCGAGAAGAAACAACTAGTAGTCCCTGAGCCTTACCGGACTCAGGTATCATTCCTAGCCCATAATCAACCAGGAGGAGGTCATTATGGCCGAGAAAAAACAGAGGAATACTTATTGAGACGTTTTTACTGGCCGGGAGTCTATGCCCATATCTGAAAATACTGTACCCAATGCCCAAAATGTCAACTAGTGGAACCAGGAGCAGTTAGGAGAGCCCCGTTGCATCCCCTACCAATTATCGACACTCCTTTCAGAAGAATAGCCATGGACTTGGTCGGACCTCTTTTACCATCTGCTAAGGGCCATACCCATATCCTCGTTCTGGTAGATTATGCCAGCAGATACCCTGAGGCGATCCCTCTTACTAGTACCACTACCAAAGCCGTTGCACAAGCCATGATAACATTTTTTTCACTGGTTGGTTTCACAGAAGAAATTCTTACCGACCAAGGGACACCATTCATATCTGGGCTCATGAAACAGATATGTAAAACTCTAGGAATTACCCAAATAAAAACGGCAGTATATCATCCACAAACAGATGGTTTAGTGGAGCGGTATAACCGCACCATTAAAACTCTCTTGCAGAAGATAGTAAGCGACTTGGGAAAAGACTGGGATCAGAAACTACCCCTAGTGCTGTATGCAATACGGACACATGAGCAGTCCTCTACTGGGCATAGTCCGTTTGAACTAGTATTCGGGAGACAGCCCCGTAATTTACTAGACATGGAGGCAGAGATGTGGGAGGAAGAGAATAATGAAGAGAGACCTCTCCTAGATTATATCCACAAATTAAAAGCACAACTCCAGACAGTATGGGAGGATGTAAGACACCATTTGGAAAAAGCCCAAGACTCTCAAAAAAACTATTATGATCAGGGCACCAAATTAGGGGTTCTTCAACCCAACGATCAGGTACTGATCATGCGACCTACCTCTGAACATAAATTACTGGTAAAATGGCAAGGACTGTATCGAGTGATAAAAGCAGTTACCCCTGTTACTTACCTTATTGAATTAAACGATCACCCTAAACGGACTCAAATCTATCACATTAATTTATTTAAAAAATGGGAAAATCCTGAGAACAATAGTGGTCTTCCTGCTACTGGCTACCTATTAACACCGACCAACTCATTAGGGCTAGACCTATGTCCCACCCTCCAACCAGAAAAACAAAGAAACCCTTGTGTCAATGATTCCCTACCTGAAACTGAGAAACGTCAATTACTCGAATTAATACAAAAACATTCCGAGTTTTTTTCCGAACTCCCCGGGCGAACGTCTCTGGTCCAACATCATATTCGAACACCAGAGGGCCGAACCGTACGCCTACGGCCATATCGAATTCCCGAAGCGAGAAAAATTCTTATAGAAGGGGAGATAACAAAAATGTTATCTTTAAAAGTCATCGAACCCTCCACGAGTCCGTGGTGTTCCCCAGTTGTCTTGGTTCCGAAACCGGATGGCTCTGTCCGGTTTTGTATCGACTTCAGAAAGCTCAATGAGATATCACTCTTCGATACATATCCTATTCCCCGGGTAGACGAGGTCCTAGAAAAGATAGGAAATGCACGTTTTATGTCCACCATTGATCTAACAAAAGGATATTGGCAGATTCCCTTAGCCCCAAAAGACAAAGAAAAGACGGCGTTTGCAACCCCTTCTGGTTTATACCATTTCACTGTCCTTCCCTTTGGGCTTCACGGTGCACCCGCTACATTCCAACGCTTGATGGACCGACTCCTACGGCCCTTCCAAGAGTTCACTGCAGCCTATCTTGACGATATTGTCATTTTTAGTACGACCTGGACAGAACACCTCCAACACCTAGAGAAAGTGTTCTCCACACTAGCGAGAGCAGGCCTTACCGCCAATCCTGCAAAGTGTGTCCTAGGGAAAACCCAAATAGCATATCTCGGGTATGTTATTGGTATGGGAGTTTTGCGTCCCCAAAAGGATAAAGTAGACGCCATTAGATGGATACCCCTCCCCAGAACCAAAAAGGAACTACGTTCTTTTCTGGGGTTGGTGGGATATTATCGTAGATTCATTCCACAATATTCCACCATTACTGACCCACTCACAGATTTGTTAAAGAAGCAATATCCCGCCACCCTCCCTTCTTTTTCTCCCTCTCAACTTCAAGGCTTTCAGCTTCTCAAGGAGGCTCTCTCAACCGAGCCAGTGTTGAGTTGTCCTGATTTTTCCAGACCCTTCCACCTTTACACCGACGCTTCCAACGTCGGCCTGGGAGCAGTCATAGCACAGCCTGACGATCAGGGGCATGACCATCCCATCGTATATATTAGTCGTAAGCTGTTACCGAGAGAAACTCACTACCCCACTATTGAGAAGGAATGCCTTGCCATAAAATGGGCGATTGAGTGTCTACAGTATTATCTCTTGGGTCGGCCTTTCGTCTTCTATACTGATCATGCCCCATTAACTTGGTTAGCCTCCCATAAGGACACTAATTCCAGGGTGTTGCGCTGGTTCCTTGAACTCCAGCCCTTTACTTTTCAGGTCCGTCACGTCCCTGGGTCCAGTCAGTGCCCCGCTGATTTTCTCTCCCGCTGCCCGGATTCTACGGTCCTATAACAGTCCCGTTCCTGGGATGGGGTGTGTAGGCGGGTGTCGTCCACCTCGCCTACCGAAGCTCTAGAATGGCGCAGATCGCGCACCTCCTCCTTCCCAGTTCAGCGTCACCAAGGAGATGCGTGGGGGGGGAGCGTCCTGTCGGCACCGGATATCCGGGTTACCGCACAAGAAAGAAAGACGGACGCCGGAGAAGAGGGAGACGCCAGACGCGGTATCCAGGACGCCGAGGAAACAATACAACGGAGAGAGAAGGCCAGTGGAGCGAGTGACGAGGAAAGGAAGCCCAGCCTGAACAGTGGAGCCGGGGAAAAGCCTCGAGGAGGAGATGAACCCTGCCACGACCCAGTAGGGTCGTGGCTGAACAAGGTACGGGCTATATTCAGGGGATATCGACAGAAGGGGGATAAGGGGGCGGTAGGAGGAAGAAAGAACACCGGGGAGGGCATAAAGGAAACGGGACAGGTTGTTTTAAGTGCAGGGGACCGGGGAACCACTGATCCTATTCTCACCCTGTCACCAGCCTAATCTAGCCACTATAATAACCCGCTCCCTCCTTTTTTTTTCGCCTATCCCCAGTTAATTCACTGCCTCCTATAGTTCCTTCACCCACCCTCCCACACCTATACTAACACATCACAGAGATATCCAAATACTGTCCCACTTACCTGGCCATATCCTCTTGTTTTTCCGAGAGCCCACGGGAACCAAGAAGAAGCAGTCCGGAGAACGCCACCTAAAGGGAAAAGAAAGAACATTAAAGACTGATAAAAGCCAACTAAACCTTCGCAAGAAAACCTCCAAAGATAAATTGGAAAGAACTGCAGTCATTATAATTACAATCCTCCAACTATAATAAATAAATTGTGCTTACGCCCTTATAGGGCCCCTAAAATCCGAGTCCGAGTCCGAGTCCTCTGTACCACTGAGCCCACCACAATTCCCCTCTGGGAAATAAGTGAAATGGACAATGATAATAGCTTAAAATGTATACCACACTGTCCATTTTAGGGCATGTTGGTCCCCTACATCTCATGCCTCAATTCTCCTTCCTCACTTGTACCCTCTTGACCTCACTCCTCTTTCTTCGCTTCTCATCCTTTTTTTTTCAACCATCATTCCTCATTATCATCATCTCGCACTCCTCAGTGCATCACCCCTTGATTCTTAGTTATCAATCTTAATTCCTCACCCCTGATCACTTATCACACAGTCTTGTACTCGCACACCTCCTACCTCACTCGCCTTCTCTCATACATCATCTCTCACTCCACATTCTTTTCATTTTCACCTCTTTATTGTTTATTTCTCATTTGTCATCTCTAATCCCTCACTTTTAATTGCTCCTTCCTCCTGTCTCACTCCTCAACCCTCACTTCTCATCCTTTCCCACATCCCTCACTCGTCTTTTCCTCCTCTCTCACTCCTCATCCTCACCACTCAAATCTCATTGCTTGCTCCTCTTACCTAATCCCTCACTATCTCACCTACATTCCTCACTCTTCTTCCCTCATTCCATATTCTTCACCCCTGATTTCTTACTCAAAATCCCTTATCTGTCACTCCTCACTCTCCTTCACTTTAGCAGTGACAAGGGAACTGGATGAATGATGTTTCTTAAAATGTCTACCATCCTGGGCATATTACGATAACTTCATCCCTCCCTCCTCATGACACAGATCTCAATCTTCACCTTATATTTCTCGCTCATCACCCCTCACTGTTTCCTTATTGTCCATCCCTCATTATAGCCATGCCAATTAAACTTCAGTCCTCAGGCCTCACACTTCATCTCTCATTCCCCATTTTTCATCTCTCACTTCCCACCCATCATTCCCATTCTTATGAGTCAAGCGAAGGTGGTGGAGAATGCCAACAGGTGCTCGCACATCCGCAAGAGTATAACAGCCGTAGGTTCAGAGAATAGTCATATAAATGAACCATGTAGTAGTGGGTGCCAGGCTAGCCAAAAACACCTGCCACCACAGGTATTGGAGGGCCACTCACTAAGAAGTGGGTGGTTGCCTATATAATACAAAAGGAGTGGCCAGGGCACACCAGTGTTGTAAATCCAGAAAATGTTCAAGAATTGAAGGTTGTCCGGTCCAATAGAAATTTATTATAGATGCAAGTAAGTAGGTAGTAGAAATCTCAATCACAGAGATTGCGTAGTACAAGGTATCAAAGTATCCAGAACAGCCAGATGGTAACGAATAAGCAGAGTTACAATAAAGTAATCAAATGTAACAAAAAGTCCATGCAGCAGAAAACAGCCAACACGTGTTTCGTCTTCAAGACTTTGTCAAGGCTTAACATGTATAAAACGTACATGTGAGTACGGTTGGAGCAAACACGAACTGAGGTCTGCCATGTATCTCCAGGTGAGGTCAAATAATATTGACAGGATGACCATCGGCCATGACAAGCCTTGATAATGCAAGCATTCTGAGTCCTGAACGTTAATCCTGCCACCACATGCTGTCTGCTTCTAAAGATGCAACCTAGTCATGAATAATTAGCCTGAGCTTCCCATTCTTTATCCTTTGAACATGTAGTATCTACTCCCTTTTAGATATCCTCATTGCTCATTCTTCATCCCTCAATCCTCAACTCTCATTCATCAGCTGTCATCCTTTAAACCTTACCTTCCATTCCTTACTCCTCAGGCCTCATCTGCCACTCTCATTCCTCATAACCCATCTTTTCTTTCGCATCTCCAATCCCTTATCCCTCAGTAATCAGTCCTTACACCTTGCACCTCAGCACTTATTCTTCTTCCCTCACTCTCCCATCATTATACCTCACCTTTTGCCCTCATCACTCATTTTATCTCACTTGTGGTTCACCCTTTCTCCTCACTTTGTGTGAAGAATTAAATTGACTAACAACGATGTCTTAAATTGTACATCACCCTGTCTATTTTAGGATAATTCAGTCCCTTACGCCTCATGCCTCTGTTCTTATTCCCCATTCCTTATCACTCATCCTTATTTCCATTTTCCTTTGTCCTTTTGACTCACTGATGATTCCTCATCCATCAAACCTCCCTCCTTAACCCTCATTCTCCATTCATCACCCCTTACTTCTTAGTTATCAATCCTAATTCCTCACCCCTGATCACTTATCACACACTCTTGTACTCTCACACCTCATACCTCACTCTTCTTCTTTCATATTTCACCTTTCACCCCACATTCTTTTAATTTTCACCTCTTTATTGTTTATCCCTTACTTCAGATTTCTCATCCCTCAATTTTCATCTCACATTCCTCAATTCTCATTATTTCTTCATTGTTCTTCATTCCTTGCTTCCTGTCCCATAAGTCCTCGTTTCTCATTTTTCACTTTTCATTCTTCATTCCACATCCTTCACTTCTCATCTTCCTTTCTCATACCTCATGCCTCACTCCTTCTCTTTCCATATTCCTTGTTCCTCACTTTTCACAGGCTTTCTTGAGGCTCCGGCCTCCAACCTCGGTTATCATCGTCACCTGTCAACCTCATTCTTTACCTCTCTTCGCTCACTGCTTGTCCTACACTTCTCCTCTCCTACCTTTCACCCTTCACTCCTCACTCATCACCCCTTGTCCCTCACTCACCTTTCACACCTCTGTCTTAATCTCTCACTTACCATTTCCCACTCCTTAACTGTCATTCCTTACTCCTCATTCCTCACCCCTCTTCCCTCACCCTACTTCTTTGCTTTTGTGTTTTTACTCGTCAGTCATCATTTCTCAGCCTTCACTTGTAATCACTCACACCTCATTTCCCATCTTTCACTATTTATCTCTTGTTTGTCATACCTCATGCAGCACTCCTCATCTCTCACTACTTATTCGCCATGCCTTACTATCAGTCCTTATCCCCATCCATCACCCTTTCATTTCTAATCTCTGTCCATCAGCTGTGACTCATCTTTCACTACTCTTCTCTTACATTTCATCCCCACACTGTGCGTATTTTCCCCATGATGAATTAATGAGTGTTGTATTCCAATGCATACAAATACAACACATGCCTGTAACACCATATAATACAATGCGCTAACCTTTATAACACATGCATGGCATTACATAATGGACCTCAACCACACGTTTTTGTGGCATGTATACATGTGTGCGTGTATGCATGCTGCCTTTATTAATTCCAGGTTGGCGTGGATGATATTTTCCCAAAGCTATGATACAGTGCCTGGAGTGGTAAAAGACATTTGTTATTTTTTTAACTCAGCATGAATGGCATTAGCTAATCCTATGCTTAAACACTTTCCTGTAAAAATAGCAAAATATTTTGCTACTTTTTAGCTTGGCATGGATGGAACTGTACAAAACCTATGCTTAAAATCTTTGCTAGAAAAATGGCATGGTAAAGGCAGGTTCCTTGTTTTATATTCTGTCAAATGTATGGTATATCAATTCTAGTTAATTTGTTTTAGTCGAATATAATTCTTTCAGAATATGTAATATTAATTTCAATATGTAATACTAGTTTTAAAGTAAATCAACATCAGTTCAATGCAAGCCATATTTATGATAAAAGGGTTTGTACTTATTCAAAACATGGCTTGTGTTCATTTCGATATGTGCTTTATTCATTTCAAAGCATGCTACATTTGTCTCACATAGTTTCATATTCATTTAAAAAAGTGTCATATTCATGTTAATAAATGTCATTTTAATTTTGATGTGGGCCGTATTAATTTCACCAGGTGTCATATTCCTTTCAATTAATGCCATTTTCATTTCATTGGGTGTCATATTCACCTTAACACCTGACATAATAATTTTAACATGGGTCTTATTCATTTTAACATAACTCACATTCATTTCAATATATACAATATGCATTTTGATGTGTATCATATTATTTTCAGAGCATAACATATTCATTTTGACAAGTTTCATTTTAATTTCAGCATTGGTCATATCCAGTTTAAGACATGTTGAATTCATTTCAAAGGGGCTCATAATAATTTCAATGCAAGTCTTATCCATCTTAGCATGTGTCATATTCCAATCAATGCCTGTCTCATTCATATTAACACATCATATTCATTTTAACATGAATTTTCTACATTGTAACATGTATCACAATAATGTCAATGTGTATGATATTACTTTCAATGCAAGCCATATTCATTTTAATAAATTGCGTGTTTATTTTAACATTGCTCATATTCATTTCAATGAAGCTCATATTAATTTCAAATCATGTCATATTCATTTTAATGTGTTATATTCCTTTCAATCAGTGTTACATTTATTTCAAATAATTTCATATTCACATTAACACTTGTCATATTGATTTTGAGATGCAACTTATCCATTTTAACAAACATCATATTCATGTGAATATGTGTCATATAGATTTCAATGCAGCCATATTAATTGTGACAAATGTCATGAGAATTTCAGCTTTTGTCATACTCATTTGAAGGCACGTCTAAGTCATTTCAATGGGGTTATATTAATTTCAACTCAAGCCAAATTCATTTTAAATCAGCTCCTGTTCATTTCTGTATATCTCACATTCATTGCAATCTGGGTAATATTAATTTCAACACAATTCATATTCATTGCAACATGTGTAATGTTCATTTCACTGTATGGAATGTTAGTTTCAATGTGCATGATATTCTTTTAAGAATATAATATATTAATTTCAGTACCTTATGTTCATTTCAATCTGTCATATTCATTTCAATGTATGTCATATTCCTCTTGGGAACTGTCAGTCATTTCAAGAAATGTCCTATTTTTTTATGAGTATTGGGTAAGTTTCAGTGACTGCTTTATTATTTACAGCAAGGGCCATATTTATTTCAGTATGACTGAAATATATTTCAGTATATCTCCTATTCATTTGGGAGTGTGTGTTATTCATATTAATCACTAAGTTGCATATTCACTCTGGCAGGTTTTATATTTATTTTGGTTCAAGTCAGATTCACTCTGCCAGGTATCATATTTATTTTATTTTACATTTTATATTTATTCTGGTGGGTGTCATATTCATTTTTCAGCACGCTATGCATTTCAGGAGGTGTCCTATATGGGGAGCTGTAATTTTGACATGAACGGCTTCCCATAGGCTTGGACTGAGCATTCCTCCTGTTAGGAAGTCTCAGGGATATCAAAGACTTCATCTGCCAGAAACTGGGCTCTCTTGCTGAGAGTCATGATTTGCTAAGTGGTGCCAAATCCAGTTCCTGGACCCTTGGGAGTGTGTTCTGATGCAACCATGCACATTGACTCCAGAGCAACTTCGGAACAGGTGCCTCTGTCTGACTCGCTCAGCTGCCGAGACCCGAGCTGTGGTTCCCACTGAGGGCAATTATGAGTCCCGAGTGCAGTGTCACTGACACCTGTAACACCCAACTCCGATTCTAACGCAGTACCACTGGCCCCAAGGTCTGATTGCCACACCATGAAGTCGACGCCTCGCATTTTGACCTGCTGGATTCATTGACCACACCTTGTCGAAAGGAAGCGATGCCTTGCCACTGATGCCACATCACCTCCCCTGCAACCGTAAGGAACTAGTGCCTCACCTCCCCTGCCTAGCAGTAAGGAACCAACGCCTACCTTCCATGGTAGCAGTAAGGAACCGACACCGCACTGACTCCAGTGACGCCTCACCTCCGTGACTCTATGTAAAGTCTTTGTTTCCTCATTTTCCAAGGTGCTGTACCTGGGGTCCGTGCGACTCCGTGACCAGCCACACTCCCACGCAAGTGGCGTCGGACTGTTGCAAATTACTCTGTCAAGATGTTATGGTAGCCCCAGTTGGAGCTATTGTGTTTCTAACTGCTATACTAAGAGTTAGGGCCTGATTACAAGTTTGGCAGTCAGGCCACCAGACCACCATGTTGGCAGGCCCAAAAAGATTGCCGCGCTTGTGGTTCCCAGACCACCATATTATGATTCATACAGGCAGGACCGCCATCCCCCAAGCAAAAAAGGCAGACTGCCAGCAGCGCGGCAGCTTGGATTTAGGTGGTCTGACCTCCAGTGCAATCAGTGCAGCAGCAAAACACCAAGCCTATTACAAACACACAGTTCCCGCAGCAGTCAGCCGGTGGTGGTTGACCACCGCGGTCTGGATTCAGCAAGGTATCAGGCAAGTGCTCTCTGAATAAATTCAAAAACAACACAGCTGATGCACATTGGCTAAGTGGATGCACCTGCAAAGGACGCTATAAAACACACCCCTTCACAGACCACAATCTTTTGCATTTCCACTGCAGCATAGCAAGACAGACCACACATCATTTTATCCATTTTTTGTCATAAGGCAGCCCTTTTTTCACCCATTTCAATTTACACCTTTCACGCACATCGTTTTTTTCCCCCCATATTCACTTGTCAGTTAGTCTCTGTCACCCTCTTTAATTTCCAGGCATGTCATGGGCCAAAAACCCATTGATTTTCAGAGGATGAGTTGAGAGTCATGGTGGATGAAATCATTATAGTATTGCCACAAATGTTAGGAGCCCAAGTGCAGCACACTCCTTTCAGTAAGGAAATGAAAATATGGGACAGGATACTTGGCAGAGTGAATGCTGTAGACACCACCCTGCGCACAAAGGAGGAGATTAGGAAGAGGTGCAACGACCTCAGGGGCAAGATCAGGTCTATGGTCTCCAGGCAGCAGGTAGAGGCCAAGAAGACTACTAGTGGCCCTCCCATTGCCCTGTTAAGACTCTTTCCCTGGGAGGCCATCCTGCATACTCAGGGCTTGACAGGAATAACTGGGGGAGTGGAGTCTGGTAAGTTACACACAAATAATGTCACAAAACTGCAATGCCATGCATGCTCACAGCTGAGCTGTTGCCACTATCTTGTTCATATACCTCAACACAATTCAATGACCAGAGTAGCTGAGTTGTAACACTGTCAGTCTGTATAATTGGATCCAACATCACAGCTACCAATGCCCATCACATACTATATGTCAGAATGGTGTTTGGAAATCTCCCAAAAACACATTCCAGGATTCATTGTATGTCCCAAAATGTAGACATATGCTCAAACCTAAATGCAGCCTACATGCATGTGAAGTTTTGGGGAGTAGAGAGAGTGACCTGACTACAACTCACAGGAGGCACTGTTCCAGTAACTCCAAACACCAGTCCAGAGGTCACTTGTCCAAATACCTTTATTTGTGAACTCTCAATTGTAGTGTACTCACCAGGAAAGATACAATTTGTCAAGTGTGTGTAGTAGAGGGAGCGACCGCACTACAACTTCCAGGAGGTCCTGTTCCACTAACTCCAAACACCAACCCAGTGGTCACTTGTACAAATACCCTAGTTTGTAAACTCTCAATTAAAGTGTACTCACCTGTGAGTATAACATTTGTCAAGTGTGTATAGTAGGGGGAGTGACCTGACTGCAGCTCCCAGGAGTCACTATTTCAGTAACAAGAGTGATCTGACTGCAAAGCACAATAGGCCCTGTTCCAGTAATTCCAAACACCAGTCCAGTGGTCACTTGTCCAAATACGCTCATTTATGAACTCTCAATTGAAGTGTACTCACCTAGGAGTGATCAAGCTACTGATCATGCTCAAATCAAAGAAGTGTGTGTCCACTACCTAGCTCCATCTTGACGTGCTAACCCAAGATGAAACTATTGAGGACAGGAATGACACTTTATCCAGTGTGTACAACAAGTATTCCTAAGGCCTCAGGATGTATCACCAGATTGGTATTGGAAGCAGACACATTGACATAACACTGTGTACACAAAGACTCCAGTCACATATAAAACAAAGTCCTTGGTTTGCTTGCATCTCACTCAACTAGGCCTCAAAATGGTCAAAGCCATATCTTGCCTCTCCACTGGGTTGGCTGCACTGGTGGGAAAATGTCATTTTCAGGCCATCTTCCAAAGCGCAAGTGATCTGCACATCTCATCAGCTGCTTGCGTCACATTGCGTTGCCATGCTTCATACATGTCATGCTAAATTACCCAATGCCATGATTACTTGGCAGGATTGGATTATCTACAACTTAACTTTGTCCAAGGTCTCTGCTTACTGTAACAGAAAACCTTTGGAGGTAAATATCATAATTCAACAAGTAACAATGTATGTTTTTCATCAAAAGGTGGATCTGCCAGTAGGCATACTGAGGCCACAGAGCAGACTAACATCTTCCCCTAGATGAAGTCCTGAGTGATGCCAACACTCCTGGACTTGTGGATGTGGAGGATGGTTCTGACCCAGCATCTTGTGTCCCCCCTCAATCCTGGATCCTGAGTTGCAGCGCAACACTTTGGACAATGAGGGTCCATTAACAAGTTGGAGAGGTCACCCTGTGGCACTTGCCCTTGGGGTTAGTGCCAGTGGGGTGAGGTCACTAGGACTGTTCTTGGCCCGGACAACTTCAGCCATGTCTTGGGGGTCTATCAGGAGTCCCAAGGAGTAATGGGCCAGGTGTTGACTGAACTCTGGGAAATCAAGCAGCTACAGAGGGACATGCATAGGGATGTGCATGAACAGATGGATGCCCACAATTCCAACTGGCCTCCATAATAGGGGTGTGGAGGGACATGCGCACAACCCCAAGTGGCGCTTTTCAAAACCGATCTTCTCCTGCCTTTGGCTCATCAACAACAGGCCCATCAACATCGGCGACAGCCACAGGAAGGGATGCCCTGCCAGAGGAACAACCAGTCACAGACACCACTGCCTCTGTAGCAGCTGATCCCCTGCTGATTTTGCTTTGAGATTTAGCCATGTAGCTATGTCAAATCATGTTAACCATACAATGATGATCCAAGGTACTTGTTACATACAAGTGTCTGGTCAAACTAAAAAATATATTTCAGTGTTCAGCACATAGGCTGTCAATATGTCTGAACTCTTGTAAATCATAAATGATTGTCTCATACTAAGCAAATGATCATACTTACAGATACAGCCCTCCAGACCATGATAGGAAGGGATTTGTCAGAGATCGTCCTGTAGAATAGGCAAACATGAAGTGGTTGATGTCACCAGCTTGAGCCTTATCACATACCACACCTAAGTAATCCAACACCACATAATCCAAGATTCAGATAGATGGCAGTACAGCAGTTCGGGATCACAGGGCCTTTATAATCCAACGCTCATGCATCTGGTGATATGACACAAACTTATGTCAGTGTTTTGTCACAGGCGCTGTGACCTACAATGATGAAACACATCTACAGCTCCATACAGGTCATACAAAAAGTGTTTAGTCAATGTGAGGGAACAATGACTTGGTCGTAAGCTAGGACCACATATTTGATGACGACATGAGGACATACAAGATGCATCATACCCACAACAGGACACAAAACAAGTGCAATGGGTACTTCTGAACCTCCACCCAAACACTGTGCAAACTGTCTTGGTACAGGTCTTATGCACCAAATTATGCGACCTACATTACCTGGAACAATCCATGCCCACTTTGTATGTCAGAACAGCATCACATACCTGCCAATGTCACAACTCTGAAATGTCCCCATGAAGATGTCATGATGAAGGTACCTGCACAATGAACAAAACAAGGAGGTTAGGCTTAAAACCATACAAATGTCACAAGTCACATAGCAAGCATCTGGAAAACAAGTTACATTGCAAAGAAACTGACACACACAAAGTAACACCATCAAGGTGGGGATATGTCAAAAGCTATCTTATCAATCAGCCTTTGGCTTATTTTTGCGGAGTATCTGCTCCCTCACTGCTTCAAAAACACTAAACTCCACACATTCCCACAACTACAGTTCATTTTACAGTCACAGTCAATGCATCACATGACATACTTACACTCACAAGAAGTAGCTGTGGATGAGATCTTCACACAAGTAATCTCCTTATATTTACCACTGTCATCTTCATTTGGCATTTCAGGATTCTCATCTGGTGGCACTGCAGACTCCCTCTCCTCTGGGATGTACGGGATATTTCTACACAGGGCGATGTTGTGGAGCACTCAGCATGCAACAGTGATCTGACACACTTTCCCAGGTGAGTAGAGGAGGGCTGTACCAGTCCTGTTCAGATAGCAGAATATAACCAAGGACGGTTTGGATATGGTAAGTCTCCTGTTAAGGAGGGGGACAAAAGTGCAACAATGAGTCACTCACTTCATGATTGTAGCACCTGACATTGCTCACACACAGTCAGTACAGATGTGACTTACCAACCAGCCAGGCTATCTCTGGTTGCAGTTGTGACATCAGCTGGTGTATGGCGCTGTTCTGCATTACCAAGGAATCATGGGCTGATCCAGGATAACAGGCATACATATTTTAGATGTAGAGATCCGCCACACAGACAACTTGCACGTTGATGAAATGGACATTTATTCTGTTGCAATAGACTTGTCCCATGGCATATAGTGGAACCAAGCCAACATGTGCGCCATCAATGGCCCCCACCACATGTGGGATGCAGGCAAAACCTTAGACGTCAGCCTTCACATTGCTTAAATCCTCACGTAAAGGGAACATGACATAGCTGTCTATATGTTTCAACACTGCTGATAGGAAATCTTTTAACACCAGACTGAACATAGGGTGGGACAGACCACCAGATAGGGCCACTGAATGTTGGAAGGCCCCTATTTCCAGGAAGTGCAATACTGACATGACTTGTACAATGGGTGGTATGCAGTATGGATTACTGTTAGCTGGCATCAGTTCTGGCTCCAACTGATTGCATAAATCCACTATTGTTTGCCTATTCAGGTGGTAGAGCTGGATGACGTGGCATTCCTCCATGGTCTGAAGGTCTGGCAAAGGACTGTAGACAGGAGGTTGAAAAGACTTATTTTGTTTTTGTGATGCATATAACAGGGCCATATACAGCCTTTCAAGCTGCCAAAATGGCGGATGTCTGACATACTCCACTGGACATCAGGAATCGCTCAGGGCCGGCGGCGGAAGTCATCTGTGCGGTAGGGGGTTTCAAACAGCGGCAGAAACGTCGACGGTGATGACCGCATATGTGGCATGTGTACGCTGTGTTGTGCAAAATCAACCACTTGACTCCTGACACTGCTGCCAGTAACACCTCCACCACTTCAGCTGCTGTGTGCCGCCTCCGGGACCAATCATGCCATGTCCAACAGTAGAAAGGACCACTGCTTTCTCTCTAGAGGAGCTGGAGAGGCTTGTGAGCAAGGTTCTTCCCCTATAGTGTCCACTCTACTTCTCACCAGAGCACCTCATAATTGACTCTGTTCAACACCTTCCTTTCCCTCCTCACACAGTACAAGTGCCCCTGTGTGCCAGTTAGACTTCTTGTGGGCCTGTTGTGGCAGTCTGTGTGGCACCAATGGGATGTAAATAGTGCCCATATTTGAGACCAGTACAATGTGTTGTGCTCATTCTCATTGTGTTGTGTGATTTTTTTGGGGGCACTAGATCCTCCTTGTGTTAGATGCACATAGCTAGGCAAGCAGACTTTACTGCCATCCAGTGACTTTTTTTGGTTTATGATGGCTATAAATGTTAGACAATATGTATGTGCATGACAGCATGAGCCATTTATGCATCTTGCCTGAGTCATTGAGGATATTGCAAGCAATGTGTCTTGTGCCACACATTTTTCACCCCACTTCTGGCCTTGCCAAACCGTTGTCTGGAAGGCATATCATGACTCACTGTGCCCATCAGGTTGCCCCACAAGCCACATTGCTGATGACCACATGATGTACTGTCATGCATGGAAGTGATGGAAATGTGAGTGTCATGTAGGTTCTGTATGCTCAGCCTGCAGAGATCAGGGCCTGTCAAATGTATCTCCCAATATGAGAGATAGTCCAGGCTGTGGGAGAGTCACTGTGGCTATGCAACTGTGGCACTGTACCCACTTCCTGTAGAAATGCAGATCCTGTCAGGTGGCCAATATGAGGCTCAAGTGAAAACACTTGCCCTGAATTGCCTCAGTCCCTTGACTAGATTAGGAATGGGTACTGAGGTAAATCCCTGAACTAGCCCATATGTGCATTTTGCAGCATTGTCAATGTGTGTCTTTGACTCAAGACAGGTCCCTTACTACCACAGGTCTGCTGTCACCTTCACGGAAGTCATATTTGTCCTGTACAGGCTTATTGTACAAATGTCAGACCCACAGTGCAGACAGATTCCTTTGGGGGCCATGACATGTGACTCAACTGCTTGGTTATATAGCAGATATTGTACAATGCATACCTTTGTATGTTGGATGCTGTCTCTGTAGGTTAGAAACATATGTTTAAAGGAGTGTTTTGTGGTTCAGGTACATAGCACCGAAACCTACTCTGAAATGACATGAGCCTGCATTTGCTAGGCCACATGTCCACACATGCACAGGGAAGATAGTTTCTGTGCCCACCATGCTAGCCCTTTCATTGTCACTCAAGTGTAAGGGTGACGTCTGCACTATGATAGTTGCCTGTAGGGACTGTATGCATTGAGTCAATGTTGCAGAGTGTAAATGTGTTTGTCCACTCAGGCCTAAGGGGTTTACCCTTCAGAAACCACATTGCTTTGTGGTGTTTCATTGTGGCTCACATCACAGTATATGTTGATGGAGCATCGAATACCTGATGTCATTAGGCCTCCTTAGTCATTCTAGGCCTTGGGCAGGGTAGTGGGTTACTCTGTAGATGAATCCAAAAGTGTGTAGTCATGCCCCTGTACTTATTGCCATGTGCTTCACACTTGTGATATGTTGACAAATTGCCCATTTTATGCTTGGTGTTTCTGACGTGTGTGACACAACAATTTGAGCAAAACTTTGTGTTTGTAATTGCTTGATTTCTCTCTTGCATCCATATAGGTAAACACCCATCAAAAGAAGGAGATTTGGAGAGCCATCGCCCAGGAGGTGCAGACCCTTGGGATCCATAGCCGGAAAAGCGCCCACTGTTTCAAGAGGTGGAAGGACCTGAGGTGC
The DNA here is from genome assembly GCF_031143425.1 of Pleurodeles waltl. Classification (NCBI taxonomy): domain Eukaryota; kingdom Metazoa; phylum Chordata; class Amphibia; order Caudata; family Salamandridae; genus Pleurodeles; species Pleurodeles waltl. The sequence goes on along the minus strand of NC_090444.1, from coordinate 596,920,532 downwards.
TGGGTCAGAAGATCTCAGAGATTCAGCTGGGGCTGTCCTCCCAACGTGGGTGGACACACCTCAAAGCATGACCCCCCCTAGGGGCCCTCATTCTGGCAGTAGCATACTCGGACATTGATGGGCATTTGCAGGGGGCACAGCAGCCACAAGGGGGTGAGTACAGGAAATATTACTGCCTGTCACACAGCCAAGACGATGTGTTAGGTTCTGACATCCCCTCCTGATGACTGGGGATGGACCATGTGTGACACACAAGATGAGTAACTGTTTGTGTCGATATGTAGGCCCATATTTATGCTTTTTTGCACTGCATTTGCGTCATTTTGTGACGCAAAAGTGGCGCAAACTTACAAAATATAATTGTATTTTGTAAGTTTGCGCCGCTTTTGCATCAAACAATGACGCAAATGCAGCACAAAAAATGTATAAATATGGGCCGTAATTTGGTGCATATTGATGTGCCTTGCCTAGTAGCCCAGGGACCTAGGACACAACTGATTACAATCCACAAAACAATTGCTTGCCAGGGACAACATATTTCTTTTGTACAGTGATCAGTCATGGAAGGTTTGTTGTTGTAGTGGGTCTAAATTCTACGCAACAGACAACTACTCCCCAGTGTTACAGTCCAAAGAAAAAGAAGTGATGGATCACGGTCCTCAGCCATGTCAAGTGAGTAAATTGGCATCTGCTCCCCAGAGGCCACTTGTTTTCAATGTGTGATGAGTGCTGGTGCCTCACTGCTGTCTGACATGTGAAGGTGGCATCACACATGTGACAGAGCATACATTGTTCATGCAGCTACAGATTAAAACTTTCCCTTGGTAAGTGGGGAATGTCCATTGACATGATTTATGGCCCATCACTGTTGCCAAAATTCCTTGTGCCGACATGTTAGCATGTGTCCCATTCTCTTTTAACAAAATGTGTACACTGCTGTTTCATGCGTCGTCTACCTGTGTTCACAAGAAGATTTCTGTATTCCCTCACATATGGTGGCATGCAAACCTGATTTTGGAATTGGACATATGCAATAGGGCTACATCTTTTGTGGTGCCGCAGACAGGAGTGTGACACCATTGATTGTTGGCTCACACATACCCTCACCCGTCATTGCATGTCATTTGGCATGTACAACTGCAGTAGCAATGAGAGAAATGACTGGTAGGACTAGAGTTTTTACACACAATGTCCATGTCCATGCCATTGATGTAGCATCAAGTGGCAAAGTGCACCGTACATGTGAAATGGGAACGTTTTGTTACCTGACTGTTGGCACACATCATGGAGTGACTTGCAGTGATGTTGGAATCACATGTGGTTGGGTAGAACCATTCATCCACAGACATCTGGGTTTGCAGGACCAAAATGGAGACAGTGATGTAGCTTTCCTTTGGGCAACAGGTCCAGGGCCTTCTACAAGAACTTGTAAATCCCTGGGCCTCTCCAATATACAAAGGACTAATGGCTTCCACTGATGCAATCAGAGGTTGTCATTGTAAGGGGTGCCATATAGTAGTGGTGATTTTCCTGGGGCTAGCTGTTTGATTGTGTCATATATTTGAGCAACATATCTCCCTGTCAATTTGCACATTTTGAATACAGTGTACATTTGCATGCCAAATATGTAGTATATCTGAGCAAGATTAGTACTACCTCCGTGACTCAATTAGGACGATTTACACATGGTGATGTGTGCAATGTTGACATGTTTCCAGTGTTTCCATGTCACCTTCTTCAGGATACTGTACTGCTGTCAGCAATATGGCAGGATTTGGAGCACCATCTCGTATTGTTCTGTTATTGCATATCTGACAAACAAATGTCTGCATGACATTGTGTGGGATCTGTTGGAATGAACTTGGCATTGGACTACTATTGTCATTGGACTACTATTGTATGAGAACAGGTAACAGGTATGATCCATGAGGCAAAGTATTGAAGGTGAAATGGTCTCCTACTTTTTCTATGGTTATTGTGATTGCACACTTTGGAGATCTGAGACCTGATTTTCCTGTGGGCAACTGTTGACAGTTCATGTAGCATGCATCCATATGATATGGTTCATGTAGGAGCCACCTTGAAGTAGTTTGTTGCTGGGGCCTACTTGACATCATGGTACTGTTTGTAAATCACAGCTTTTGTTCAAGTGTGATCAGGAACATGTGGAGACCCTTTTCCCCTTTGTATTTGCAGCATCATTTCAGGCAAGCGAAGGAGACAGGGCGAATCCAAGTGGGGAAGCATCTGACCACGGTACAACCAGGCATGACACCACAACACAGAGGGACCCAGTGGCCCGAAGGTGAGGGGAGTGCCACCGAGGACACATGATAAACCTTGTCATCTTTAGATTCTACCTCCAGTGGCAACTCCCTATTGGTGGGGGACCCATCAGGACCTATTCCTGTACCATCCTTGTCCACCACCCTCAGTACTAGCACCACCCTTCCTGTTGCTCCCCACCCAGTTGGCCATGCCCACTCACCTAAGAGGGTGGGCTCTCCTTTGCCCTAGATGCCTCAGTGCCAGCCCCTGTTACTCCTGCTGCCCAGAGTGAGAAGGCTATTGACCTCCTGAGGAGTATCAGGAGGCCAATAGCCTTCTGTGGGGCAGACTGCCATTGTGAATGCCATCCAGGGGTTGGTAAGCCAACTTCAGACAAATGCTTTCCTGGAAGACATTCATAGTGACATGTATAGCCTACAGAGATCTTTTCAGGCTCTGGCCTCCTCACTGATGACAGCAATCCATCCCCAATCCTCCTTCCCACCACCTCTCTCTTCCTTATCCAAATTCCCTATTCCCCTACTCGTCCTAAGCACACAGACAAACCTGCATGCACCAACCTCAACACACACAAGCAGCACACAGCGACACAAACTCTAGCAGCCACACCAGCATGCAGGCCCTCAACATTCACCCACAGACACCACATCAGCCACCATTTCAACAGACAGCCCCATCAACCCACACACCACATCCACCATACCCACAGACACCACCACAACACCCAGTGACACATCCATCACATGGGCCATACACCCAGACAACAGCTCACAACCCACAGCCCCACGCACCTAAGACACCATACCTCCAGACACCACCACAACACCCACAGACACATCCACCACATTTGCTGTTGTTTCCAATATCTGACTTTGTGGGAAGTGTTGATCACCCAAGACAAGGGTATATGTTCACTGTATGGATATGTGGGTGTGGATCTAATTGGGGTGTCATTGCATTGTGTTATGCTTGCTAGGGTAAGTATTTCATTTTGTGTTGGCCAGTGTCAGCATGCATGGTGTAGATTTGTCCTCTGATATGGATTGTACTTTCGTCTCATATGCGGGAGCTAGAGTTTTGTTTATCCACACATGAAGGGTGTTCAATTGTGGTAGCTTCCTTTGCATTTGACTGACCATGTGTCCATTTTGATGTGTGTACCTTACAGCTACATCATCTAGATGTCTGGACCATGCTGTTGCCGTTGTATGTGCTTTCTTGACTTGCACTTACACATTTGGCAGCTAGGCATATCATTTGGCTCAAATATTGTTTGTCCCTGAGATACATGAAGGGCCAGTTCCTATGCAAATACTGTTTTAGGGGCATGTGCAAAGTGAAATGTGTCCATGAAGGCTCCTGATGCCACCATCACTATTGTGTAGGTATTGTTTGCATTTTGACCTTTGGATATTTGTTTCACAGCTTATTGTGCATCCCATTGACCTTCCATTGTGTTGCAGTGTGGGTGCAGTGTGGGTCCATCAATGAGCAGAACCTGTGGCAGGACGTGTGTGTGATGAGCTCCATGGAGGCACAGGTCATGTAACACTGCCTGCAGGTGAGTTGCTTCCTTTATGCTATTCGTTTCCACCTGCTGGGATGCGGTGGTTGGACTACCACGGTCACGCTGGCGGTAGGCAACATCATAATGTTTGCATCCAAAAAACTGGCTCCATCTGCCTGTTTGGCCTCCCTCGCCACTGCGGTGGTCTGCGTTGCCTGGTGGCGCTGGCGGGACTTCATCAGTCTTTCCTTATGGGACTGCCAGCATCGTTATACTGTGGTCCGACCGCCAGGCAGATGGCGGTCCGGCTGCCGCTATGGTGGTGCACAAACCGCCAAACTCGTAATGCGACCCTTTGAGAATATGCAACATTAATTTCAATGTGTAATAATAATTTTAAAGCAAATCAACATAAGTTAAGAGCAAGCCATATTCATTCAAACACGGCTTGTGTTTGTTTTGATATCTGCTTAATTCATTTCAAAGCATGCTACATTTATCTCACAGTTTCATATTCATTTAAAAAAGTGTCATATTCATGTTACAGAATGTGATATTACTTTTGATGAGGGCCATATTAATTTCACCAGGTGTCATATTCATTTTAAAGTGGCTCATATTCATCTTAACGTGTCATATTCCTTTCTATGAATGTCATTCATTTCAATGGATGTCATATTCACCTTAACAACTGTCACAATAATTGTAACAAGGGTAATATCCATTTCAACATAGGTCATATTAATTTAAATGTATGCAGTATTTATTTTGCTGTGTATCACATTGATTTTAAAGCATAACATATTCTTTTTGCCAAGTTTCATTTTAATTTCAGCATTGGTCATATTCAGTTTAAGACACTTTGAATTCATTTCAGTGGAGCTCATATTTGTTTCAATGCATGTCATATTTATCTTAGCATGTGTCACATTCCTTTCAATGGATGCTTCATTCATATTAACACATCTTAATTTTAACATGAATTATATCCATTGTAACATATATCATAATCATGTCAATGTAAATCATATCACTTTCAATGCAACCCATATTCATTGTGATGAATGTCATGATCATTTTAACGTAACTTGTATTAATTTTAAAACATGTCAAATTCATTTCAAAGAAGATCATATTCATTTCAACTCATGTCATGTTCATTTTGACATGTGTTATATTCTTTTCAATCAAGTTTACATTTATTTCAGTGGATGCCATATTCAGATTAACACTTGTCATATTAATTTTAAGATGCAATTTATCAATTTTAACATCTATCATATTAATTTGAATATGTGTCATATTAATTTCAAGGTGTGCCATATTAATTTTAACAAATGTCATGTGAATTTCAGCTGTGGTCATACTCATTTGAAGGCATGTCAACTTCAATTCAATGGGATTACAGTAATTTCAACAAAAGCCATATTCATTTTCAATCATCTCCTATTCATTTCTGAGTGTCTCATACTCATTGCCATCTCGGTAATATTCATTTCAACCCAATTCAAATTCATTGCAACATGTTTAATGTTCATTTCAGTGAACATTGTATTAGTTTCAATGTGAATTGTTTTTGTTTCAGAATATAATATATTCATTTAAGTACTTGATATTATTTTCAATCTGCCATATTAATTTCAATGTATGCCATATTTCTCTTGGAATAAGTCAATCATTTCAAGAAATGTCCCATTCTTTTTGGTGCATATTGGATTCGTTTCAATGATTGCTTTATTGTTTACAGTGAAGGCCATACTAATTTCAGTATGATTTATATATATTTCAGTATATTTCTCATTCAATTTGGTGTGTGTGTTATTCATATTAATCATTAAGTAGCATATTCACTCTGTCAGGTTTCATATTTGTTTTGGTTCAATTCCGATTCACTCTGCCAGGTATCATAATTATTTTGACGCATAGGGGGTTATTCTAACTTTGGAGGAGGTGTTAATCCGTCCCAAAAGTGACGGAAAAGTGACGGATTTACCACCAGCCGTATTACGAGTCCATTATATCCTATGGAACTCGTAATACGGCTGGTGGTATATCCGTCACTTTACCGTCACTTTTGGAACGGATTAACACTCCTCCAAAGTTAGAATAACCCCCATAGTATATTCATTCTGGTGTGAGTCATATTCATTTTGCAGCACGCTATGCATTTCAGGAGGTATCCAATATGGGAGCTGTAATTTTGACGTGAACGGCTTCCCATAGCAAACCACGAATTTGGGAGGCAGAGTACTCTACTGCATTTGTGGCTGAGTATCCTGGTGGACTGCCCTGTCGATTAAACTCCAAAGCACGGCCCTAATATTCTGAGATTTGCAGTTCAGGTTGAGGGTAAATACACAGTATTAACATGTTATCTCTCACCCATTCTAACGGACAAAATTCGGGATGAAGAAATAATACAGTACTGGGAAAAATTAAACCCCATAGTATCTAATAGTTTGGGCATATGCACCCCAGGCCTCAAACATCTTTTTATAAGGTATGACATTTACACCGAATATGCCACTTTTGAGAAGTAAGCACTTGATTTACGAGATTTCCTTATCCTTTGTCCACATTATGTAGTAATTTGTTGATTGGCATATAATCACTGGTATTTTTTTAATTCAAACCACGCTTGACATTTCTACACATGCGAAGTTGGAAATGGAAGAGCATTTAGTCTTTTAAAAAAAAATTATTCTGAACTGACTCATTGAAGTTGATCTGAGCGACGTTTCACAAATTTCCCACAACTATAAACTTTTACAAAAACCATGACAAAACCAAAACAAGCATTGGCAAAGCAAAAAGGGTGGCAGTCAAAGCCAGGCCTATTGGATTTGCCTACTTGTTTTACTTTGAGGGCAGGCAAACTGAATGAAGAAGATAATAAAGTAAGGGTCATGTCTTGTACTCTAACAACACATTTTGAATTCTCCAACTGCGCACTGCAGTTGTATTCAGATATACTCCAGCAAAGTCGCTTCACAGAGGATGGATCACTGACACAATATCGAACACAACAATATTGAGATACAAAAATATTGTGTCAAAAATATTGGATGTTGTAGCTAGGATGATAATTTCATGCCCTAAATTAACTATAACTCAAGCCCTCACCATGCACAGCTAATTAGCCCACATATTACATCATTCATGTAAACATCTATGACATCATTGATGATATCACTGCAACATTTGCAATAAAATTGTTGATGAGAAAACTGTGCAGGGTGGGGGCACGAGTTATTGTTACCTTAGGGCAAGAGTTATAGTTACTCAAAATTCTCTGGCTTTAACAGCAGAATTTCTGTGGTTTTGTGCATGCAAATTCTGATCCTAACTATAATGCCCCTGTATTTTGTTTTTTCAGTGAATATATATATATATATATATATATATATATATAAAAAAATATTGTCTGTAGGAAGGATTAAATGTATTATTCGCACTCCAGTCTGTGTAACAGCAGGGAAAGCATTGGACTCCAGAGGAGTAACATTTACTATTCCCACTCCAGTCTGTGCAGAAGTGGGGAAAGTACTTCACTTCAAACACATGACATATTTTAATAATCCTATTAAATTACAACAAATATAAAGCCCTTAATAGGAACATTATTAATTAACCAAAAACAATGACATTTATAAAAATATAAAACAGACAATTCACATGATTATTAAACAATTTAATAATTATCACTTTAAAAAATGGTTATTTATTGATTACTTAACTTCCCACACTATACCCCCACATACCTAGCAGCCCACACTTAAAAAATAACTAAATTAAATAAGTAACCCAATGAATATATGTAATACTCAATTAAATAAATATTAATAATTCAATAATTAATTGATAATTAATTACTACTTAAGTAACTCCACACCCATGTCCCTCCAAAGCCAGCAGCCTGTACCTAATTTATAATTAAAAAAATATAATTATTGTACAATTTGCATATGTAATAGTCACTAACATAAGCCATACTAAATTCATAATTATTTGTTAATTATTACTTAATCAACTTTCCAGTCTACAGCCATACAAACCCCGCAGGCCACACCTAAAATATAACTTACAAATAACATTATTGCACAATTTACGTCATTACTAATCAATTAAATAATTAAAACTAAATTCATTGTTACTTTTTTTTATTTAATTAACTTCCCACCCTATGCACCCACAAACCCAGTAGGCCGCACCTTATATAAAACTTAAAAAATGGTACTATTACACAATTTACATAACTGTTACCCAATTAAACAATTAATAACCTAATAATTAATTATATTTACTTAACTTCCTACATTATACCCCTACAAACCTAGCAACCTGCTACAACACTATATATTACTATAGCAATTAAATTACAAATTAGAAATCACTTACAATTACAAACTATAAGCCTAATTACTACCCTGCGGTCGGACTGCCATACTGCCAATGCGACGGTCGGGAGAACGCCGCCAAGCCGCCAGCCTCCCGGTCACTGCATTACGATGTTCCTGCATGCCTGGTGGCACAGTCAGTACGGCTGCATTGGCTACGACTCTAAGGGAGAACCAAGGCCAATGCCGGCTGCACTAATTGCGCCACGAGCACAGTCGGCATGCGCACTGTTGCCATGGGTGACATTGCGCATACTGACTGTGCTGGCAGGGTGGTCAGTGCACTGTCCACGACATGGGCAGTATCGGTGCAGGGGCCCCCATGTGGCCCAGTCTCTGCTTTTCTCTGCTGGTGTCCCTGCCATGAAAAGGTCGGCGGAAAGGCAGATCATAATATGGATATCGGTGCCCGTGCCAGTTCTGCCTCCATATTCCATCAGTCTCCTGACCGCCGCCACTGCGGTGGGTCAGATGTTGGTAGTGGTGGCGGTCATGTGGCGGTCCAACCACCACCATCTAAATCAGGTGGTCAGACCACCACAGTACATGGCAGTCGCATTGCCAAAGTCAGTACAATAGCCTTTGGACTGCAGTACTCGTAATCAGGCCCTATATTTAAAAATTATATTAACATTTATACAACCAATATTAACACATAAAATTAATATATGAACTAAAACAATATTTTTTACAACTATATTATTGAAACGATATTAACAACAGCGATATTCTTGACAATGATATTACTTACCTAAAAAATGCATATTCTTGACACCGATATTTCTGCACCACAATATTTTTGTATCACAGTATTCTTTTCCAATATTTCTGTAGCTCAATATTTAAAACTCTATATTTGGTACAAATACCCAGAGGACATTGCACTAAACCCACAGCTGTGAAAGGATTTTTGTGCAGTCTTTGGATGCCATCCAGCCTAGTAAGAAGTTGAGCCTCATTGAAATATGTTGACCTGGTCCTGGTATAATTTCAGACACTGTGACACATTTAGAAGTGGCTACATACTATCTGCTTTTGTTCTGAGCAGGACCTGCAGGGCTAAGGGGGCTTATCAGATTCCAGCTGGGCCCATAAAAAAACGAACTTAAGGGGCCACCATCCCTCCTTTTGTTGGAGTAGCAAGTTGGGAGCTATTTGGGGTCTCATACCTAAATGTACTGGAGGGCAACCAAAGGGACACAGCTTGTATCACTTCACAAGCACTTTAGAGAGGCATGCTTTTGTACAGTCCCTGTATATAAAATGTATGTGTGCACTGTAAGAATGTCAGATGTATTGAACTGTCCAAGTATTTACACAAATAGCACTTTAAATACCACTAATATGTTTTTATTTCATTTAGTGCTACAGATCTCAATGCAGGGCGTCAGAGTGCTTTACATCACACTTAAGCATTATACATTGACAATAAATCAATGAATCTTATAAGTGTGGAAATCAATGTATAGGATGTATTACAGAAGACAGTAAGAGTTACAAGGTGTAGTAGCCACATGGCCTTTATAGTTAACTATATTAGAAGGATTACAATTTGTGGACTGCAAGTTACAAAAGGATGTCTGTGTTCAATGCAGTCCCCCACATACCTTTCAACATAAAATAAAAAAAATGACATCTGCATCTTACATAATGACCCTCATTAAGAGTTTGATGGGAGGCAGCACAACTGCCTTGCTTTCTCCATAACTATGAGGCCATCCAAAGCCACACAGGTTGGCTTTGCATCACTTCATAAACTTTACTCTTGTAAATTAGCCCCTAAATGTTTAAGTTTAGGGCCAGATTTTGCTTTGGGGTTGCGTCACTTTTTAATTACAACCCTGACACAAAATCTAATCTGCTAAATGTTGTATTGCACTCAAATGTACTCATGATAGAGTTACAAAAACATATGTGTGAGATCTTAAGATCTAGTGTCACTTTTTTGGAGGTCATGGGTTGTAACACATTTCGTGCGTAGTCACGCAGGGTTATGCCATGCGTTCTGTCTTGTGCCATGATGTCACTTGCATACTGCCTAACATGACTGGCCCCCATACTTCTGTTTTTTAGGATTTGTGCCCGGATATTACGTATGTTTTCAATTATGTTGTTTGCAGCCAATATCTTGTTAGGATCGTGCGCACATGGTGTTGATTTCAAACTTTAGAAAGAACAAAGGTCTTAAAATTAGGCATGGATAATATAGTTGGGTTTAATGAAGTTTATTATGAAGAAACATTATAAATCTCTGTAAGTGCAGTGGTCCTGGACAATGGTTTTCAAGCTGTCCGTCGCATCGAGAGCATCCTAGGGCCTTTCAGGCGTCTGACCCCACCACCGGCATCTGCTATTGATAACGCGTCCAGCCCTTATAAATTACCTGTACCTGGACACGTTGGAGGTCGGTGAATCTTTTAACCGAGTCGGGCTCTCCTCATCCTCAATAGTCTAGTCACTCAGATCAATAATCAATAACTGTTGTAATCGGTAATCAATACTCAATTAATAGATCAATATAACACATCAGAAATCAATAACAGTTGGTATTTCGGCGCACCATGACCTTTCAGTAATGAATAACCACACCAGTTTATTAAAAGTTAGTGAATTTATTTCCCTATATTAACAAAGCTAGCACGATATATATATGTCTCAAGACCAATTGATATATGTATATGAACATTACTAGCTGTCCATAACGGCGGAAGAAACGCAATCTACGTAAAATCTGGATAATGATATACTCTGTTATAGCAATGCAAATCACCAATGTGACTAACTGTATTTGACTAATTGCATACATTCGGTCAGCATAACAAGATTTCAATTCTTCATGATACATTGAACGAATACCTCGACTAACCTCTAATTAGCATTGGCATGTGGGACTTCATGCAAAACGGATTTAGTCAACACAAATTTGGAAAACTTCTAGCTAGGACCCTATCAAAATAGCAGTTGGTACCTAAAAGGAAAACACAATGCATAATACATTTATCCTTTCATATTTACCAAATACAATCAGCATTCAAGAAAAGTCTTCGTCCTTCAGGTACCGGTTGATCAGCATGGGGCAAATTTCAAAGGGGGCAAAGTTAAGGGCAAGCTTCCTTGCAACGGGAAGGAGAATGGGGCAAAGTTACTGCATGGGCAAGACGGGGGCAAATCAAAGTTAAAGTCTCTAGGGTGAGAATTCTTAAAGTCTCTTTCTCTCAGATAGAGAAAAGGGCATCAGGGTGTCGTCCAAAATGGAGTCTGGCATCAGGCTTCAAACTGGCATCGAGGAAAATGGCTGACTTCTCTTTGTCCGGTGGGTTTAAGTAAGAAACATTCCAAATTCTGTAGGGTCTTCCATTGGAGGGTTCATAGGTTGGCTTCAAATTGTCCAATCAAAAATTGTCTTTTACTAGCGCCCATTTATGCATACACTGTCCTTGGAGCCTTGGAACACAAATTGTATCATGGTTTGCCAATTATTTTACTATCTGTACCTTCATTGTCCGCACCTGCAGAGACTGACCTTGTATCAAAGGGGATGTAACCGGCCTAGCACGAAACCTTGGAGATAAGTGTACCAGCCAGTTTCTACTGGAAAAATACAACTTCAAGCAAGAATATATGTTTCATTAGTTCAAGGAAAAAAATCACGCAGTTAGAATTTGAAACCAAGCAACTAGGCCAAAGCCTGTTCTAAATTTAAGCTAAGCAAAACAGTATTCAAACAAGAAATCATGGCATACATTTGCGATTATGACGGATTAGTACAATTTTAATACTTTGTGATTAATAAAGCTCGTTTATAATGATGGCGAACTACCCCGAGGGCACAATTTCCCTCGTACATTATTTCTTTTACTAAAATCACACTTCATTATGTGTATTCGATTACACGGTATACATGAATATATGTCGGACCTTCTTTTTCTGCGTCATCAATCCCTCCTCTGATGACTAATTATGTCATCACATCAAATCTACCCACAAATTTTATTCCATTAAAATTCTGTATAGTAATTTGGCACTTCAGTCAATTCCCTTTTTCTTTTAGTCCCTTTTGACTTCTCCCTATATATTTCCACCATTTTGTTCTCTATTTTCTCTTCTCTTTTTCTTTTGTTCCTTGCTTTTAACATTTTGAAAGCTTTCCATATTCCCCAAGAGCCTAATAAACAAATTAATATTATCAATATTCCCTTTACTATTTTTAGTAACAATCCGTTCCAAACGTTGCTGAGCCAATTTCCCACAGAGGCAAATCCTTTTCCAACTTTCTCCCAAACTCCGGGTTCTTTCAATTCCTTAAATCTACACTTTCTTTAGTTAAATTTGTAAGCATCGTTCTAATTTTTCCACTGTTGTCTGGTATATATGTACAACAGTGACGCGTGCCAAGCATTTTGCAAACGCCGCCATCCTTTGCTAAAAGAATGTCTAAGGCAAGCCGATTTTGAAGAGTCATAGCTCTTTCTGCAGCGAGTTCAGCATCCATCAGGATTATAGCTCCTGAAAACTTTGTCAGCATGTTATCCACAATAGTAGACAACTTTCGTATTTTGATTGAATTCAATATGACTCCTACTGAAGGAATCAATGCTCCAAATAAATCTCCTACCACACCAGAAGCTGTCTCCCTTTTCTGAACACGATGTGACTCAGACAGCCTTGGAAATTTCTTTAAGTCGTCTAGTTGGTAAACCTTTGGGAACGCTATTCCCAAATAACACCTTCCATACCATCCTTTAGGAAGACGATAATAGGCGTTGAGTCCACAAATATAATATACTCCAGGAAAAACTGGGTCTTGTCCATTCAGCATGAACGTCCACTTAGATTGAAATGCATATGTATGTTTACATTCACTCGTTCCCACAAAAACTGTGTCATAATATGATGGAAATCTATGTATACAAAATCTTCCTACATGCAATGTATCTAAAGCTATTTTCCCTTGTGTCTTTATTGCAGCAAAAGCATAATTATCTACAGACGTCCTTTCGTGTAATTCCCTCTCTAATTTCTCCTTCATTTCATTCTTCCTATCATCAGTGCGGTCTAAAAATTCTATTTCTACTGGCAAGCATGTAAGGTTCTCTCTATGTGCGTGAGCTGTGTGAAAAGGTGACATTGGTTCGAAGAATTCCCTCATTAATTTGGCATAATAATCTCGAGCTATCTTACTCAGGTGCCCTATTATGGGGACATATGCAAAAGTAACATCGTAATTAGTATAGAAATAGTGAATGTCTTTTTGAGCATAAAATCTGGAAGCTACTATACTACATGTAATTCCATACGTAAGAGGCATGCTGTGATACGTTACCCCTTCCACTACTGAGGTAGGTATTTGTGTACACACATAACAATCTTTCGCATCCATGGTCTCAACATACTCACTCAGTAAGCGATAGAAAACGTTAGATGAAAGTTCCTTCTTATCATGCAAGTGTCTCTCGTCTTGCTCGAGTCTCTTCTGAGCTGTTAGTTCAGTAACGATAATAGGTTTAGAAGTAGAAGCATCATTCGTCTCACTCTCACTTTTACCATGCATTCCAAGAACTATTGCTACGATTATTAGTACGCATGCGGTTATTAAGCCTATACACATATATTTACAATACTTCATTTTACGCCCCTGTGTAGTGAAGCTAGTCATGATCTGTATAGAATCAGAAAGCTGAAGACACTTTATCAAAGCGTGTTTGCAGGTATTTACAAAGCTGAACGAGTTCAATGTTCACACAGTTTCTTTAGCAGCTTAGTCTCTTATCGGTTAGCAGCGTTGTCTCAAAATCGGTTTCAAAGTCAATTAAGTTAGCAATGTCTTAGCCGGTTGAAAAATCAATCAAGTGATCAATGGTTTCAATCAACAGAGTCCATAAAGTTTTTACTTCCAAAATGAAGTTCTGCCTCCTCGTTCTCAAGACTGAGGGATACGAATTTGTCTGACCAATCGTTATTGGCTACGTACGCCCACTCCGGACCGGAATACCTCCTGCTCGGTATCCTTTTCCTTTTCAATTTTGCATCTCTCTTTGATTCTTTCTCACTGGTACTTTCCTCTTTGGCCAAGTCCTTTTCTTCACTTGGTGTTGGTACTACAACAGACACTTCCTTTCTTTTCTCTTTCACTCTTGGCCCTTCACTGTCGTTCAACGTTTCTCTAGTTCTTAATTTTACTGGCGATATACTTGGTCTTCTTTTTGCACTGTGTCCACTTGATGGACCTGCAATCTCTTCTGAAGGAGTTTGAGCAGCTTCGTTCTGTTCTGCCTTGTCCCCTCCTTCTGGGGAGTCAATCAGGTTTTCCTTTTCTTTTTCTGTATCGTCTGCTTCTGGGAAAGCCCTCCTCTGATCAGGCTCTCCTGCTTCTTCACCTGTTTCGAGCCCTTTGTCACCGTTACTTTCTTCAGGCTCTTTGTCACTTTCAGCTGCTTCAGGCTCTTTGTTACCTTCAGCTGCTTCAGGCTCTTCGTTACCTTCAGCTGCTTCGTCGCTGTCTGAGGCTCCTCCTTGGTCTTCCCCAAGTGAATCAGTGGCTTCGTCCTCAGAAAATATTTCTCCCTCCTCTATTTCTGCTTGTTCGCTTCTGGTTCTGTTTCGCTCTGCCTCAGCGCTTGGTACTTTGTTATCAGGTACTGGTAACTTCAGCGCTTCAACTTCCTCATCTGTGGGACACAACACCCTCTTTGTGTGACTGGCGTGAATCCAGTTGGGAACTCCCGCACACTTCACAGCGGTGGTAGTTGTCAAAATCACTTGGAAAGGTCCTTTCCAACAGGGTTCCAAACACGACTTCCTCACGTGCTTCTTTATCACGACCCAGTCACCTGCTTTCAGGGCGTGTCCTGGACCTTGGATCGGTGGCAAGGTGGTTGCCTCCACCTGGTGAGAGAAAGATCGAACCACATCAGCTAGACCTTTGCAGTAGTCTAACACCATATCATCTGTAATATTCAAAAGCGCATTTGCAGGAACTGCTGGAAGTCTCATAGCTCTGCCCATGAGAATCTCATGTGGGGACAGTCCAGTCTTTCTGTCAGGGGTGTTTCTCATTGACATTAGTACCAAAGGCAATGCGTCAGGCCATTTCAAGTTTGTCGATGCATATATTTTCGCCATTCTCGATTTCAATGTGCCATTCATCTGCTCCACTAGACCTGATGCTTCAGGGCGGTAGCTACAATGCAGCTTTTGCTCAATGTTCAGTGCTGCACAAAGCAATTTTATTACTTTATTATTGAAGTGACTTCCCCTATCTGATTCTAAAGAGATCGGGAATCCGAAACGTGGTATTAACTCTCTCAAGAGTAGTTTTGCAACTCTGAGACTGTCATTTCTGCGTGTAGGGTATGCTTCAATCCAGTGACTAAAAATGCACACAACCACCAACACATACTTCAAGTCTCCATGCACAGGCATCTCAATGAAGTCCATTTGCATCCTGCTGAATGGACCCCCTGCTCTTCCAATGTGGCTCAAATTTACTACTGTTCCCTTCCCTGCGTTCATCTGTTGGCAAATGACGCAACGGTGGCAAACTGCTTCAGCAACTTGACGGAATTTAGGGTTAAACCAATCAGTTTTGAACAACCTAATCATGGCATCCCTCCCAAGATGAGCTTGTCCATGGTAAAATCTGGCTATCTGTGTCAAAAGGCTATTTGGAAGAACGAATTTCCCTTCACTTGAAACCCACAATTCATCTAGTCTCTTTACACATTGTGATTTGGTCCACGAGAGTTTCTCATCCTCACTAACATCGTTCTGTAGGGATTTCAATTCATCCATCGTATCTATCACCTTTAGAGCAAATATTTCACTTGGTTCGAGTTCTGGTTCACTTATCAAATTCCATTCATCCCTAAGCAATATACAGTTCAATGCGCAAAACCTTGCGACTTGATCCGCATATCCATTTCCCAGAGAAACATAATCTTGTCCCTTCGAATGTGCACTGCATTTTACCACTGCTACTTCTCCTGGTAGTTGGATGGCATGTAACAATTCCTTTATTCTTTCGCCATTTTTCACTGGCGATCCTGAAGAGGTCATGAAGCCTCTCTGTGACCACAATTGTCCGAAATCATGCACTATTCCAAACCCATACTGGCTGTCAGTGTAAATGGTAACTTTCATCAATGCAGAGAGTTGGCAAGCTCTAGTAAGGGCTACCAATTCTGCTACCTGTGCAGAGTAAACTCCTTGAAGCCAAGATGCTTCCAAAACACCTGTTACCGTGCATACAGCGTACCCTGCTTTCAATACACCCAGTGCATCTCTTAAACATGAACCGTCAACAAAAATAATTTGATCATTTTCTTCCAATCGGGTATCTTTGATATCAGGTCTTGGTTTGGTGCAAAATTCAGTCACCTGAAGACAGTTGTGCTCGATGTCTTCAGCGTTCTCAATTTCAGCATTTTCACTGGGAAACAAGGTTGCTGGATTCAACGTAGTGCACCTTTTCAGCTGCACATTAGGTGATCCCAGAATAATTGTTTCGTACCTTGTGAGTCTAGCACCAGTCATGTGCTGTGTTCGGGAACGTGTCAAAAGTATCTCGACTGAGTGAGGGACCATGACTGTTAAAGGGTGTCCCATCACTATTCCTTCACTCTGTGTGAGGCTGATACCAACTGCGGCTACGGCGCGCAAGCACCCTGGCAGTGCTGCTGCGACCGGATCCAAAGTAGCTGAAAAATACGCTACTGGTCTGTTTACGCCACCATGGGCTTGGGTCAAGACAGACAAGGAACATGCATCACGTTCATGACAAAACAATGTGAAAGGCTTTGTGTAGTCAGGCATACCTAAAGCTGGAGCCCTGCACATGCATTCTTTCAATTCAATAAAAGCATCCATCTCTTCTCCTTTCAGTTCAATTTCATCCAATGCATCCTTCTGGGTCAGTTTCAGTAAAGGTTTTGCGAGGGTGGAGAAGTTGGGAATCCATTGGCGACAGTAACTCACCATTCCCAAAAACTTCCTCACCTCCCTCCTTGTCTTTGGGGGACTCATTTGAAGTACACTTGTTATTCTTTCCTTCATTATTCTCCGTGACCCTTTCTCTATTTGGTGACCCAAGTATTTCACTTTCTTCTGACAGAACTGTAATTTTGAAGGAGACACCTTGTGTCCATTCCTTCCTAAATGGTTCAATAGGGCAATGGTGTCGGCTGTGCAGTCACTTTCTGTCTTGGATGCAATCAGTAAGTCATCAATGTACTGTACTAGGGTTGACTCGAATGGCAATTCTAACGCTTCCAAGTCTTTCTTCAGAATCTGATTGAAAATTGACGGTGACTCCGAAAACCCTTGAGGAATTCGACACCAACTGTAAACTCTGTCTAAGAATTTGAAACAAAAGAGAAATTGGCTGTCCTCATGAAGAGGCACCGGAAAGAATGCTTGTGACAAGTCGATGACTGAGAACCACTCGGCATCGCAAGGGACTTGAAACATTATCACAGCTGGATTTGGTACTACAGGGCAGCATTTAATTATTATGTCATTTATTTTCCTCAAGTCCTGCACAATTCGTACCTTTCCACTTGGCTTTATTAGTCCCATAATTGGTGAATTACATGGACTGCTTAACACTTCTTTCAGTACTCCCTGCTTTACAAACTCATCAATGAGTTGGGCGACTTTCATGAGGGTGTCTTGTGCCATATGGTACTGTGGGGTCTGGGGAAAGGTTACATTGGGTTTTACAGTCACTTTCACTGGTTCCACTCCTTTCACCAATCCCACCTCTTTTCCTGTCATATCCCACACTTCTTTTCCGACTGTTTCCTGTAACTCAGCTGGAATATCTGCTTCAGTGATCATCGGAAAAAGGGTAATCAGAGGATACTCTTCATCGACAGTCTCCATCTCATCCCCTTCTACACTGTCCTCTTCTTCCCCATCACTGCTCGTCTGAATTCTAATTCCATCGTTCGAACACATAATCGAACATCCCAATTTGCACAATAGGTCTCTCCCTAACAGTGATATCGGGCATGAGTCACATACCACAAAATTATGTGACCCTTGATAGTTACCAATTCTGACTTGTACTGGATCTGTGATTGGGTTCGTCAGGTACCTGTTTGCTACTCCCACTACTTGAACTGTTCTCCCTGAAAGTGGCAGATTTGGCACTTCAATGCTCCTAACAGTTGAACGTGTAGCTCCTGTGTCAACCAAGAATGAAACGCGATGACCCATAACTCTTCCCTCCACATACGGACCCTTTTGATCAACTTCCAAAGATGCTGCAAGCATGCAATTTCCCTCCTCATCTGAACTTCCACTCTCCCATACATCGTTTATTCCATTCTCGCTGTGTAGTGGGAATTGGTGTGCTGTGTCATTTTGACTCATTCCCTGACTCGTGACCTGTTGAGGAAGCATTGCTTGCTGCTGATTCATTGGTGCTAAGGGTATTTGCATTTGCTGATTAGGTACCATAGGAAACTGCTGTTGCATTGGCTGCAATTGTGTCATTTGCACACGAGGCATTTGCACCTGTTGCGGTTGCATGGGTTGTAGAACCTGCATCTGGTTCATATTGTTTTGAAAATTTGGGTTCGGACCTCTCAGTTTCGGTCCTCTCATAGTCTGAAATGCATTGACATCATTGTTTTGCTGACCTACACCTTCCTGCACCATCATTGGGCACTCCCGTTTCCAATGCCCGACAATTCCGCACGTGTGACATGGCATCACCTTCTTCATTGCCTGTATACCATTTGGAATCATAACGGTATTCAAATCAGGACCATTATTCACAAAACCTCCTCGACCTCTGCCTCTCATCTGCGGCTGAAACATAACATTTCCCTGTTGCTGCTGCTGCGGCATCTGTTGTTGAAACCCTTGTAAACCTTGTAAACCTGTCTGAGCTGCTCTGAGCTGCATCACCATCACCTTTTCCTTCAATCTTTTCTGCTTTGTCTCAATCTCATCACTGCAGTATTTTGCATAATTCAACACTTCATCGATCAACTTTGACTGCCAACAAATCAAATGCGATTTAATCATCTGGCTAATTTCGGGTCTCAGCCCTTCCACAAACCTGAACACAAAATGGAGCATGTCCTTTGGCTCAATCGTTTCCGTGCCACTGTAATTTTTGAACGCTTTCAACAACCTCTCATAATACGCATGTATAGATTCTTTAATCTCTTGAGCGGTCCTGTCAATCCTTTGCCAATCCACATTTTTCGACGCAACCTTGGTTTTCAAGTGCTCGATCACCTTATGGTATAAACTCATTACCATAGGTGATGGCGCACCTGTGTCCCTATCTCTCTCTGGTTCACTCGTCGGCCAACCTACAGCCCTTTTACAATCTTCCCACAAATCAGCCGGAACCACAATTTTAAATAAGGTATTCAGGTCCTCCCAGAGACACTTCGCGAGTTTCACAAATCTATCCGTTTGTTGATACCACTCAATCGGTTTCTCTCTTAGTTTGGGAAAGTCATCCGTAAAGGATTGAATATCGCACCTGTGCCATGGTACATGCACAAGTTTTCCCCCTGCTGTCTCTCTCATTGGTAACATGGTTATCAGATCGTCATTCTGTTGTTTTTTCTCACTTCGTTCTGAAGTATTTTCTTTCTTTTTGTCCTTTTTCTTGACCCACCTGCTTTCCCACTTGTCTAAACATCTCCAAACCTGTGCACTCTGCAGTATCTCTTTAAGGTGTGTTTTCATCCCTGCGGATCTCATGTGTTCAAAATCTTTTGTCTCAAAGTCTAACCTGTAACTTCTGCTTAGGTGTTTGGTCTTACCTATATCGATCTCGTTTCTGTCTGCAATTTCTTGTAATTTCTTATGTATGTTGCTTACTTCTCTTGTAATCCTAGGGCACATGTATCTTAGTTCTTCTTCTGTGTATGATTCTAATCTGTTCAAACCCATTGTTCCCTCTACCAGTTCATTTGCATCCATACCCAACCTTATTTTATTCAGGTATTCTTCTCCCTTCCCGCTTGATGTTCTCTGTGGGGAGTTCAGGCTGTTGAACCATTGTGTTAACTGTTGCGCGTTCAGTCCCATCAATGTAGCAGTTACATCAACTGCCATTGACGGTTTCTGTAATGTTTCAGTCTGTGAGGTTAACGGTACTAATAGTGGTGGATGTGACCTTACCACGGTTGACGGAGCACAAATTGGAATTGGACTAAATTCTGACAAGGACCCAGATCCATTTGGCAGTGCCACTATCGGAGTTGTCTCTGGAGTGGTTTCTATGCATCTCCTCCCTGTCCCATTCTGCATCATTAACCCTTGGTCGCTGGTGCTTGAATTTGCCTGTATGTACAGTGGTACTGGTGGACCTACAGTGATAGGTAGAGATATTGCGTCTGGATTCTGTCTGTTCCCCGAATTCTGTGGCATGTTAATCCCCACATTGTGGTTCATCATTGCTGGCATACCTAACTGGCTTTCTACTACTCGCACTTCTTGTGTCTGCTTTTGGGGCATCGAGAACTGTGTTGATTCAGCTTGAATCAATGTCGATCTCTGATAGTTTTGTCCTCCCTGCGCCATTGAATCGGAAGTCATTCCCACATTATGCTCATCACAACAGTGCCTTTGAACCTGTGGCTGATAGTTATCAGCAGGTTTCAATGTTGGCACGTCTGGGTACATTCTCTGAATCCGTGGTATTCGTGGTGAGAAAGGCATGTCAGAGCTGCTCGGCCTCTGAGATCTTCTCAAATTTGGTGTTACATTACCCTGTATTGGTTCTGGAGGGGCAGTACTAATGCTTGAGCCTTTTTCGCTTTCCACATATGGCGGTGGGCGATCATTCAGCAATTGTATAATGAACTCCTCATCATCTGACTCGTCTCCCCTTTTCGAGTTTCTATTGCTCTCTCCCTCTCTGGACTGACTCCTGTTTGTCTTACAGGTGGCTTTCCTTCCTTCCGTCTCCGCTTCCTCGGCAATCGCTGGAAACAATTTAATTCCCTGCAATACGTCTGATCTCCAAACCTTTTGTGTGCTGTCCCATCTAGCATCTGCTAGTGTCTTTTCTACTTTTCTTATTCTTGTCTCAAATTTCTTTTGTCTTTGGTTTCTAGCTATTAGCTCCCAAATTGCTAATGCCTCAAACTGTGCTGGCCTTGGAGGTACTTTCATGTCGTATAGCGCAAATCTCAGATTTTCTAAAACCCTTAAATTAAACGACCCGTGGATAGGGAACGCTACACTTCCATGTTTCTCTGTTAATTTGCACCATTGTTTTAGCCAAAGACATGGCGCTACACCCTTTTCTTCAATGACGATGTAAGCTGGTGTACCCTCAGGCGGTGTTTCTTCTCCTACATTGGCTTTAATATAAACATCTCCCCTCATGGCACTCTTGAATGCTTTGAAAAATTTCATCTTTCCGTCTTTTGTTTTTCTAAAATATGTAATCAATAAGTGACTTTAATTCCCGGAATACTCTTCGCTTGCCTTTCCCCTTCCAATTGCGCTTCACGGACTGCGTCCAATCCGTGCGCGACCCTTCTCACCAACCGACCTATCCCAGCGCGGCTCCTAGTGACGTCACACTCACACACTGCGGCTGACAAAAGTCCTGCGGCTTGTCCTCTTTTCATTCGGCTTCACTCATAAACTAATTTCTGCAATATAACGCGAGCACTTAACCAAAAGAATAAAACAGATCTGTCGGTTTACTACAGGAAAGGTAATACAATCGCTTCAGAAACCTTAGGGATTTTTCACTAGCCTCAGCAGTTATTCCATATTTCTCGGTTTCCCACTTTCGCAAGCAAAATTTGACCCGCAAACTTTACTCTCAACTGATCAATTAACTATTCTAGTGCACTTTAGAATTAGTCAAATCTCAAAGTCGAAATTTTCTTTTACTCTGCAACATTCATACCGACTTGTTGACCACGCCCGATCAACCTATTAAACCGACCAGATCACAACATCAAACAAGTGTCACATACACTTTTCAACATACTCCGGAGTCTCTTGACCTCGCAGGGCCCGTCTCAACATCAACAACCACGTGGACAATTTTTTTCTGCTCAAAGCGCTACACACACGTGAAGTTCAACGACTTCCCTACTCTCACACCTTTGGAGGAACAGTCCTTTAATATCTTTTAACCCCTTAAATCCTCACAAACTTCTTAATTAATCTGCGGCGATAAGCTGTGCAAGCGCAAAACCCTAACTCCACTCATACCGTCACTAGAAACGCCGAAACCATTCTCACACCTCCATGTCCTCCATTCGCAAGCTCCGAGATCCCGGGAAAGTCATTGGGGACTTAGGGCATCATCATCTCTCCAACTTGTTTTATCAAAGAAAATTCTAACCTGACTCTGTCTATTGTTCGGATGGGGTCCCAAAGGGCTAAACCATCAATCTCTGCTACCATCTACTGATAACGCGTCCAGCCCTTATAAATTACCTGTACCTGGACACGTTGGAGGTCGGTGAATCTTTTAACCGAGTCGGGCTCTCCTCATCCTCAATAGTCGAGTCACTCAGATCAATAATCAATAACTGTTGTAATCGGTAATCAATACTCAATTAATAAATCAATATAACACATCAGAAATCAATAACAGTTGGTATTTCGGCGCACCATGACCTTTCAGTCATGAATAACCACACCAGTTTATTAAAAGTTAGTGAATTTATTTCCCTATATTAACAAAGCTAGCACGATATATATATGTCTCAAGACCAATTGATATATGTATATGAACATTACTAGCTGTCCATAACGGCGGAAGAAACGCAATCTACGTAAAATCTGGATAATGATACACTCTGTTATAGCAATGCAAATCACCAATGTGACTAACTGTATTTGACTAATTGCATACATTCGGTCAGCATAACAAGATTTCAATTCTTCATGATACATTGAACGAATACCTCGACTAACCTCTAATTAGCATTGACATGTGGGACTTCATGCAAAACAGATTTAGTCAACACAAATTTGGAAAACTTCTAGCTAGGACCCTATCAAAATAGCAGTTGGTACCTAAAAGGAAAACACAATGCATAATACATTTATCCTTTCATATTTACCAAATACAATCAGCATTCAAGAAAAGTCTTCGTCCTTCAGGTACCGGTTGATCAGCATGGGGCAAATTTCAAAGAGGGCAAAGTTAAGGGCAAGCTTCCTTGCAACGGCAAGGAGAATGGGGCAAGGTTACTGCATGGGCAAGACGGGGGCAAATCAAAGTTAAAGTCTCTAGGGTGAGAATTCTTAAAGTCTCTTTCTCTCAGATAGAGAAAAGGGCATCAGGGTGTCGTCCAAAATGGAGTCTGGCATCAGGCTTCAAACTGGCATCGAGGAAAATGGCTGACTTCTCTTTGTCCGGTGGGTTTAAGTAAGAAACATTCCAAATTCTGTAGGGTCTTCCATTGGAGGGTTCATAGGTTGGCTTCAAATTGTCCAATCAACAATTGTCTTTTACTAGCGCCCATTTATGCATACACTGTCCTTGGAGCCTTGTAACACAAATTGTATCATGGTTTGCCAATTATTTTACTATCTGTACCTTCATTGTCCGCACCTGCAGAGACTGACCTTGTATCAAAGGGGATGTAACCGGCCTAGCACAAAACCAAAATACAACTTCAAGTAAGAATATATGTTTCATTAGTTCAAGGAAAAAAATCACGCAGTTAGAATTTGAAACCAAGCAACTAGGCCAAAGCCTGTACTAAATTTAAGCTAAGCAAAACAGTATTCAAACAAGAAATCATGGCATACATTTGCGATTATGACGGATTAGTACAATTTTAATACTTCGTGATTAATAAAGCTCGTTTATAATGATGGCGAACTACCCCGAGGGCACAATTTCCCTCGTACATTATTTCTTTTACTAAAATCACACTTCATTATGTGTATTCGATTACACGGTATACATGAATATATGTCGGACCTTCTTTTTCTGCGTCATCACTATCAACAGGACACACAAGGGCCTTGCGTGACCTAACCGAACGGTTTAATCTGCATAAAACATTAAAATGCATACATGAATTTAAGAAGTAAACATCAATAGAGCTTCACAAGGGCGGAGGAAGGCGGGATAGGAAAAAAAGAGTAAATAATAAATCGTCAAACAAAACGAGTCTCTGTCCTTTTCAATTTATCTCATGCCCTGAACCTGTTTTTCGCATTTTAGTAGATTGTTTACTCCTAGGTGAATTTGTCTGGGCTCGTGCACAATATAATTACATTTTTATTCTGACATTTTGTTGAATACTGGTGACAACCTGTGGCTGAAAAAGATGCACACGTACTCAGTATTTTTCTTTCACGGTTAATTTTTACAAAGACTATATAAGCACAAAACCCGAGTCAAAGGGACATCTGGAATCGTCTTATCCTATAATTACTCTAACCACAGGATGATCACTCCTCGAGAACTGTGCGCAAGTGTTACTTGCTTGCCTTCACATGCCACTTTTTCGTACTTCAGGTGTTACTGTGCATAACACGTTGAGTAGGCAATTAGTGTGTCCTTTGTGGTTTTCCACATCACTGCTAAAGAATGCCTTCTGGCCTTCTTTGTGTCACTAAAGTACCTGGCTAAGAGCAAAGATTGATTTGGCAATTCTGAGAACATCTGTATTTCGGCAAAGCAGCTTTTAGGACATTTTATGACTCCGCTCCGAAACGGAGCAATCAGTATAGTTACTATGGCTCCAGCCTTTCAGAGTGCTGCGCAGACAAATGCGACTAAAAGGCCAATGAAAACATACTAAAATATGCATAGTGGTCCCTTTAGATAAAGTAGCACAATTCAAACTGTGAAGCCTTTTATAGAAATTTAAAAAGGACAAAACGTTACAGCACACCTTCGAAAAAAAAAAAAAAAAAAAAATACAAGGATTGCGAGCAGAGCAGCTGTAAGATCCAAGGGAGTGCGTCTCAACAGGCATATTTTTGATCTACCCATAGTCTTTTTCTTCTTTAACCTGGTATGGTTTCCTTTGGTAGGTTACTGTTCCATAAGTTCGTCACGAGAGTTAGCTATACTATTTAATTTGTTCTGATAGTTTTTTTCTGATGTGCCTTGAATCATAATAAAGTCCAAGTATGCATACTGCTTTGTAGGGTCATACATTCCTAGCCAAATGTCCACTAAACAACCTCCTTTAAGACGAGGTATGTTTTCTGGTGCACGATATGTGCACCAGTCTCCTCACCAGTACTATGCATGATAACAGCATTTTGCCCACTTAAATAGTATTAGACTCTGGTAGGTTGTGGGGGTCCACCAAAGTGCAATTTGTTTTTGCATGGGAAACTATTGTCTCTATCTCACAATATGATTCACCTAACAATTGCAACTATTTCTAGAAGTGGCTTACGGGCCCTTTTTACCTATACGCCAGTGGTGGGGATGGATTTCCTACTGCTTCTACCTAATCAATCAATCAATGAAACAGATTATTTATAGAGCACACTACATACCCATGAGGGTCTAAAGGCGCTGGGGGGGGGGGGGGGCGGGTGGTGCTGCTATTCCTCAAAGAGCCAGGTCTTGAGGTGTCTTCTGAAGGTGAGCAGGTCCTGGGTCTGTCTTAGGTCAGATGGGAGGGTATTCCAGGTCTTGGTGGTGAGGTAGGAGAAAGATCTTCCGCCGGAGGATCTGCGCCGGATGTGGGGGATGGAGGCGAGGGCGAGGTTGGCGGAGCGGAGTTGCCGGGTGGTGGTTTAGAAGCTGAGTCTGCTGTTCAGGTAGGCTGGTCCAGTGTTGTGAAGTGCTTTGTGCTTTGTGTGCGTAGGTGAGGAGCTTGAAGGTGATCCTCTTGTCGAAGGGGAGCCAGTGTAGGTCTCTTAGGTGGGGGGTGATGTGACTGCGACGAGGGATGTTGAGGATGAGTCGGGTGGAGGCATTTTGGATGCGTTGGAGGCGTTGCAGGTGTTTGGACGGGATGCCTGCGTAGAGTATGTTGCCGTAGTCGAGCCTGCTGCTGACGAGGGCCTGGGTTACTGTTTTTCTTGTTTCGGTTGGGACCAATTTGTAGATTCTGTGAGGCATGCGAAGGGTGTTGTAGCAGGAGGAGGAGGAGGAGGTGGCGTTGACTTGTTTTGACATGGAGAGGGATGAGTCGAGGATGAAGCCGAGGTTTCGTGCGTGGTCGGTTGGTGTCGGAGGGGTGTCCAACGAGGCTGGCCACCACTAGTCGTCCCAGGCGGAGGGGGTGGGCTGAAGGATGAGAACCTCCGTTTTGTCCGAGTTCAGTTTCAGCCGGCTACTTCTCATCCAGTCGGCGACGCCTTCAAGCCCTCGTGGAGGTTGGTTTTGGCGGTGTGTGGGTCCTTGGTGAGGGAGAGGATGAGTTGGGTGTCGTCGGCGTAGGAGATGATGTTAAGGTTGTGTTGATGGGCCACTTGTGCAAGGGGGGCCATGTAGATGTTGAACAGCGTCGGGCTGAGAGATGAGCCCTGGGGTACGCCGCAGATGATGTTGGTGGCTTTTTGGATTGGAACGGGTGATGTCGTTGATGGTGGCGCTGGGGCTGGAGAGCTCCTTCACGATGTTGAACAGTTCTTTGCAGTCGTGAGTGTTGTTTTCTAGGCATGTTTTGAAGGAGGATCTTTTTGCTAGCCTGAGGAGTTGGTGATGGCTGCGTGTGGTGTCCTTGAGTGCTGTGTGGCTGTTAGGTGTACGTTCGCAGAGCCATTTTTGCTTGAGTTTACAGCAGTTGTGTTTGGAGGCTTGGAGGTCGTTGGTGAACCAGGTGGCTTTTTTGTTGGTTTGGTTGTTGGAGGGTTTCTTGAGTGGTGCGACGCGGTTGGCGCAGAAGGTAATAACTGGACCCCTACCTACACTGAACATATGCTGTATGTACATGGGAGTGTTCGAATGCCTGTGGGACATCCATACTGAGGTCCCCTCAATATGCATAAGGCCCCTATATTATAGGATGCTTTAAATATAGGTTACCCACAAACGTTTGGGGTAAAATTGAGTTTCACATTCGAAAATGCCAACTGCCCATGGGCCTTGGTATAAGTGGGCCACTCTCGCATATCCAATGTTCACCTTTGATTTGCTGAAGCACCACACACACAAAAGACAGACCCAGAAACAGAAATCATGGCTGTGTTTCTTGAGGGAGCTCAGCCTAAATCCCTAGTAGTGGGAAGAAGATCCATGCTGCTGAGCCCAGTGGAGAAGGAGGAAGAATGCCTTGCATGCTGAGAAGGTGCCTTGCATTGTCAGAGCCTGATTGTCAGTGCTACCATGATGTGATACGTGATGCTAAGCTTGTCTAAGGCCAGAAGCAAGTCCGTTTGGTCTATTTTCACCAAAGATGGTCAAATGAGCAACCCATTCCTGCCTGCCCATCATGAGTATAAACACTCACACCTACGTAGGCTGATTAAACATCCCCCTCTTTTACCAAATGCCAGGTCCTTTGAAACAGAGACTCTTAACTGTCCTCAAGAGTCCCAGAATACCAAACAGCAAGATAGGTAGTCGCCCATGTGTTAATTTGTAGAATTTGCACTTGACTAAATTCTAGGTTACAGCTTGTTTAGTTTCAACCCAGATTTCCCAGGTCTATTAAATTCCTTGCTCATGGTGACCGTGAGGCTGTTCCAATGGTTACATGGAAGCCATTCCAGATTCTGGATGTAGATAGTGAAGACCTATTTCCAGTTTTTTTTATTTTGAACATTCCTTTTTCTCCTCTCTGGTGATGCACTGGCTGTGAGTGTGATAAAATACACAACCAGTGGTTATTTTTTAAACTAAATTGATGGCGGGACATTCTGTGGTCAGGTGGGCATCAGTTACTACATGTAATGAGGCTGCTCTGTTGTGGCTGTATGATCTGAAACGTGCTTGGTGGTCAAGAAGGAGATGATTAGTATTTATGATCTCTTGAGGTTAATTATAGACTAATGAATGGTAGATGGGTAACAGGTACAGTACTGGGGAGATCATCTGTGTCTAAGATGGGCGAGTAGAGGTGAAAGAGCTTTTTTATTGAGGAAAAAGGCAGTAAGTGTATTGTCTTCAAATGAGGTGATTTGAGGGAGTTAAGGGTCACGGTGAGGTCAGAGAGAGCACAACCGATGAATGCTGACCACTACAGGATGATTTGTGGTGGAACAGGATGTGAGTGGGTGCAGGCTTGATGCCGTTGAATGCTTGCAAATAGACTAAACCTCTGGCAATTGCTCTGGATACCATTCCAAACCATCATTTTTCATCCTTTCATCACTCTAGACAAAGAAGACTATCTTTAAGTCAATCAGTACTGACTCTGCTCCTCATGGGAACAGTTCATCATGAACTGCCAGGCGAGCCCCTATTCAGAAATGAACATAAGCAACCCTAGGCCAGTTTTGGCCTTTTCAGACCTTGTCAGTGAAGTATAGCTTGGATCCTGTAGCATTACATTAAATACACAAAACATTATGGGATGAGTGCATTGAGTAGCATTCCGCAATTTCTTTTTCAACCTTATGGAAAGATGTTCACCTTATGCCGACCAGTGTGCAAAAACAGTTCTTGCTCTTGATTTGTGCAAGAAATTCGGTTACTGGTTGAGGAAGGTGAAACTCTTCTAAAGCAGCAACCACAATCCTTGTCAGGGTGAAGTCGCAAGCAGACCCCAAACTAACCCGTGCTCAACCCCCTGGTAGATTGGCACAGAGCAGTCACCCTTAACTTAGAGGCACTGTGTAAAGTACTTATGAAGCACTTCAAACAGTAATAAAGTAAAAAAACAACACAAGAAAAATCCCTGACAGATTAGACAAATAGAGAAACATTCAATAAATAAATCAAGACCATAACAACAAAAATCCAATCAGTAGAAAGCCCAAGGCCCCACTTGCAGCTATCTGCCCATGTGAGACCTGGAGAAAATCACAAGTTCAGGCTGACTGCGATGGGGTGTGGCTCACATACAGGGACCAAGTTAGCCCTGCTGAAATATTACCTTCTCAGTCCAGCACAAAAAGTACTGTTCATGGTAGTGGGGGCCCGCAAAGAGTAGTGAAACATTGTGGATGGTCTTCAATGTAGCAAAAAAAGAGCAGGCCTGGTGTCACAAATGGTTGCTGCTGTAGCGTGAAGATCCTGTTGTTTCGCAAACTGTTGGACAGGAACCTACACAGTAGCAGAAACAGTCGATGCTGTATGCAAAGAGTTGGGTTGACAAGGTATTTAGACAGAATAACCTAAACACAAGTATTGTGGGGCAGAATATCATGTCAAAGATATCGAGGGCAAAATAAACCATGAAGGTAAGAAGGTAGGTATCTATATGTAGGTAAAGTTTTACTATGTACAGCACCACATTTATGTACCTTGATAATACATTTATATATATATATATATATATATATATATATATATAGCTTGTGTAAAAAATATCAAGAACCCAAATCTATGTATCTATATATATATGTTCAAAGTACATAGATGTGGAGTTCAGAATAGTAAATCTATACTTACCTGTTTGCACTTACCTTCTCCAATTTTGGTTCTCGATATTTTTGACAAAAGATTCTGTCCACACAATATCTGTGTTTCCAATAATGTCAGTGATCCATTGACAGAACTTTGCGTTGATGGTCAGTGAGAGAGACAAGGTTTTGGCACCAACAGGCCTATTGGTGGTCATGAAGAGCCCAGAAATGTCAATTTAGCTCCACAGAGGCCACACAAAGGGTCCAGGACCTGAGGGGCACCACTTTGGGGTCAGGGGTTGGCTCCAGCTGGACCTGGGTGCTGATTTAGGTGGTTGTAATGTCCCTGTGGCCCTGGACAGGAGGCAAGTAGGCAAGCCCTTGGAGTCACTCTGGGAGTCCTAGACTCAGGTGCTAGCCCAAGAGTGAGCACATGCACTTTAGCACTGTTTAGCAGTGGCAACGTGCACAGAGTCCTAAGGACAGCAAAAACAAGATCAGCAAAAATGGAGCAGGAAGGCAAAAAGATTGGGGGGAACCACCCTAAGGCTGACAGGTCTAACAATTTGTTGTCAAGTGCTCATTATTTTGTCACTGAAGAAGAGGTACATGGCACTGTAATTGTCAGTGGAATGAAGGAGTGGTGGATCTGGGAATAAGTAATAGTACTGCTTGATTGCCGTGAAGATCATTCTCCTTTGGTTGTTTGCATCATTGGTGGCTCTGATGTAGCATTTAGAAGTCCTGTAGAGAGCTCCTCAGATCACAGGCATCAGGCTCAGTCCTTTTCTGTTCCTCTGCATACCCAGAAAGTATTCTGGGGTGCATTGGGGTGCCCCATTTACGCCTGCCAATAGATGGTCGTCGGGGATGACTCCTGTTTTGCTTACCTCCCAGCCTAGCTCTGTTATGCATGCTTGTAAACACTTGCGCCCTCATTATGAAATTGGCTGTCAGCCACGCCAGCGATAGTACCGTCGCCAGGCTAGCAGTGAAGACCACCAAATTATGACCATGGCGGTGGTCCCTCCCATAGACAACCAATGTACCACCCAAACCGCCAGTGCAGTCCATCCAGTGACCACAGCAGTAGGCACCTTTAGGCTGGAGGAAGACAACGACCAGCCCACCATATTATGACATAGCAGACCGCCAGGATTTTCGGGGCAGGACCACTGCCACCAAAAGCCTGGCAGAAACACATCATATAAAAGGAGACACTCACCCCCAGGGACACAGAGGAGGCTGCCATGGAACCCAAACTGGAAGTCCTGCCAATGCTGTACCAAGTGATGGCAGTCCAGGAGCACCAACGCCGATGAAGACGACGATGGTGAGTACAGCCGTCTAGCACACAAGGGAGAGAGGGGAGAGTGACACACACCCGCACAACACAACCCATACACACATACCACATACCAAGAACTATCTGCAGAACAATTCAACAACAACATAACCCAGGAAAGCTGGGAATTATACCTGTGGTCCGACCGCTGTAATCAAGTGGGAACAGCGACCTAAATTGAAAAAATATATATATACATGTACATATTTAAAAATATACAGCAAGGGCCAGTCCATAGTCAATAAATGCCCACAGTGCAACGTCCAATGCCCAACTTGACTCCTGACAATCCACTGGGCAGGGGCAGTGATGTTAGGCAGGCACCTCAGGGGCAGAGGGGTGGTTCTTCATGGGAGGGTGGTCCTTGGACTTGGGTTTGGAAGGGGGTGGCTCTTTACTCTTTTGTTTAGGGGGCGGAGAAGTGGGCTCAGGGCGGGAGCCGAATTGCCACTCTTGTGCCCTCAATGGCAGGTGTAGCGTTAGGGGGAGGAACAGGAGTGGACTTGGAGCTGGAGGTACTGGGCTGGGGGAGAGGGATCTTTATCCTATGGGGGGAGGAGGGAAGAGGTCAGGCAGGAAAGGAAAAGTTTCTTAGGACAAATGAGGTGGGTTGTGGGAGGAGGTTTGGGAGTTGAGGTAGGGGAAGTGGTCGTTGGAGGAGTAGGTGTGCTGGACTTGGGTGCAGGTACATGGGCAGTGTGCATGTGTGAGGTGGATAGCTGTTGAGTGTCTGAATGGGAGCGTTTATGTGTAACTGGAGGGGCAGACAGTGTGGGAGAGGACAAACAGGAGGTGTGTATGTATGTTGTGGTGGTATCTGCAAGTGAGGTGGGTGTGCTGCATGAGGTCGTGATGGTGGTGGGGGTGACTGCACATTTGTGTGTGGGATGTTTGTCTGCGTGTTTGCTGTTGTGGTGATCGTGGGCAAGGCTGTACAGGTGGCAGAATCTGGGACTGAAGATGCAGTGCATGCAGGTGTGAGTGTTGATGTGACTGTGAGAGAGGAAGAGGTGGAGGAGACAGTGAAGGCAGTGGCTGTTGTTCTATCTGTGTGTTGCCTGTGTGTGTGATTGTGGAGTGAAGTGTGCTGCCTGTGTTTGTCTGTGCGAGTCCGGTCTATTGTTTTGGGTGCATGCTTCTTAGATTGTGTGCATGGGATGGGTTGGGGAGAGGGCTTTGGACTGGGAACAGGTAGTTGGAGGGGGGACAGAAGAACCAGAGACATTGGCTGCCGTCAAAGAGGAGGCCAGAGCCTGAAACGATCTCTGTAGGGCAGCCAAGCCACCGTGAATGCCCTCCAGGTAGGCACTGCATTGCTGCATCTGGGATGCCAGCCCCTGAATGGCATTCACTATGGTTGACTGCCCTACAGAGATGAATCTCAGAAGGTCAATAGACTCCTCACTGAGGGCAGCAGGGTTGACTGGGGCAAGACCTCAGGTGCCTGGGGTGAAGGAAACGCCCACACTCCTAGGTGAGCGGGCACAGGTAACTGGGTGGGGGGCTACTGGGAGGGTGGTGCTGGTACAGGGGGCAGAAGATCTTGTAGCTGGGGTGGTCCCAGAGTGGTCCACCACCACCAGGGAGCTTCCATTGGAGGAGGAATCTGAGTCGGATGTCTTTGCTCCTGTCTCCCCCGTTTTGCTGTCCTCATCCTCCAAACCACTGGTCCCCTCGCCGTCGGTGGACTCTGCTTCCTGTGTCCTGTGGGCTGCAGCCCGCCGGTGCCCCTGCTCCTTCTCCAGATGATGCTAATACACAAGGACAAGATGAGAAAAGGAGAGAGGGTGGGGGGAGAAGGAAAGGGAGCACAGGGTAAATCACAGCACCAACAACACATATGTCATACACATTACAATCACTCACTGGGACTAACACTGTGCAGTATGGACCACAATGACAATCCATTACCTGGGGTACAACAGCAGTGAAGAACCCAAACACTACCATCTGCACACCTACTGGGACTCACTAAGCCATGTCTGCCACAGTATGCTAGCTACTTAACAATACCAAATATACATACCTTCCTACATTGCTGAGCAGGACCACACAGGAATAGCTAAACTGGCATATTGGGGCATACACTGACTAGAACCTTGCACCCAAACCCCATGGCAGGCAGCCTAAATCACAATACCACATAGTCTATACTCACGCCCTTGTGGCTGCTGTGCTGCCCTCAAGCGCCCATCCAACTCAGGATTGGCCACCACCAGTATGTGGGCCATTATGGGGGTCAGGCTCCGACGGGCACCCCTCCCTCATTGGGAGGCCGTTCCCAGCTGGGCCTCCGCGGTTTTCCGGGTCCAGCATCTCAGGTCCTCCCACCGTTTCCTGCACTGGGTGTTCTGCCTGCTATGGACCCCCAGGGTCCGCAGGTCCTTGGCGATGGCACGCCAAAATCCTTTCTTTTGATGACCTGCAGAGGAGACACAGACAGTAGGACACCATGAACTCAACAATCCATTCTGTAACACAAATGGCTTAAATACTGCATATGCCCCACATTAAGCACACACATGACCCATACCTCTGCATACACATAACATGCAGCCACACCCCCCCATAGACACACTGCCAGCATACACATACATCTCCATGCAGCCTTGTCGCATCTAAGGTACCCATGATGTACTCACCTGTTGGTCTGGAAGCCCATACAACTGCCCAGACAGGGGTAGGACCCCATCCACAAGCTTCTCCAACTCCTCGGATGTGAAGGCTGGGGCCCTTACCCTGTAGCATGGGCCATCGCAGGTTCCAGACACAGGACACAGCAGTACACACAGTGGAGATGTTGAGCTGGGGAGAGTCAGTAATCAAGTGGTACAGAGAAAATGGCGGTCACGTCCGCAGATGTGAACACCATCACCGCCGGCGTTAATCATCATTGGTTCTTGTACTCCAGAGAGCTCCATGTTAGCCAATGAGGAGTTGCTCGGGGTGCACACCACCTTCAGCCATGAGGTCACTTCCACCTGTCCCTGCATACAGGACAGGCAGTTGTCATTTCCTTATGCTAGTACTTATGTTGGACAAATTTAAGTGTGTTATAGATATCGATTGTACACACCAAGACTATTCCAGTGTTCTACATACATGATCTGTGGACTGTGACATTGAGTCCATACTTTTGTAGTCACACACATCTCATGTTTGACTCACTTAGATACCAACCATTGCGAAGGAGAAAAGCAGCTGTGTACAGGCCCCTAGTGGACTTGGCTACACTGGAGGAGAGGCACATTATACTCACCTATCGTCTGGACAGGGCCGCAATCACAGAGCTGTGTGCACAATTAGAGCCTGATACCTGCTATCCAAAGCACTACAGTAATCCCCCCTGTAGTACAGGTACTGTCAGTGCTTCACTTCCTGGCAAGTGGTTAATTCCAGGTGACAGTAGGCTTGGCTGCAGGAATGTCACAGCTAATGTTTTCGATTGTGCTTGGAAGGGTTTTGGCTGCCTTGCTCAAACACGTGTGAAGCAACAACTCATTCCCCCAGAGTGAAGATTTGCCCACTGCGAAGGCTGGATTCTATGTAATGGGAAACATATCACATGTGATTGGGGCCATTGATGGGACCCATATTGCCTTGGTCCCTCCCAGGGCAAATTAGCAGGTCTACAGGAATAGGAAGAGTTAGCACTCTCTAAATGTCCAGATGGTGTGCCTTGCAGATCAATACATCTCCCACGTCACTGCCAAGTTTCCTGCTTTTGTGCATGATGCCAATGTATTGAGGCATAGCAGCGTCCCACGGGTGATGGCACGACTGCAGAGGCACAGAGTGTGGTTAATAGGTGAGCTTTAGTCTTCACACAGTGTATGTCAGTGTATGCCAACTGAAGTTGTACTCCATACCATTGTACATGAGTAATGTGTGCCCCTCACTCCTTCCAGATGAGTCTGGATATCCAAACCAGTCCCTGTGAGGAATCCAAGAACAGGGGCAGAAAATCGGTACAATGAAGGACATGGCTGTACCAGGAGGGTTGTAGAACGCACATTGGGTCTACTGAAAGCCAGGTTCCGGTGCCTCCATTTTACAGGCGGATCCCTATGCTGCGCCCCTAAGAAGGTCTGCCAGATAGTGGTGACTTGCTGCATGCTTCACAATTTGGCCCTCAGACGCCATGTGCCCTACCTGCAGGAGGAGGGGGGAGAAAATGCACCTGTGGCAGCAGAGGACACTGAAGACAGTGATGAGGAAGAGGAGTAGGAGGAGGATGTGGACAACAGGACACATATCATACAGCAGTATATCCATTGACACTCAGGTAAGACTGTAAATCTGTTCATGTCTCCATTTCTGTTAAGCGCTGTGTGCCAGCTGTGTTGTGCCAGTCACTAGCTTTTCATTTCAATTGACTGTCACTTATGCCTTCCCTTTTTGCAGATGTTGGTGTGGTCACAACTGAGTACTGATGTGATGACTAGAGACTGCTTAAACACATTTCTTTGGTGGATTCACACCTTACGGGACATTTGCACAGGATAATACAGTCCAATAAATTGCAATTTTCTGTATTATAAAGCACAAATACTCCAGTTGTATTCAAGGGTGTTTATTGAAGTGACAAAAAAGGAAGGAAAAGTGCAATAGAGTGGGATGATGGTGGTCGAAAACCTGAGTGTAGTGGCCCAGTTGGTTTGTAGCACAGCTCAGGGGTCCATGGGGCTATAGGAAAAGGAGCAATGGCAGTCCAAAGTGAACAAGGTGACTCTGTGGCGCACGAGGGGGACATTCTGGAGGGGCTCATTTTCTAGAGGTGGTCTTGGTCTTGGCAATAGTCTCTGGTGTCTGTCTGGGTTGCAGGGAACATTTGCGGGGTGGTTCACCTTCTGCAGGGGAAGGGGTACTGTTGTCCTGTGGGTGGTGTTGCAGGTCCTCCTGTCCACTTGCTGCAGCAGATGTCGATGGCTGGTGAGTGGACTGGCTAGTGGGAGTGGGCCGTTGATGTGCTATGTTTTCCGGCATGGTGTTGGCCATGTCACCCAGCACCCCTACACTGGAGGCCAGGTTGGCATTTGGGCCCTGCAACTGCTGCATGACCTCCTGGTGGTGTACCCCTTGCAGCTGCAGGTTCTCCTACCTGATAGTGATCACCTGTCCCATCCTGTCCTGGGATTTTTGTTATGCCCCCGGGACATGTGTGAGTGCCTCCTTGGAAGTCGGTTCCCTGGGCCTAGCCTCCCCTTGGTGCACAGCTGACCTCCTACTGTCCCTGGCCCCCTGTGCCCATGTCCCCTGAATGGTGTGCTCACTCCTACTTACACCAGAACCTTCATGTCTTGCCTGTGTGGTGTCGACTCGGGTCCCTGTACAGATGGGCACACTATGGATTGACATGTCCTGGGGACAGGGGTTTGGGAACGTTGGGTGGCTGCTGTGGTGTTGGAGTCGGAGAGGGGGGGCCCTGTGGTAGACTGACTGTGGGATGTGGTAGTCGACAATTCATCCAGCTGGGGACATCCAGAGTTGCTGTTATCAATGAGGGCATCTTCTGTTAGAGGAATAGTTTGCCGTGGCACCTGCTCGCCAATGACTTTGGCTGGGGCACCTGTAGAGATGCAAGTGATTTGTTAGGGTTCTTGTCTGTCACATATACCGCATTTCTGGCTTTCACTATGCGGTTGGTGTTGTTGACAACCTTTGGTAGTGTATGGTGATGGATTGTGGGATTGGTCGTTCTACATAGCGTCCATGCTTTGCTGTTGTGTGTGCATGTAGAGCTGGGAGGGGTATGCTTGCAGTGGGTAGGGCATGCAGGGGTACAAAATTTAGTGTGGTCTTTGGGGTGGTGCACTGTATGCGATGGAGTGGGGTGTAGGGAGTCAGGGTGGTCAGGGTGAGGGGGTGACATGCCATACAGGTATCGGTGGTGGTAGGTTAGTAATTGTAACTTACCAGTATCCAACCCTACATTGACTCCAGTGAGGCCCTCAGAATGCAGGATCAGCAAGACTTGTCCCTTCCATGCTGTCAACTGTGGGGGAGAGATGGGGGTCCACCGCCAGTCCTCATGATGGCGACCTGGTGCCTTGATGCAATGGAATGCACCTTCCCCCATAGGTCATTCCACCTCTTTCAAATGTTGTCCCTTGTGCATGAATATTGTCCCACGAAATTCACCCTGTCCACGATCCTCTGCCATAGCTCCATCTTCCTAGCAATGGAGATCTGCTGGACCTGTGCAACAACCAGCTGTGGCTCCACCCTGACGATTTCTTCTACCATCACCCACAACTCCTTATCAGTGAAACAGGGGTGCGTTTGTGGGGACATGCCTATTGTGTGGTGTGTGTGTTGTGCACAGGGGGTTCGGTGTTCAGGTAGGGTGTGTGGTGTGTGATGCGTGATGGATGTATAGGTAGATGTGGTCTGTTTGAGCAGTTCTCTAAGAGTTTGGCCTGGCAAGGTGTAGCAGTCTTTTCGTGTTTGCAAAGGATTGTGGGTTATGTGGGGTGTTTTATTGTGCTGTTGGTAGGTGTGTAGGGTGTGTGTATGTGTGTCAGGTGTGGGTTTTTTGATCTGGCCAATGTTGGCTTCAAGTGGTGTTGGGTGCCCAATTCCACCACGGCGGTGTTCAGCGCCAATGGCTGACTGCTGTTGAATACCTGCTGTAGTGATTCGTGGGTCATAATTTGGAGGGCGGTGTATTGCTAATGTAGCGGGGAAGGTGGTGGGTCAGACAGTTTTTCGCCTTCGTTGGGTCTGGCGGACTTGTGGTTGTGGCTGGTTTCTGTCAGTTTTGTGTTTGTGTGTCATAATCTGGGGGCGGAATACTGCCTCTGCGGTGATCTGTTGGCATCCGTCACCACGACAGTCTTCGGAAAAGACTGCCAACGTCATAATGAGGGCCTTGGTCCTGGGGTGCTTGAACATACCTGGCCTTGCTTCTAAATTCAAAGACCACAATTCATAAGAAAATGTAATGTTATTTGTTTGGAGGAATCCTCTGAGGTTTCAAAATGCTTTTTTTAGAGGTCTATAAAGCCTATTTTATCCTGGCAGTAAGGTCCCTCTCTGGGAGGGCCAAAGCTGGTGCTTGTTATTTATGTTTCTATGGATGTTCAAGGCTGTTTTAGAGATGTTTCCCCAGGTTCACCTGTTCTTCAAGTGTTAAAAGTGACCTTGTTTGGTTCCTCACCTTTTTGTTTATTGAATTTTAATTGCTCGGAGTTTTGGCTCCCAGGACTCCTCTGATATTTTAATGTTGTGTTTTTTTAATGTTTCCTTATTTGTATCAGGGAAGGGTCCGCCTAATTTAATTATTGTGTGGGACTTAAACATTCCTCTTTGTATGTGCCCTCTAATGGTTGGCAGTACAAATTCTCCATCAGATTCAGGGGGGCCTGCGCATGGAACATTCATAGGATGTCATAGCACTGAATAACATTTCAAGTAACAATAATTTAGTTTTTGTGATGGATAAGTTGGTTAATTCTCTTGCCTCACAAATTTGTCCTACTTTTACATGTATGGGCTGTGTTTCTATTATTGATTTTATTTTTCTGTTGGCTCCCTTGTTCTTATGGATCTCTAATACTCAAATTGAGCACAGTCTCTCTAGTGATCACAACCCTGTAACCCTTAGGTTGCAGTGGAAAAAATCTGTTATGTGTACAGCAAGGGAAGATGCAGGCATCCATCATTTATTTGTCCAGGACAGGTGTTTAAGGTGGGTTATGGTTGAGCTAGATGCTTTTAAATAGATATTGTTTCATAGCTGTGCTCAGGATCTTGCTATTTGTTTTGATTCTACTTCCTGTGACTTTGCATTACTCTGAGCTTTTGGGAAGATTTCCAGTAAGGCAGCAGGGTTACAACTTCGTCCAGCTATTTATTCACCTACCGCCGATCGTCGGTGATTTGATCTTGGTTGTACTGAAGCTCTTCATGTCTTGAAACGTGCAATCAAAGACTGCCCTAGAGACAGAGAGATTGTACTCTCTGCTCATTCAAATTATGAGATTGATTTGAAAAGATGGAAAAATGTCTTAAGGGCCAGACTTGGGATGATCTTGTGGTGGCGTCGATGTGTAGGATTAGCTTGATTTTTTGGAATATTATTAAACAGCCAT
Source organism: Pleurodeles waltl (assembly GCF_031143425.1). Lineage (NCBI taxonomy): Eukaryota > Metazoa > Chordata > Amphibia > Caudata > Salamandridae > Pleurodeles > Pleurodeles waltl. The sequence continues at coordinate 596,881,463 of NC_090444.1, read as the reverse complement.
GTTTTTTGCAACAGTCTGGTCCTGCTCTCTGTCATCATATTGCTGCCAACTCCTGGGTCTCCAATTTTGAAGGAATATATAATCATGCTCCCCAAGAGGAGCTGACGGTGCCCGTGCCCTGTATATAGTGGAAGTCAAAATTGTTTTTTACGCTCAGGGAGGTTCGTCAGGGAATTTTAGGCCTTACCAGGAAAAAGGCCCTGGGACCTGATGGTATTCTTCTGAATCTTTATCTTAGTGAAGTTGCAGTCTGGGGTCTTGCGCTGGTTCAGATCTTAAGCTTGACTGTTAGAGTGGGCCCCCCTACACCTTGGTCCACATCCATTATTGTTCCCATTTTTTAAAATGGGGACAAGGGCAACCCTCATTGCTACAGACCCATTACCCTTATTGACTCTGTTGTAAGGGTCTTAGCTCGGGTTTTGCTGGCTAGACTTTCTGAGTGGGCAGATGAGAACATTGTTCAAATCTGCAATACGGCTTCAGGCATGAATTGTGTACTGGAGACCAATTCCTTAATCTTTATTTAGTTACCAATAAGTATTTTGTGACACAGTCCAAAGCTCTTCATCTGGCTTTTATGGACCTCACGTCGGCATTCAACAGAGTCAATAGAGATAAACTCTGGATCATACTTTTGGGAATCGGGGTGGTCCCTGAAATTCTTTTTTTTTGTCTATACCACAGCAGCCGTTAGATACTCAAATCAGTCCACAAATACTGAAGAATTTAGGGTGAGCAGAGGGGTTCATTAAGGGTGTATATTTGCCCCTTTTTATTCTCCCTTTATATTAACAGGCTTGAACATGGCCTGTTAGAGGCTGGTGCTGATTGTCCCCACTTGAGCTCTCAGTCGCTCCCTGTATTTTGCTGTATGCAGACGATGCAGTCCTGATGGCCAGGACCTCTAAGACCCTTCCAACCCTTCTGAATGCCTTCACAGCTTGTATGGAAAATTTAGATCTTGCAGTCAACTTCGCAAAGTCTTTTGTGATAGTGTTGGATCCGAGTTCAGCTTAGGCACAAACTTTTAGTATTGGTCCCAGTAAGATCTCTAAAGTTAAGGCATTTTCCTACTTAGGTGTCTCATTTCACTTTCATTTGAGCTGGAAACCTTTGGTGACTGCTAAGAGTGAGGAGTTTATGAGATCTTCTGCTGCAGTTTTTAGTTATGAGTCTAGACTTGGTAGCAAACCACTTAGGTCCTTGGTTAAAGTATACCAAACAAAGTGTCTCTCAAAAGAACCCTTTGGTAGCGGCATTTGGGGCTGCGTGGCTACAAATGACATTCAAATATCAGAAACAAATTCTTGCGGAGACTTCTTTGTGTTCCCCAAAGCACCCCTTCCGAGTGCATTCACGAAGAGCTGGGCACGGACCCTTCGCCTTCTGGTGAGCTGGTTTAGACTGTGGATGAGGGAGGAGCTTGGTTTAAAGAATTGCCTTTCACTAGGTTCTACTCTCAAAATTCCCTAGTTGGAATATATCATTGATTCTTTTATTACTTTGGGGAGGAGGGAACTTTTTTATGATTCTGGATGTATCTGCAAATCTAATAGGGGGTGGCTTAAGGTTAACTTTCAAGCTAGTAGAGCTCTGCTCAGGGAGGAGCCTGAACTGGTGAAACCCTCGAATAGGAGATACATATTGATAAAAATGATCCAGTAGATGGAGCCATACCTCACATATGTAAAAAAACAGTAGAGATCGATCTCTGTTAGTTAGGTTTGGGTTTAACCTTCTACACCTGCTGTTTTCTCTACCTAAAAGTTGTTTTGACCCTGGGTTACTGGAATCATGTGGCTGAGGCAATGTGTCTCAGCAGGATACCTTACATTTTGTATTTTTTTGTAAATTGTATGATGAACCAAGACAAGTGTTCATCATTCCTCTCTTGAAGGGGACGGGCTTTGTACAAGCATGGCTTGCCTTGATTTCTTCTACAAATGCCTGATGAATTCACTGTTTTTAGTGGTTCCTGTTTTTTAAGTGCTATTGTGAATACAATGAATTAGAGGGTGGCCTAATTACTGTTTGTAATCTCATTTTGCACTGCACCTATGAACTTTGAGATGTTGTGATATATCTTGTGATTTTATGTTGTTTCATGCTTCTTTCATAGCACAAAAGTTACCTAATAAAGTAATGAATGAACAAATGACTCCTGGACACTCCCTAACCAATTGGGTAAAAGTTGCCAGGGACAGCTGTACCCACTTTTTCAGTAGTTCGTGTTATTGCAAACAGGCCTATAATGCCATGTGTCAGGGCATTTTCAAGATGGCGAAATTCTTTGGTTACACTAAACTTGGGCTTTTAGGGTTGTGGGTTTGTAGTTAAGTGCTCTCTCATAATCACTACTATCCGTCCACATCTAATACTAAAATCCATTTTGAAGTGTTCACTGTACCCACAACAAATTTAGAGACAGAAGACTGATAGGACAAAAACAGGGTCCTTCAGCAACGAGATAGGAGATAAACCCTGGCATATTGTTCTGTCCCTTTCAAGTGCACTGAAGAATTACATGTGCTCAACTCTCAGGCAGGATTTGACATTGTGGTGTCAACAGAATGTCCAAAGCTCCCTACCAGCATATTGCATTGAGTTTCAAGGAGTCATTTCTGGACATTCACATTGTTTGTCCTTGGAGTAACTTCACACCTCTTCCCGGACTGAGCACAGGCTGTGAGTTGCAGGAAAGTTAATGCAAATAAGACTTTAGGAACTTTAGGAACTTCAGGAACGCAAGAGGTAACATTTTAAATGTTACTTTGCATTAGTATTTATTGAAACCTAACTTCACAATTGAATTTGATTCTTAACTGTTAAAAACAGTTGTTTAATGATTATTCTAACTCCTCCCATTCCCATGATACATTTTTGTATTTTAATCAGAACTCTGATTTTTACATAGGACAAATTAGCCTGCAGTTGGGAAAATATATTTTAAGAGCTTGTAACTCTAAGAACATGGTAATATTAGTGTTCTATCTGTCCCACTTTACATACCATGTCCCTGCCTTGTGAGCCACAAGGCCTGCAAAAGGGTGACTTACTCATATTTTAAAAAGTGGTCTTTACCTGTAGAAAAGGGTTATTTTGCGAGGCTGCACTGCAGGTTTTGTACTGCAGCTATCAGGCTATAGAGGGTAGGCCTTGTAGCCATGTTATTACTTCCTCTATACTGTGATGGCACAATAGGTGTCACAGGCCAGCAGTGGCATGTAATGGCAAGGCCCTGGGTTCACGTTTTCCATTAGATGCTTGGGACTTACAGAAAAGTTAAATGTGCCTATCAGGAATAAGCCCAGTTAACCATAACACAGACCATTTACTCTTGGTTAGCACCGGTAAAGTGCACAGAGTTATAAAGCCAGCAATAATAGGGTCCATCAAATGGTGAAAAATCTGGGGTGACTACGCAGAAAAGGCAGATTTCCTAAACTACTGAAAATACAATAAGTCAACTCATATATAGTTGGTCACACACTCTGTGATAATGTGTCTCAGTATCTAGTTGACGGCCATTATGGGCTTGTAATGTTGGCATTAAAGTTGTGACTACTAACCACATGAATATTTCTCTGGCCTTTTGACCATACTAAATTAGGGCACATATGTCAGATATATACAGGGTGTCATCGTACATCTCTTCTGCAAGGCATAGGGCCAGATCAAAACTGAAGGTTCTCTGTCCACCATAGAGGAATACACATGACCTGCATGCTAAAACAATTTGTTATCAAATAGAAAAAATATTCATGAGTACTAATTCTAGACAGAGTAACCTGTCCACCAAACTCAAACTTTGATCGTAAACTGGAAAAAAGAATTGGGAAGGAAGTGGCATTCTCTCCAATTAGCCATATTAAAGTGCAGTTTGCATGACTTTTGGTTTACTATAGTTACAAAGATATTGTTTAAAATCCCATCCCTCTAGGAAAAATAATTTAGCATTCTCCTTTCAACTCCTACTACCAGAAATTAAATATACAATTTGATGTTTTCAATATTAATTTTCCTTTGTCTAGCACCGTGCAAATAACTATTGAAGGGATTGTTAAAATTATTACAGACATGAATAGTTCCCAGGCTCATGGTCCTGGTGAAATTTGGAAATCTGCACATTTTGTAATGGGCACAGTTATGTATGCCACCTTTTTATGTATGGGATCAAACCTTATTCCCGACTCCTGGAAAGGAAGTCATATTATTCCACTTTATAAAAAAGGCGATAGATCTGACACTGCGACTCATCAGCCCATCATCCTGCTAGAAGAACCAGGAAAAATCTTTGTGAAAGCCACTGTAAATTTGGATTGTGGGAAAACAAGTGCTCAACCAGTGACAATATATTATGCCTACATAATTTGTGTGAAAAATATGTGACAAAATGAAAAGTTAAACTATATGTTGGATTCATAGAATTATGCATTCAAAGATGTGGATTGACCAAAACACTGACAAAAGTAAAGGATTTCAATAGTCCAGATTACTTATCTACACTTTATGTAATCCTACTCAGGTAGGTGAATATGGGTACTATTGTATTCTAGCTTGAAATTTATATCTGAAATCTCAGTTGTAAATGGTTTGAAACAAGGATGTTTGTTAGTGCTACTACTTTGCTCACTCAATATCGATGATTTTCCAGATATTCTAAAATCATCTCAGCCTTTTCTTCCAAAACTGGGGAACCAAGAAATTTCCACAGTAACGCATGCCAATGTTGTTGGTGTTCCTTGAGGTGATTCATTCACAGACATAGTACTGAAATTTGAGTCTGGACGCTTTCATCAGCCGCATGTGAACTGAACTTGCACAGGCCACTTTACCTGGGATGGGAGTTCATCCCCCAAGTAGCAGTTTGAGGAGGAGGCAGGGTGCTTGATAGGACACGCGCTATAAAGTGCTTTCAAGACACCGTGGTGCAGGACGCGCCCGGGTGTAGACCGTGGCAAGAGCGGGTCCACCAGCTCCCGTCCACAGCCAGATGCGGCTGGGTCGGACCCTCCCTCCTGGCCTAAGGTTCACCCAACACTGTGTTAATGATAGGCTTTAATTTATTGTCCTTGACATCATTTGATTGTGTTGATCCTTTTTGTATTCCTTCTCACATTCCCGCCCATTCTACTACGGGAAAGAAAAAGGTGGCCCAGCCCTCACAATCAGGCTCGGAAGGGGCAATTGCATCCCCACAAATTACTTTGTATCTGTCTACAGCTATAGGTGCGATTTCAACAGAACTTAAACTAGTCAAGACCCGCATTGACGCAGTACAGAAACAAATTAACGTCCCACCTAGTACTTCGCCACAGTTGGTGGGAAGTGATGCACCCCTGGTCAACAGCACAAGAGATCCTCATCAGGTGGCCTCATTTATTAATACTAATCATTGCATTGTGCATGATCAAGTTAATGTTATTTCCATTTCTCTTGTCCACGCTTCTAAACCACCCCTTGAAATAAAAACGCAATGATGGGATTGCCAAAAAAGGAGTTTCTAAAACCAAAGCTCCTAAACAGCTTCATCCTCTATTCCCCCACACTCCGCTAGCACTCTTGAAGTGGACTTGAGCGCTGTTGTCCGGTCTGTCTAAGCCATTTTTCGATAATGTTGAAATGACGCTAGTCGGTTTCAAACAGGCAGTGAGTGTCACTGGAATTCACGGCACTCAATGAAAAACTGCAATGTTTGTGGGACAATCAGCGCATTTTCCAACAGCCCCCTCAGCCCCAGCCATGGCTTTCCTGTTCATGCCAAGCCCACAATAAACCGCAATAAACACTCCTCCGGTGCCCAGTCTACCGGGCCCCTCAGAGACGTGCAACTTAAATCCCCAGCCCGCTCAACCAAATCAAGCCTGCCCTACAACTAGCAACAAATCTTTGGGGATCATGAACTTGCAAAGCCCAGGGGCCCTGAAGCTCCCAGAGCCACCCTCTTTGCTTACAGTTACCTCCAAATTGCATGTCCTATTTCATCGTGCTTACTGGTGGGACAACCTTGTGTAATAATTCCACAGTAGACTGGAGATCGGTTAAATGCAGACTGGCTCTCTAACTTGTGTCTAGATCTGGCTACAGTGTTGAACTGATGGATGACATTCTTATGGTCTGAATGGTTGATTGGATCAGTTCTGTTCCAAAACAGACACAGGGAGACTGTTTAGTGGTAACCTTTAGAAGCCCTTGACTGCTGCATTTATGTCTTCAACATGTGGATTATCCCTCTGTTGGTTATGCCAAGATCCGCTCCGTTTCTCTGGGATGTTTTTACCACCCCATGCCCGTTTTAGGACAGGACGTGCCGCCAATGGGGTCCGAAGTCTTATCTGCCCATAATCATCCAGCCCTTCCTTTGTTGGCGAACCGTTTTGCCCCACTCTCAGGACTTGAAGATAAAGATAGACTTGGTCAGCCAACGAAGTCAGCAGTCGGGTGTGATATCCCTATTTATGCACAGCCCGGCCATATAAGAGAGCTTATTGTCCCTGCTATCCCTAAAAACTCCACCACTGTCCTCAGGCCTCTGGGGGCTGGTGGCCTGCAGATTCTTTTTTGGAATGTTGCTGGCATTGGCAAAAACAATGGATAACCCGGACTGGTTGGACATTGTAAGCAGTTATGATGTGGTTTGCTGCCAGCGAACTTGGGCCCTAAATATTTTTTTTCTTTCAGGTTATTGATCCTTTTGTGTTGCAGCAACAGCGTCCCCGTCTGGCTGACCAAAGGGAGGCCCTGGGGATTATTTCACTTAAACTGAGCTATTTATCAATTACTGATTTGAAATACACCCTCTGGGTTAAAATTTTATTTTCTAACTGATACATTTTAATTTTTTTCAATTATCCTATTGAAATCCTTTGGGATTTCGACAGTGCTATATGGGCCATTGTATCAGGCTGCACTGAGAAGGTGTCTATTATTTGACTGGGAGATTTTGATATCTCAAAATGTTCTCTCCCGGGAGATAGCGTGTGTGGTTTCCGTGACTAGGAGCGGGAGGATTTATCCCATTTTTACCACAATCCTTATGCGGATGCGTTGAATCAATTCATTTTTAAATGTCATTTTTATTTTAATATTGACTACATAAGGATAGCATTGGGTGCCTGCTTGCCTTTCCTGGCAGAGGTGGTGGGTCAACCATTGATGTTATTTTGTTTTCTTCGCACTTGTCCCCTGCTGTGACAGACACATCAAATCTGTACTCTAGACTGAGTGATCATAATGCAGTTACTATTTTTCTGTCTTGCTCTACTACTACACAACATGCCCTTTTCTCTTCTACAGGCCTAGAATGCAGTAAAAATAAGGGGATTCGCCTGAAGTGGAAAAGTATGAACCCAGAGAAGTTTCTTGTTGAATTAGTAACCAACAAGTGTGAGGATGTGTATTGCTGCCTTTCAAACTCAGCCAAACCATTATCAATTTTGAGCAGCTTTAATGCTCTGTGTAATTTAATGTCTAACTCTCTGGTAGTTAAAACGTCTGCCATTAGACCCTCTGGTCCGACAATGCTTTAACCACGCTTGTTCGGCCACCGCTAAGAACCTGGAGCTGGTATCCAAGTCCAACTCCAAAAGGGCCTACAAGGTGACATTGGAATCTAGGAGGAGGGAAATTAGAAAGAAGGCCTGGGAGGATCTACTACATGCATCCTTACTTCTCGGTGGATGCCAACCCAAAAATTAATTGTCAATGTTTCCCCAGAAGATTGGTTGTTGCATTTTTCTAATATCTTTGTGGAAAATCCCACAAGTCACCCTGATTTAGGCCCTACCAACACTGTTATACCGAGTGTGAATGTCCTCACCACTATCGTGTCTATCAGTAATTTGTCACCCCTTCCGGTTGATGTGAGCAATGTAATTCTCGCTATCATAAAGAGTAGTCCTGGCAAGGGTCCAGATAGGTGTTTTTAGGCACACTATCTACTTCTGGGACCCTCTTTTATCCAATGTGTTTCATGCTATAACTGAAGCAGTGACACCTAGCTCATGGAAGAAGTCTATCATGCCTATTTTTAGGAAGAGTGATAGAGGTAATCCAACATGTTAATTACATTTTTCCATCGAAATCCTCAGTAGGGTGATCCTCCACAAACTTGAGTCCTGGGTGGAGGAGAAGAGCTTCCTTTCCAAAGTCCAGTTTGGTTTTTGCTCAGGCATGGGCACTGTAGAGCAATCCCTCAACCGTCTCCTGATCACAGGGAAGTACGCGCAGGCCAAGGCCGGCTCATTGCATCTGCCCTGTATGGACCTTCCTAGTTTGTTTGACCTGGCAGGCTGTGGGACCTTATGGAAAAAGCTAGGGTTGACATCTGCCTCCTTGATCTATTATGGTGTCTACATTGGGACACCTCTGCCCAGGTGTGCTTTGGGCCAAGTGATAAGTGCACATCACCTTTTACAGTTCATAAGGGGGGTCAGACAGGGGTGCATATTGCCCCCTTTATGTTCCTTTTTATGTTAATTCTCTCGATCAGCTCTTGTGTCAAAAAGGAATTGATCTGCCTAAGATAGAGGACCGGTTCATCCCTGTACGTTTGTACGCAGACAATCCGGTGTTAATGTTAATCACAGCAAATGGGCTGCAGATCTTGATGGATTCTTTTAATGATTTTATGGTTGACCTCCACTTAAGGATTAATCATAAGCAATCTTTTATTATGATCTGTGGCCCAAGAAACACCCGCACATGCACATATATTTCTTATCAATGAGACTCCCATCTCAAAAGTTTCTAGTTTGAACTATTTAGGGATCTTGTTGGACACAGATTTTAACTGGAACATGCCTTTAGCTCAAAGGGCACTTAGGATGGGTACAGCTATTAAAGGAATGTTTAAATTTGCTAGGAAGCTTAAACAGAAACTGGTCAGAGAACTAATCTCCCATACAAAGCCAAATATATTTCTATTGGTGTTTATGGGGCAGGCATCTGGGGGTATGCAAACGGGGCCCGCCTACAACTGGCGGAAAACACATTTTTGAAGATAATGATAACGGGTGCACCTAGACTGGCAACTCCTCATAAATGGCAATTTAACAATAACTGTCTTGAGGTAAGGTTATATTTATTTGGGGGTCACAATGACCAATAAACTATCCTGGTCAAGTCACCTTAACATTCGGTCAGTAAAACCAGCTCTGATAGTATTGGTTTGCTTCAATTCTTCAGGGCCTTAGTAATTTCATATTTCCTAATAAGTTGGTGTCCTTTTGCTTGAGGCACACAGATAGTTTGCAATCAGATATTTTTAATTGAACTAGCACATCTTGTATGAAATTATGTTTGGGATTAGTGGTTGTCTTTATTATCGTGGGTTATGTTGTAGCTGGAGCGATGTAGACATTTTTTGAATATTAAGTCTTAAGTCAATTGGGATACCATTCTCAAGCACCTTAATTTGCATTTTGATGATTAATGTGAATATGACCTGGAAGACATTCAACTTTACCAGCTGGTGAACACTCCCACTCACAGGGTTAGTCACATATTTGACCCCCTTTTATCCAATCTAGCCTCTTTAAAGGTTATCCAAACATTTTCCCTAGGTTAGACTGACCAATTTGTGTTCCCTACATGCATCACTGCGCAAGTAATGAGCTCGAAAAGACCAGACAACGGTTTAAGCTGAACACCTTTAATTTCATGTGTCTTTTGGCAGATTCTAAAACTTGTCTCTAGGAACGCTGGAGAAAGCAGAGTTAGAAATGAATAGATGGCTTTCAGGGACCTTAAATCAATTGATCCCTATTTCCAATGTTTCCAAGAAAACATCTAAACCTCTGACACCGTGGTTTGATGCCAGCCTTTTGGCATTGAAAACAATGTAAAATTATAGAGCGAAATAGGTGTAAATCCTATTATATTGAAAAAAAGACTATCTATAGAGAAGGGATACTCATGTATCACAGGACCATTAGGAAGGCACACGCATCATTTATTGCTCAGAAAATTATAATGGCCTCTAATGCCTATTAGGAAGTCTTTGCTATTATAAATACATTTATGAACTCTAGCTCTAAAGCCCTCCACTACCTCCTAAACCCGCAAGATGCAACAATTTAGTTAATGTTTTGATAAAGTCAGCAGGATTTATTCCCCCTTCCCTATAGGACACTATCCGTCAGTAGCCAGAGCACTTTGGCTGGTGATCTTACGGATGAGACTTCAGGGAAGGTGTTGGCCAATTTCCATTTGTTCTCCTTGGCTGATTTAGATAAAATAGCTAACTCGATTAAACCAGGCTCCCAGCTGGATACAGTATAATCTCTTTTTCAGATTTCATTTTCACACTTCTCAAAGCTGCCTTAGAGGTCCATGGTTGAAATTCCAAATCTGTCCATCACTACATTGAGCATTCCATCTGCCTGGATCATGAGACAGTGAACCCTCTGCTAAATGCCTTAAGTTGAGAACTATAGGCCAATCTCTTGCTTGCTTGCCATTCAGCAACTCTCTACTTCATTGAAGCCAATAACCTCCTGCCTGCCTCCCAATCTGGCCCCACAGTGCCAAGGCTGCCTTGTTGGCAATCGCAAAAGAGCTTAAGTCGACCCTGGTTCTGGGAAGCATGGCTGAGGTCACCCTATCTGATCCAAGCGTAGCATTTGACATGTTCTCCCATTTGCTATTACCCAGACACCTTCACGTCTGTGGGATATGAGACACGGATCTTAGCTGGTTTACTTCTATTTAGAAAATCACTCTTTTCAAGTTCAAGACACACCTTACCTTTCAGAGTCCTTATCTATAAACTTTGGAGTTGCTCAGAGTTCCTCTTTAAGCCTGACTCATTTTAATATTTACGTACACCAGCTTGGAGATGGACTCCTTTGGCTTTATGTTGCTCTTGTATGCTGATAACACCCAGCTTGTTCCCTCCCTTTTACACCCCGAAAGCAGCTCCTCTGACCCGCTGAGGAGTTGCTTTTTGCAATATTCAACTGGATGGGCCAGAACTGCCTACAGCTCAATGGGGGGAAGACTGAAGTCCTTGTAGTAAAAAACCAGCTCTATCTTTGAACTCCCAACTGCTGGCTGGAAGATCTTGGCCCTTTTCCTTGATCAATCAATCTATCAATTGGTGTTCTTGTATAGCGTGGCTAATCACCTGTTAGGGTCTCAAGGCTCTCGGGGAGGGCAGTTGCAGTTAAGTTGAGGAGCCAGGTCTTGAGGTCTTTCTTGAATTGAAGCAGTAAGGGTGATTGCCTGAGATGTAGTGGAAGAGCGTTCCAGGTCAGCGCAGTGAGGTAAGAGAATGATCTTCCTCAGTCTGAGTTCTTGCAGCTCCTTGGGATGGTGGGATGGTGGCCTGGGCCATGGTGGTCATGTAGAAGGACAGGCACTGGTTGAGGTATGCAGGTCCGATATTGTGGAGGGCCTTGTAGGCGTGCATGAGGAGCTTGAAGGTGATTCTTTTGTTGATCAGAAGCCAGTAAAGGTCTCTCAAGTGAGCAGTGATGTGGCTGCAGTGGGGGATGTTCAGAATGAGCCTGGCTGAGGCGTTCTGGATTCTCTACAGTTTCTTTTGGAGTTTGTGGGTGGTGCGGGCATAGAGTGCTTTGCATAGTCTAACTTGCTGCTGATGAGCACCTGGCTGACTGTTCTCCTGGACTCGATGGGGATTCATTTGAAAATCTTTTGAAGCAGGCAGAGAGTGTGGAAACAGGAGGATGAGACAACGTTGATTTGGCTGTTCATTGAGAGCGAACAGTCGAGGATGATGCAGAGGTTGTGTGCGTGGTCCATGGGTGTGGAGGGGTTCTGAGTGCTGAGGTGCACCAGGAGTTGTCCCAGGCAGAGGGGGTGGAACCTCGGATGTGGACCTCAGTTTTGTAGAAGTTGAGTTTGAGGCAGCTGTCCTTCATCCAGACATCAATTGCCTTCATTCCATTGTGGAAGATGCTTTTAGCTGCATTAGGATCCTCAGTGAGGATCAAGCTGGGTGTCGTCTGAGTAGGAGACGATGTTGAGTTCATGGTTTCTGACAATGTTTTCAAGCGTGGCCATGTAGATGCTGAAGAGGGTGGGGCTCAGAGAGGAGCCCTGGGGAACTGCAGCTAATCTCTGTCGCTTTTCAGGAGAATGGTGGGAGCCTGACTCTCTGGGTTCAGCTGGAGAGGAAGGAGCGGATCCACTCTAAGGTTGTGCAGCGGATGCTGTCGTCGTGGAGTCTAGTGCAGAGGGTGTGGAGGAAGAAGGTGTCGAAGGCGGCGGAGAGGTCCAGGAGGATGAGGGCTGTGTTTTCGCCCCGGTAGCGGAGAGTGCAGATGTCGTCTGTTGCGGCAAGGAGTGTGGTCTCTGTGCTGTGGTTGCTTCTGAAGTCTGATTGGGAGGGGTCCAGGATGTGGTTGGTTTAGATGAATCCAGTGGGTTGGGCATTGATAGCCTTCTAAATGACTTTGGTTGGTAAGAGGAGAAGAGAGATGGGTCTGTAGTTTTTGAGGTTCGTTGGGTCGGCAGAGGGTTATTTCAGCAGGGGGTTGATTTCTGTGTGTTTCCAGTCTTCCAGGAAGGTGGCTGATTCGATGGAGCAGTTGATGGTGCAGCAGAGTTCGGGGGGCGATGGTGGTTCTGGCTCTGTTGAAGATGTGGTGGGGGCATGGGTCCGAGGTGGCTCTGGAGTTGATGGTTTTCATGATCTTTAGAGTGTCATCGATGGAGTGGGTGGTCCAGTTGAGCAGGGTTGGCTGAGAGCTGGAGCCTTTGGGTGCGGTGGTTGCGGTTGGGGTTGGTGGGACGTGGGTTGCGTAGCTATCATAGATGTCTGAGATCTTGTGGTGGAAGAAGGTGGCGAGGTTGTCACAGATGTCTTGGGAGGGGGGATGTTTGTGGTGTCCGTGCTGGGTTTGGTGAATTCTTTGATCAAAGTGAAGAGTTTTTTGCTGTTGTGTGCTTTGGCATTGATGCATCGCTGTATGGCCATTTTCTTTGTGGTTCTGATGAGGTGGTGGTGTGTGGTGTTGGTGGTTTTGAAGGCTGCGTGGTCAGCCGGGGTCTTGCTGCTCCTCCATCTTCTATCACGACATCTGCAGGTGTGTTTGGACTCTTGGAGGGTGGGGGAGAACCAACTGGCTTTCTTGGATGGTTGTTTATTGGACGATTTCCTGAGGAGAGCCAGTGTGTTGGCGCAGTCGGAGATCCATCAATAGAGGTTGTTCTGATGTGTTGGCATCTGTGGTGGCCAGAGGTGTTGTTTGGCAGAGGGCAGTGGCGAGTTGGTCTTCGAAGACCTTGTTCCAGCTTTTGCATGGGTAGTGGTGGGCTCGGTGGTGTTCGTGGGTTTGGTGAAGGAGAAGTGGATGCAGTGGTGGTCGGTCCAGTGTAGTGTAGAGGTGTGGGTAATGGCAATGTTGTTGCTAGCAGAGAAGACGGGGTTGAACATGTGTCCTGCTGAGTGGGTTGGGGATGTGACCAGTTGTTTGTGTCCCAGGGTGGCGAGGTTCTCCAGTAGGGATGATGTGTAGTGGTTGTTAAGGTTGTTCAGGAGGAAATTGAGGCCGCAGAGGAGGATGTAGTCCGTTGAGGTGAGAGCGTGGTGTGCAATGAAATCAGCTATGGATTCGCTGAAGGAGGGTGAGGGCCTGTGTAGGGTGGCGTTTGGGTTGGTCTGGATCTGGTAGTGGAGAGGCTCCAAGTCGAGTGTGTGGTCATCGGAGCTAGTTGTGAAGCAGAGGGTGTTTTTGTGAATGATGGTGATGCCCTCTCCCAGTTGGATGATGCGACCCCAGGCCAAGCTGATGATAAAAAATCTTGGAGATTCAGATTTGTCCATGGAAGCTCAGATCAACAAGCTGACTAGTTGTTGTTTTGAAAATCCGACACAAAATAGAGAACCCTAATTCAACAAATGGGCTAGTCCTCTCTTTGGGAAAAGCAAAAAGCTTTTTATAGTATAACCCTCACCTACCAGGGTTACCCCTTGGTGGCATGCCGGTGGCACAACGGCCGACAGTAAACTGATGCTGGGGGGCACTGTGGGGTTGAAGTTGCATACTTCTATATGTGAACTGGTAGTGGAGGCTCATTTAATGTTATAACACTGCCTATAACAACTTCGTCAGTGACAAACACCCCAAAGAATCAAGCAACAGGCTGGTATGCCCAGGTCAGAGGGGCCACAGGGAAGTGAGCAGGTACCATCTAGTGAGGAATTGCTGTCAGCAATAAAGGGCTATCCGACTGTGCTCAAGCACAAAATAGAAAATGTCTCTATTGACATCAACCTCCTCAGGGCCAACTTAAGGAAAGTTGTGGATAAGGCCACCACAGCAGAAGGCAACATTGACGCTCAACAGGAGGAGGGAGCCTCCTTGAAACAACAGATGGGGCGTATAACTACAATTTCTGGGGCGCTTGAACGCTGCATGGAGAATGCCAAAGGGAGATTGCGAGGCAGTAACATCCGTGTGTTAGGGTTCCCGAGAAAGTAGAGGGATCCTTGGCAGAAACCTTCCTTGAAAACTGGGTGAGGAAAGAGCTCGGGCCTAGGACCCTGTCTGACTTCTTTGTCGTTCTGCGAGCACACAGGGCCCTAGGGCCCCTTCCCGCTCCAAGGGTGCTGTCACAGATGCTCAGAGCTAAGATTCTCAACTACCTTGACAGGGACTGCATTCTGCATGCTGCCTGGGAATAGGCGGTTCCCCTTCTTGAGAACTGCAAGATTACTATCTATCCAGACAACACCATAAAAGTGCAAGAACAGCGAAAATCATTCTTGAGTGTGAAATAGAAACTGAGAGCAATGCAACTGCCCTACATGCTCCTGTGCCCTTCTCAAATGAAAGTAATCTCACAGGAAAAGGCTCACTTCTTTGACTCCCCTGAAGAAGTATGGGATTGGCTTGAGATCTGGGATAAGACTGTGGTGCTTCGCCCTGGGTCTGACTTGATGAGGAGCAGAGGCTCTGGCTCCCGGGGGAGCACTGCAAGGGGTCACCAGACAGTTGGCCACGGGGACTCCCAGAGGGTAATGATAAATGAAGACAGCATGATGAAGGTGTGGGGAGTTGGACCCCTGTGGTGGTCACGGGAAATGACGCTTTTTCTTGCTCACTGCACTCCCTGGGTTTGGGAATGGTGATTCTTGTTGAGGAATGTGCTATTGTGATGCTGTGACCATGGGTGTGTATGGCTGTCCATGGTGGGTGACAGATAGGAACAGGGCCTAGAACACAAGTGCTCCTCTGAATTGCAGCTGGGGGTCCTCCAACTGAACATGAGGTTGTGTGGTCGGTTGGGAGACTGCTTGTTTTTGCTGGCCCCTGTTGGGCCAGATGGGATGCTGTGTAAGTCATGGCCCATGCAGTGAGTAAGCATATGTAGTCAACATGTTGCACTGTGTTTGTCAGTGGATTTTTTTTTTTAGGTTCACTGTTGTTCATGTTTACACAAAAGCAGCAATCGCATGTGGGGTGGTCGGGTAAGGGGGGCACCAACTGGACCACTGCCTAGCTGATGGGAGGGTGACATTAAATTGTTGTCCTGGAATGTCAGGGGGTTGGGCTCCTCTACAAAGCGGTATACAGTATTATCCTTTTTGAAACAGCATAAAATCGATGTTACATGTTTTCAGGAGACACATCTGGATGACACTGGGGTGACTCAATTAGCCAAGAAGTGTCTGGGTCAGGTTTACCACTTCTCCCATTCAACATAAGCTATGGGAGTCTTGATATTGGTGGCCCCTGCAACACTGTTCTCCCTCATCTACATTGAGGCCAATGTGGAGTGCCGGTATAGTATACTGCAGGGCACGATAGATAGGAGGCGATTGATAGTACTGAACACTTATGCCCCTAATCTTGATATCTCAGCCTTCTTATGTGAAATATGGGCCTGGTGGACATCTGTTGCTCCCACCACCCCCAAGATAGGATTTACACATAGCACTTCTTAACACACAACACACACAGAAGACTGGACCGAATCCTAGCAAAGGGGTCCCATAAGTGGAGGACGTGGAGGTTGTAAATCTGGCTCAATATATGTCCGACCACTCCCTCTCTGTTGTACTATGAAGTGGGGGAACCCAGTTCGGGAGGCACTGACGTGTAGGATGCCTGTCAACATATTCATGGACCCGATGTGGAGAATGACGCTCTCAAAGGCACTGTCAGATTACCTTGATCTAAACTGGGGCAACACAACACATAGAGCCATTAAGTGGAATGCCCTTAAGACTGTGTTACGGGAATCCTGCATGGGTATGACTTGCAAGGTACCATGACAACTTCAGACAGATCTGAAGGTAGAGGAAACAGACTTGGCCAGATTGCAGGCAGTTGACGAGTCAGATCCAGACACATGTAGGGGGTACTGGATACGTGTAGAAGGATAGCTGACATATGAGACTGCCTGGATAAATAATCTTTAAATCAGGACAGGCAGTGCTTATATGGAGAAGGGGAAAAGTGAGGAAGGTTGTTGGCTTGGTTCTTGCATAGAAAGTGTGCGCCTGCCCCAATAATGTAATTGATTACACTGTACAGCTCTAGCATTACTACCCAGGCAGGGATAATGGCTGCATTTCAGGAGTATTTGAAGCATGTGTAGACGGCGGACCCAGGAATAGTCCCAGATCACTACAACTCATTCTTTTAGGAGACAGGGCTATCAGTGCTTGGGGAGGAGGAGGATGTGGAGGCCCTGGAAGCACCCATTGAACTAGAAGAATTAAGATCAGTGCTTTGCCTGTTGCTGCACGCCAATGTGCTGGGAGGCAACGGCTTCCCAGTTGAGTTTTTACAGGACATCGCTGCTGCAGTTTCACAGAGACTCCTCAAGGGGTTCAATGAAGTGAAAGAGAAGGGGGGGCTGCCACACACTATAAGGAAGGGAGACATCAGTTTGTTGTTGAAGTCTGGTGGTGAGGAGAAAGACCCCTTGGCAGATAGACCACTCACCACAAAAAATTCAGACGTTAATGTTCTGTGCAAATTGTTGTCCAGTCATCTCAATCCTCATGTGACAAGTTTAGATCACGAGGACCAATGTATGTTTATCCCAGGTCACAATACAGGAATGAACCTCCTACAATTATCTCATGTTAATCATGAGGTCAAGCACTTTGGCGATGTCATGGCCCTACTATCAATCAATCTCAAAAAGGCCTTTGAAACAGTGGACTGTGGTAACCTACTCGATATTCTGCGGGTGATGGGATTTGGTCCACAGTTCCGGGTCTGGGTCAGGCTTCTTTACACTAACCCTGGTGCCAGAGTGCAGATTGGATGCTGTAGAACAGAGGGCTAGGCTTTGGGTAGGGGGACACAGCAGGGTTGCCCTCAGTCCAACCTTCTCTTTGCAGATGATGCACTTTTTTACATTAGACCCTCCCCCCCCCGGGACTCCTTTCTGATTTTACTTTGCTTGCTGAATAGGTTTGGATCCCTATCTGCGCTCTGAGTTAATAGGCGCAAGTCACTGCTGTTTCCCCTTGCTTCCTGGAAGGAGCCCCAATGGAACGGTTGCCTAACATTGGGCTACAATGGGATTTGTCCAGTTTCAAATATTTGTGGATCTTGGTGGTGAATGCCCAGTCACAACAGTTACAACTGGACATAGGGCAGGTGCTAGGAGCCATCAGAAGGTTCGGTCACCTTCTGGAATGCACTTCTGTTATCATTGATGGGCAGACCTGGCCATCTCTAAGATGGTGCTTATGCCTTGGTCTCTGTATGCCCTTCAAAGTTCTCTCTGCCCCCTGCTGGCTAAAATATAAAGGGAGCTGGTCTCACTCTTTGTATGCCTGCTGTGGGATGGCAGGTGTAGCAGGGTTGCCTTGACCACGCTGAATAAATCTTATAAGGAGGGGGGACTGGTGGCTCCACAGCTAGATTTGTATTACTACGCTGCACACATGGAGCACCAGCCCGTTGGTTAGATCCTGGGGACAACTTGGAGAAGCAATTGCTGGTGGCATTATTCTAGGCTGCCAGACTGCCCAAGATTCTAATGGAGGAAACTTTAGTGCCAAGCGAGGCACCGTTTATGGTGCTCCAGATGGCACGAACATGGCATCGACTTGTCATTGCTGTAATCAAGCGTGCACTATTTCATCGGGAGTTGCCAATATGGTTTGGGGCAGGATGTGGGGGTAGACAAGACTTAAGACCCGCTGTCAGTGAGGTAGTGAGGCTACAAGAAGTTTAGAGAGGTTCAATGACCATCTCTAGGAGTATACAGACCTTTCCAACTAAGGGCTGATTTACTGTTTGGTGGACAGGTTATGAATATCACATCCACCATATTATGATCTCCATAGGCTATAACTGGATTGTAATACGGCGAACAAGATATCCATCATGTTTGTGACAGAGTAACCCCTTCCACCAAACTCTAAATCAGGCCCTAAGCCCTATATAACTCAAGAGATCAATCCCTAAACCTCTTGAATACCCTCACAACCTCCTTGAGAGCAAATGGCTTACTAGAGTTTCACAAACGGGTTACTTCATCACATTCATGTCACATCTCATGTCCACCTTTTTACAATAGTCATTGAATATGATGCTCTTGCAATAAAGCATATGGGATATCTGTCACATTTGTGATGGAGTACATCATCTGACCCAAAACTATATACCCTGGATGAAGAGTGTGACCAACAGATGAGGGAGGGCTATAGGGTGTCAGGGTAAAGTGTCCCTTCACTGCTGTTGTTATTCTGGGCTTGCACATGGAGGATGAGATGCAGGAAGGGCAGGTGGTACAGCTGGAGCCCCTTATGGTGTGGGGCCTCTGGAGTTAAGGACAGGGTGGGTGCAGGCCCTGCTGACAATGGGTCCTGCGCGTCAGACACCACAATCTGATCTTCCTTAATGCCAGCTGGAGCCCCAATATCTGCGTCCTCCTGGCTGATACATTTTCCCTCCTCCCAGTTGTTGGCTAAACATCCTCCATGTGGGGGCCTTGGTATTTGTCTCCCAGCATGCACTTTTTATCTGCCAGTCTCTGTTTCCTCCTCCTCACTGATGGTTGAGGGTTTTTGTGCCATTCTTGCAGTCAATGATGTTCTTTTGTGCCCAGGGTTCTGCCCTGAAGATTATATGCCAGCCCGTTCTGCTGAAAATGAAGCAGTTAATAAAAAGAAAATTTAAGTTCATATGTTCAAAATTGCATATCAACTTAAACTTTTTATAAAAGGATATTATTCCACTAAACATAAGAAATGAAATTGTGCACTCTTTAATAAACATTAACAATGTCAATGAGTAGCTAGGTATTTTTTTTTAAATGTCAATTCATAAAAATATTAACTTAAAAAGTAGATTTTTTTATGAGACATTCTGCGGAGAGTATGGGTTTGTACAAAGGGGGATGCTTTATTTGCATAACCTTGGCTCAAAATGTTTTCATATTTTGGGCAACATCTTTATCATGTTGCCTATTTTAAAAATAAGTATATTGTTTGTCTTTTTAATCTAAAAAAGATGGTGTTTTGAAAGAACCATTTAGTTATTGAATGTCATTTTTTCATAAACAAACTTGGTCAAAATAGAAATGTTTCATATTCCAAATGTTATAGTGCTGAAAATGTATGTCATAACCAAATGTAACAACTGAAAAGATTTTTATTGTGTCATGATTAGATGTTTAGTAAATTGAAACAAAAAGACATTAGGTGCCTGTTAGTATTCTTAATTCTTAAACTTTCATTCATTCATAACCCAAAAATCCCATCTGTTAAATACAACATGGAATATTAGAAAAAACGTCAGAATGGGTACATGACTAGACATGACTATCAAATTCATTTGCTCTTGAGTTATTATAAAAATAATAAACTCACTTCCTGTCTGCTGTTCATACTCTTCCAGCTAAACGTGTAGTGTCAGTCAGGCTGCTGTTAGGACCCTCCTGTACAGTGGTGTCATGTGTGGGTACCAAAATATCTTGTGCCTTAAATCTGGTCAACAATGAAGGTTCTCCCAGCCCTTACATTATTCTTCCCTCTACCAGATGTGGATACCCACTGCACTGCACTGCATCACATGCCCATGTCCGTCCAAATTTGGGCCTGTGCTGCATTGCTCAGCTGAGTGTCTGGACCCCCATAAAGCTGCGGGTGCCTTTGGAAGACCCACTCACAGATTATCTTATGTTCTTGGTCCATGAAAGGAGGGCCCTCCCATCTCGTCCCTCAGCCATGTTGAGGGATTCGATGCAGAAGGGAGCAGCATTATGGGGGAGGATGATGTTATGGTGAAAGCAAGAATGGGCAGAAAATAGTTATCTGCCTGCTCATGTATGTAATTTCTTGTGTGTTGTGGTAGGCAGAGATCTCCACCTTGAATTTAGAGCCTCCATCCCACATACAGGGTAATGGCTCCCATGTAGGAGGTTCACTCCATAAACTGAGCCTAAAGTGCCACATGCAGGAGGGAGACACCTCCATCTATAGGAACTCTAAAACATTTAGGGGACCGAAAAAATGTTACGGGGAGTGGTTTGTATGTTATTTGTGTGACAAAATGAAAGTCTGCAATATGTATGTTCAAATAAAACTGTACTCTGTGAGAGGTTGTATTTTAGTACTGTAAGTAAATAGTGTTTGAATGTAATTCAAAGTGTAGTGTCATTGTATTATTAACTTTAGCATAGTGTGTTTCCTGTTGATATTTTGTGAATGAAACACTGTTGTCCTGTGGTGGTATATATGAACAGTGTAATAGTTCACCACTCATCATTGACAAGACAGTGTCCATCCACAAAACTCCTGCAACCAAACTAGATGCTCAAGTTTGTTAACTATTCAATCCTGCACTTATATACCCTTACCTCTGTTCTGTACCCCCAATACCGGCACCGGTATGAGGCCATAAATCAGCTGTAAGGTTTATATGTAAATCCTGTGGTATTACAATTTTGTGCATCACATAATAAGCTACAATAAGACATCTGAATCACGACTTAAGGATCTCAAAAGTGTGTTCAATGACGTTTCTTGTCCATGAGTGTTCCCTATTGTACCTCTGTTGAGGGAGCAGGGCTGGGCGTCTCTAGGGCATGATGCCATGTGGACAGACAGCAAACCAGGCATCAACTGCAACACAGACATGTGTTATTTCTTAAAAGGGGGGTTAATTTTAAACTTATCACATCTATTTACATGCAGTGAGTGACACTGTAATGTGTGAATTTTGTGTCATAGTGTAGGAAAGTACCATCTTGCCTGGCATGTTACCCCCATTTTTCACTGTATATATGTTGTTTTAGTTGTATGTGTCACTGGGACCCTGGTAACCCAGGGCCCCAGTGCTCATAAGTGTGCCTGAATGTGTTACCTGTGTAGTGACTAACTGTCTCACTGAGGCTCTGCTAATCAGAACCTCAGTGGTTATGCTCTCTCATTTCTTTCCAAATTGTCACTAACAGGCTAGTGACCATTTTTACCAATTTACATTGGCTTACTGGAACACCCTTATAATTCCCTAGTATATGGTACTAAGGTACCCAGGGTATTGGGGTTCCAGGAGATCCCTATGGGCTGCAGCATTTCTTTTGCCACCCATAGGGAGCTCTGACAATTCTTACACAGGCCTGCCACTGCAGCCTGAGTGAAATAACGTCCACGTTATTTCACAGCCATTTTACACTGCACTTAAGTAACTTATAAGTCACCTATATGTCTAACCTTTACCTGGTAAAGGTTAGGTGCAAAGTTACTTAGTGTGAGGGCACCCTGGCACTAGCCAAGGTGCCCCCACATTGTTCAGAGCCAATTCCCTGAACTTTGTGAGTGCGGGGACACCATTACACGCGTGCACTACATATAGGTCACTACCTATATGTAGCTTCACAATGGTAACTCCGAATATGGCCATGTAACATGTCTAAGATCATGGAATTGCCCCCTCTATGCCATCCTGGCATTGTTGGTACAGTTCCATGATCCCAGTGGTCTGTAGCACAGACCCTGGTACTGCCAAACTGCCCTTCCTGGGGTTTCACTGCAGCTGCTGCTGCTGCCAACCCCTCAGACAGGCATCTGCCCTCCTGGGGTCCAGCCAGGCCTGGCCCAGGATGGCAGAACAAAGAACTTCCTCTGAGAGAGGGTGTGACACCCTCTCCCTTTGGAAAATGGTGTGAAGGCAGGGGAGGAGTAGCCTCCCCCAGCCTCTGGAAATGCTTTGTTGGGCACAGATGTGCCCAATTCTCCATAAGCCAGTCTACACCGGTTCAGGGGACCCCTTAGCCCTGCTCTGGCGCGAAACTGGACAAAGGAAAGGGGAGTGACCACTCCCCTGACCTGCACCTCCCCTGGGAGGTGTCCAGAGCTCCTCCAGTGTGCTCCAGACCTCTGCCATCTTGGAAACAGAGGTGCTGCTGGCACACTGGACTGCTCTGAGTGGCCAGTGCCACCAGGTGACGTCAGAGACTCCTTCTGATAGGCTCCTTCAGGTGTTAGTAGCCTATCCTCTCTCCTAAGTAGCCAAACCCTCTTTTCTGGCTATTTAGGGTCTCTGTCTCTGGGGAAACCTCAGATAACGAATGCATGAGCTCAGCCGAGTTCCTCTGCATCTCTCTCTTCACCTTCTGATAAGGAATCGACTGCTGACCGCGCTGGAAGCCTGCAAACCTGCAACATAGTAGCAAAGACGACTACTGCAACTCTGTAACGCTGATCCTGCCGCCTTCTCGACTGTTTTCCTGCTTGTGCATGCTGTGGGGGTAGTCTGCCTCCTCTCTGCACCAGAAGCTCCGAAGAAATCTCCCGTGGGTCGATGGAATCTTCCCCCTGCAACCGCAGGCACCAAAAAGCTGCATTACCGGTCCCTTGGGTCTCCTCTCAGCACGACGAGCGAGGTCCCTCGAATCCAGCAACTCTGTCCAAGTGACCCCCACAGTCCAGTGACTCTTCAGTCCAAGTTTGGTGGAGGTAAGTCCTTGTCTCACCTCGCTGGGCTGCATTGCTGGGAACCGCGACTTTGCAGCTACTCCGGCCCCTGTGCACTTCCAGCGGAAATCCTTTGTGCACAGCCAAGCCTGGGTCCACGGCATTCTAACCTGCATTGCACGACTTTCTAAGTTGGTCTCCGGTGACGTGGGACTCCTTTGTGCAACTTCGGCAAGCACCATTTCACGCATCCTCGTAGTGCCTGTTTCTGGCACTTCTTCGGGTGCTACCGGCTTCAGAGAGGGCTCCTTGTCTTGTTCGACGTCCCCTCTCTCTGCTGGTCCAATTTGCGACCTCCTGGTCCCTTCTGGGCCTCAGCAGCGTCCAATAACACTAACCACACGATTTGCAGCTAGCAAGGTTTGTTGGCGTTCTTTTGGCAGGAAAACACTTCTGCACAACTTTCCACGGCGAGAGGGATCCGTACACCAAAGGAGAAGTCTCCTTTGGTCCTTTTCGTTCCTACAGAAACCTCAGCTTCTTCTGTCCAGTAGAAGCTTCTTTGCACCCGCAGCTGGCATTTCCTGGGCATTTGCCCATCTCCGACTTGCTTGTGACTTTTGGACTTGGTCCCCTTGTTCCACAGGTACCCTAGATTGGAAATCCACAGTTGTTGCATTGCTGGTTTGTGTCTTTCCTGCATTATTCCTCTAACACGACTACTTTGTCCTTAGAGGAACTTTAGTGCACTTTGCACTCACTTTTCAGGGTCTTGGGGAGGGTTATTTTTCTAACTCTCACTATTTTCTAATAGTCCCAGCGACCCTCTACAAGGTCACATAGGTTTGGGGTCCATTCGTGGTTCACATTCCACTTTTGGAGTATATGGTTTGTGTTGCCCCTATCCCTATGTTTCCCCATTGCATCCTATTGTAACTATACATTGTTTGCACTGTTTTCTAAGACTATACTGTATATTTTTGCTATTGTGTATATATATCTTGTGTATATTTCCTATCCTCTCACTGAGGGTACACTCTAAGATACTTTGGCATATTGTCATATAAATAAAGTACCTTTATTTTTAGTATAACTGTGTATTGTGTTTTCTTATGATATTGTGCATATGACACTAAGTGGTACTGTAGTAGCTTCACACGTCTCCTAGTTCAGCCTAAGCTGCTCTGCTAAGCTACCATTATCTATCAGCCTAAGCTGCTAGACACCCTATACACTAATAAGGGATAACTGGGCCTGGTGCAAGGTGCAAGTACCCCTTGGTACTCACTACAAGCCAGTCCAGCCTCCTACACATAGTGAGTAAAGTGTGTGTATGTTTGAGATGCCGTCAACCCAAATGCACATAGAGTCCCATTGTGAGATATATTTCTACTTCCCAATGAGCCATTTGTCATTGAAGTCCCCAGTAACCAACCGATTTACAAGAGGTGACTGATGGAAGATGTGTGTGCTTCCAGGAAAGGTATTGTACAATTCAGTGATGCAGGCGCTGGCAACTTGCACCCTGACGGTGTGCCACTGATGTGTTTTGTACAAAAGTTATGCTGCGTAGAGTAGAGGCCGAAGTGCAACATGGATGCAATCAATGACACCTACCATACGAGGGAAGTAGGCAAAGGCATAAAATTCCCTTTGCCTTTCTTCCAGTGGCTGTGGCATAGGGATAAACTGGTGTAATTGTTTGATGGCTCACCTCAAACCTGATGCAAGTAGTGAGACTGATTTGCCTATCAGATAGCATAAAAAAGTGATTGATGGAATGCTCGAATTAATCTCCACTTCTGGTAATTACTCAGGGCTACATCCCAGTCCATCAATATTTTGCACACTATGCTACCTCAGTCTGGACCCAACAATGTGCAAATCAGTCTTGACCCTGCTCCAATGGGAACAGTTCAGCCCAAACTGACAGTTCATCCTCGGCTGTTCCCATGAGGATCAGGGTCAAGGACGAGTTACATATATCTGGGTACAAACTGAGGTGGCATGGTGAGCAAAAGAGTGATGGTTTGGGATGCTACCCTGAGCAATTGCAAATGAGTAGACTAATTGCAAGCATTCCTCCCATCACTTTTGTGTGTTTGTTGCCTGTGAGATTCACACATTGTCAGAGGTAACTCACAGGAACAATCTAGTGACCATGAAACAGGGTGCAGCCAGAAGTCTTACATAGGCAGGGATAGCCAGAGGGCAGGAGGGGAATAAAACTTCTGCTCCCAGTTTGCAGCCATGTCAAGAATAACATCAGATGATAAACGGTTTCTACCATGGACTGCATCCCTGGACTTGCTAAAGACATTGATCCTTTGCCCGTATTCCCTCTCCTCTCTCCTTTTCAAATAGTTGCTCCTAAGAATGAGGGGCAAAGCCACCAGTGTTGGTCAGTGACCCTCTACATTAGAGGGGCATGGAGAGGACGGAGAGCCGCACACAGTGACAGAAATTTTAAGAAATCACAATGCCTTTAGACTCAAAGGCCAAAGCTCTAAATCATGGCTCGTTAACATATTTAAAGCGGGCTGTGACTGAGAGCTCTGGAATCGAGGCTCAAGACAATGTGAGTTTTTCACAGTGCCTGTCAGTGAGCCAAAAAGATAAGCAAATAAAAAATGTATTTACCTATGATTCTTCGTCCTCCTGTTTTCTTCTTGAATGCTGTCAGCGTGACAGAACCTTATGGAGCCTCAGCCAGCCCCGTCTGCGAATCCCAACACTGCTCTCATGCTGCAGATGAGCAGTACGAGAGCAGTGCCAAGATTAGCTGGAGTGGGCTGCTTTGACACTCCAGCAGGCACCATTGTCTCAGGCAGCTAGGTGGAGAGGTTTGCACTGCGCATGTCAGGCTGGATGTCTCAAGACAGCTGGCAAAAGTGACTTGTGCAGTGTCAACTGGATGAGTGAGCACCACTCCACTGCTGCTGTACCACAAACAATGCTGGACTGAGAGCATTGAAAAAAATGCTAATTAATTTTATTACCATATTATCTTGCACCTTTGCTGCACTGGTAGCAGGGGGAGACGCTCCTCTGCCCTAATTGGGGGGGGGGGGCGCTCACAAACATTCATCAACATAGTGAAAAAAGAGAAAGTTTGTGAGTTTCTGAGTTCATTTTGTGTGCAGTCAGAATGGATTTAATTGGTTGGTGTTTTAATCTGTTTCTCTTGTAGATGGTGGAGGAGTCCACAGCCATCACTCCTTTTATTAAAATATGTGTTGCAAGTATTGTAAGCTTTGTTTAAAAATAAATATGAAAATATACACCTAAAATGTCATTAAAAATATTGTGAAAGGAGTATTTTCCCAAAAATTTCATTTTTTTACTATTGTTATTTGTTTTACTCTTTATATTTTATGAGAATGTGTTGCAATATAAGTGGTTGGTTCAGAATACATTTACCAATGTTTTGGGACCTTTTTGCTTGGAGTGAGTTTAGAATTGCAGTTTGTAATTAGGATTGGGTCGACTCTTTTGTGGGTGGGTGTTTTACTCTCCCAAAACCCCTCCTTACCCTTGTAAACGTCCCAAACACCTCATTAACCTCATATACACCACTTACTCCTTCCTAAATTCCACCCATTTAGTATTACTCCCCATTTTCCAACCACTGGGTCCTCTCACATTTGCTATTAAAATGTATGCATATATGTGTGGTGCATAAACCCATGCACAGAAATGATAGGAGCAACAGAGAACCATGTACATAGGTTTATGAATGGCATTTTGTAGTGCTTGAGGAGTACTACTGTAGTACTACTAACCATACTACAAAGTGCTCTTTGTAAGTAGTAGGGGTGGGCAGGGAGCTCCGCTCAGCTGGCAGAGCGACAGTTTTTGGCACTCCACACTCACTTGAAGGGCAGAGTTTGCCAAAAACTCCGCTAGCACCGCAAGCGGAGCGGAACTCACCTGGTGCGCACTGCAGCCCAGTTACGGGCTACACAGCGCAAGCACAGACAGTCTGCGCTTGTGCTGTGTATCCCATAACTGGGCTGTAGTGTGCACAGGGCCCAGTGACAGATCCAGGGAGGGCCAGGACTTCCTCTGCCAGCAGCGGAGCAGGGAGCAGAGGGAGGCAGAGAGAGAGCCAGGCCCCTGGGGGAAGGACTACGAGGACACAGATAAGTCCTCATCTCCTATTTTCTTTTCTTTTTTCACTGTTTGTGCACACTGGTGCACAAACAAGAACTAAAACAGCAGCTTTAGCTGCCTATGGCCCTGGCCTGCCATTTAAGGCCTCTTGTGCTCCAGCCTGTTCCGTGTGCACTGCACATGGGGCAGGCTGGTGCACAACAGGCCTGGCAGCATTCGAAGCCTATGGCCCTGGCCTGAATTAAGGCCAGGGCGTAGGCAGTGAAAGCTGCAGTTTCAGGCCCCTTGTGCACCGGCCTGTCCCGTGTGCACTGAATACAGGGCAGGCCAGTGCACAACAGAACTGGCAGCTTTCGTGGCCTGCGGCCATGGCTTGAATTCAGGCCAGGTGCATAGGCAGCATAAGAA
Source organism: Pleurodeles waltl (assembly GCF_031143425.1). NCBI lineage: Eukaryota > Metazoa > Chordata > Amphibia > Caudata > Salamandridae > Pleurodeles > Pleurodeles waltl. The sequence goes on along the minus strand of NC_090444.1, from coordinate 596,854,084 downwards.
AGCTGCAGTTTCAGGCTTCTTGTGCACCAGCCTGCACCGTGTGCAACTTTCACGCCTATGGCCCCCTCCTGAATGCGCCTGATCTAGGGAACGCTAAGCAGGATCGGGCTTAGCGCTTTGAGATCGGGTGCATTTAGGACTCCGCGGGTCACAGAACTCCGCCTCCACAAAATTAGTCAACTCCACGGAATTCAGCACAGTTGAACTCCGTGAACTCTAGCCAAGCCTAGTAAATAGTTTCCCATACATTGTTCAAATCAGGTACTTTATGTAGGTTGGGGATTATGGATTATGGGGTGTGTAGCAAGGCAAGCTGTCAGACTGCTTGGGTGACTAGGGTTTCAGTGTTTATGAGACTAAAATAATTTTTTAAAACAACATCCCAAAATTATTTCATATAAATGTGGACTTTTAGATTCTGTCTTTAAACAGCCTTAAAAAATCCTTTTAGTATTTTTAGTGCCATGAGTACCTGTGTGGAATATAGTAAGATAGGATGCATCACAAAGCTACGGAGGAATTGTTGGTGGCCTATGATAAATTAATGTATTTGCAGCATTGTTTTCTTTGGAGTAGCAAACTAGGGCCTATTTTGTTAATCCTACTGCTACTGATTGTAAAATAAGGTTAGTCTGGGATTTCATTTTGTCTAATGGCTGGATGCTTCTGACTCATGCCACGGGTGCCTGCTGATGTTGTAATAGTAATATTTATGTGGAGTTGCAGACCTCCTTGTTTTTTCATCAACTAGTTCTTTGAATTCTGAGATGAAAAGGCCCGTTAGGGAATCACGTAGTTCTTGTGAATGGGTGATGTTGGAGATTGACATTCTGGTATGAGGTTTTTGACAGCTTTCTTAGACGATGAAGCTTCTTCAACGATGCGGCATGACTTATATCATCTCTTAGACTTTCAGGATATGGCCTTACAGAGTCTGCAGTGATATTGATGTGTCAGTTGAACAATATAAATGTATTTTTCCTTTGCTTTTTCACAGATCTTTGATTTGATTTGAGAAATTGTAGGTCTGCAATCTTTCCGATGTTGATGGGAAATTGTGAAGGTCTTGTTTGGGATAATGGTGTCAGACACTGCTGTCAGCCACTGGTGTAGCTGCCGAGCTATAATCACTGATAGCTGATGATGTGGAAGCATTAGGGTCACATTCATAATTGGGTGGAAAGCAAAACCTCAGTTGCACATACTTTGCAAACAATTTTTGCACCTGGTTTTCACTTTTTACCTGATGAGAACAAATACTGTTGATTCCTGCTTTTTGCACAGGCAATTTCCTCTAGGTCTGACATAGACGAAAATGCACTAAGAAAACTGTAGAGTATTGGTAATTCTGTGTGCAAAATGTAGTGCAAACCTTTTATTTGAAAGGAGTAAAAAGATGACAGCAAGATGAGTCTGTAGACTGTGCCGCACCAATCCGCTCATTGTCAACCCTGCATCCATGAGACTGTGCTGCTGGGCATCTCTTGGCTCCATAATGTTGGTATGAAACTAGCTCCCTTATTTCTGATTGCAAAATAAAATTCTCCCTGTGGACAGTGGCTGCAATGGTTACAGTCATGGTTGCAAAAAGGGCAGCAGCTTTGGTCATGGCTGCAAACCATGAGGAAATGAGCGCATTATCGGGGCCCCATACAGCAAGAAAGCAGTGGCATAAAGAAAAATGCCAAGCCGTCCAAATTTGAAAACGAGATCACACTTGTCAACAGCTCATCATCTCTTGAAACGGGGAAGTCTGTGAGAACTTGCAATAAGATATCAATGTAAGAATCCTCACTGGGTGCTACTGTTCAGCTGAGTCAGATGCACATAAATGACATGTAGGCACACTACACCGCGGTGAAAACCGATGACCTGAGGATACAACAATCCTTAGCAGAATTTGCTGATAATATATGTGCCCTGACAGAGTGAACAGATGAACTTGAAAATAGAACTGCTGAAACAGAAGAAGAGACAGCATTCTCAGCTGTGACCAATTGTGGGCATGAACATCAAATTCGGAAAATCCAACAGAAGATCAAAGACTTGGAGAATCATTAAAGACTGAATATTATTTGGCCAGCTTTCTTTCCATACACACATACCCCAATTACTTCAAATGCATGAAGTTCAACGTAATTCAAAATGCTAAGAAAATATGGAGCGAGTGGCATAGAATATACCAAATTACTTCCAATAATTCATATCAGTGGGGTAACATTAGCCCCCTCAGCTCCCACGGTGCGGGCCCCCCTCAGGAGCACACAGTCATGCACCGTACACTGACTGGCATTGTGCATGGGCTCCTGACTGAGTCAGGCGGCTGAGGGGGCCCACTCCATGTACTTTGCAGGGGTGGGGGGTCATGTTTTGTTATGCAACTGATTCATATATGCCACTTTGGGGCCACACCTAATTTTCCTCAGTTTTTTATGATTTCATTTGCCATAAATGCTATAGAAGCTAATTTATGGCCACTAGTCAGCTTTATTGTGACATTGTATTTCGAGCATTCTGCGATATATAGTCGGAATTTAACTTTCCAAACAAAGTTTTTGAAATATTTGCAAAGGTGGGATTGGAGAAGCTCCCATCTAGTTTTGACCATGTTGAAGCTACAACAATTCAATATGTATGTAATATTATATGGCTGATAAGATATTCAAAGGAAAACTAGAGGAAATTCTAAATGCATGTGATATGGGCTTGCAGGGCTGATATAGAAGATCAGTTTGCAAGTTGCTCTTCACTTTTTCGTTAGTGAACAGAAATTGAAAGATGATCATCAGATTTAGGGGTCTATTTACTACATTTTCACACAATGCCGTGCAGCTCGAAAATGCTATGCTGCTTGAGAAGGAGAGAGTAGAACAGCTCCATATCTACAAGGCTCTCTCCTCCTCTCTCCCTAGCATTGGCACACAATCAGGCTGCCAAGTGCCACTCACACACCTTTGCAGTGACATAAAGCCCTCAGATCCAACTCATCTGACTTTATTTTTAGTAGGCCCTGTAGACAATGGATGTTGCCTTTTTAGATCATGGAGGTCACCATTTTAGACCATGGAGGTTGCCATATTTCACAGTTTATGGAGAATCATTGTCATGCCTGTCATTTAATGCAGATGGCATCTGGCCTTATCTTTCTAAGTACTGTGAAAGTGTCAGAGCAACTCATTACATAGATATAACACCTGATGTGACATCATTCTAGGTCAAGTGTCTACTTGTTTCCATGTCAAGGTCAACATTTAGTCAAAACAGTGTAGTCCGAATTGGTGTCCTCTTATGCCAGAAATTCCGATCTCTGATAAGATTTAGAATATAAGGACTGCCATTTGACCACTTGAGGGAAGAGAGCCTTCACTGAGATTATTGCCTGAAATTCTGCCCAAAATCAGTCTCTCCTGCTGCCGGTGCACTTCAAAGATGCTTCATCTCACTCAGTGCTGATAAAGCAGTGTTCAGGGGGAAGGCTGCTACTGTAGCACATGTGTGCCTTCAACCCTCCACTGATAAAAACGGGCCTTACTTTTAACAAGGAATGCAGCACGTTCATCCTCCCTAAGAAACTCTAGACTGCAAGCTGCTCTGCTTTCCATGCTCCCACAATGTACAGCATAGAAGTAGGTTTTAGGGTTTTACGTTTTAGATGACATTTTATCCATGCTAGAAATGTTCATTTTATTTTAGTTGGTTACAACGTGCCTTCTTGCTGCTTTATGACATATTGTGTAGTTGTTTTAGATGTACTGAGAAACAGGTTATTCCTGTCACAATTCGAATCGATTCTTCTTTGTGCAGCATGATTGTGTGATATTGTGAATAATAAATTGGTTGCTTCTGTTACCATGGAACCCCTGATCCTTTTTAGGGATTGGTAGTAACCCAAAAGCGATCACTCTGCTTCAGAAATGTATTGGATAGGGTTCTGTTTGGCCACAATAACCTGTCTTTTGCGTGCAGTGTTGGTGAATTGAGCTAAGTTCACTTGTGCCACATCAAAGTAGTAGTTTACGCAACAGCACAATAGTGGCCTGAGTCTAGCATAGGTTTTGAACTGGAAGAGTATCCCTCCAGTGCAAAATACTATAGGTAAACTAAGTTTAAAACTTTTCCTACTTTGTATGTGTGTTGTTCAGTGCAGCACACGTACAAAGTCAGAAAAGAATGTAAAAATAATACCATTTCTCCCTTGATAGCACCGATTGCAAAAAGCATTATTTTTTATGAAAAACCCTGTCAATGTTTTTTAGTTGATAGGGCTTTGCATGCAAAAACAATGAGTGGTTTCATGGGAACGCCCATGCACCCCCACGGAATGCCAGCTTGACGCTAAGTAATGCAAAGCAGCATTTGGTGCTACTTGCGCTACTTTCAAGTGAATTTCCAGTGCACAAAATTTTTTCCACTGGAAGGTAAATTGGAAAAAAAAAGATTTGGCCCACTTCTGAACTCAAGCACCACACAAATTCTAATAAATATACCCTGTAATATATATATTGACTGTCCCATCTGTAACATTATGTCAGGAGCCAAATTCGGGGTACCTAGTTAGAATGCTCCAATTGTATTTATTGCAATTGTCACAGTTAGACTGTGTGAAGCCCTTGAGAGGATAAATCTATTCCCACCTTCAAGGAGTAGCTGGTAAGCCATTTTTATGAGACTGAGTCTGATTGGTAAGGGGAAAATGGGGTACAACAGATTATCAGAAACATGGGTTCAACTGTTTCGATGTTGAGGATCATTGATTAAAGTGTTGACCTTCAATTTGTGTCTCAAGTGTTCTATGACGTATTACCACAAATATTTCTCAATTTTTAATGAGTTGATGTAACAATTTCAACTACTGATGCCTGACCCTCCCTAACAAAACATAATAATAAAAGAATGTTGGCGCACACAGAGTTTGCACACATTATTCACCAGTGCGTATTGAACAAAATGTAATTGGGGCAAAAACTCACACAAAGTGACGAACCAAGGGTATTTGCATCTGAATGTTTTTGCACCAGTTGTAATCACCTTCCCTGGAATTAGGCAGTTACAACAGACAACGCAACAATTCACAGTATTCTTCTAGAGCAAATTCGAATGCGATTAAAAAGGTGATGATGTGTTCCCAACTCATGTGTGCGCTTTCAATTCGGGATTTGAATTTGAAAGGTTTTTTTAAACCCTTTCAAATAAATGTTTCCTTATGGAAAGTTAGATGCTAAGTGCCTTTAAGTGCACTTGAGTGCCCTTGAGCTCGACAACTCAATCGCTTACCCCATATCAAAATCAACCTTCGGTAAAACTTAGAAACTCTGCGTTCTTCCGTAAAACATCTGGGTTTCAGCATATGCTTTCTATGGCCAGCTTGTGTAAGAGGGACAGTCATTAATTTTTATCATCAGACAGGGTATTTTTGTATACACAAGACAATTATTTTGTCAGGATGATGAATCTACTGAAAGTCACTCTTAACTACATATGCAGTGCTATACTGCAGATGAGAGTTAGGGTCGCCCTGGAAATTGTGTTATTAGTAAAGAAATGTTTCAGCAAGCCCAAACATTTTTTTTCTCTTTTAAAAGGTGCCACGCGGTTCATTTCATAGCGCAATTTTGACAAAAATATTGGTTAACAAGCCACATATTTTGTAATGAAATCTAAAGAGAAGCGTCGGAAATATATTATTAGAGGGTCTGACGAGATACCAAGAACGGTGCAAGGCTTTCCAGCTGTCTCTCTACGTCAAATAGATATAGGCCAACTGAAGCACTCGTAATACACTTACAAAAATCACCTTTTTCGGATCTTTTGCAATATTTCTGTGCCAGCAGTATGTAGTTCGGTAAGGCAGTATGGATGTTGGACCTGACTCACAAACCTCACTTTGTAGTAAGTTTTGTAGTACTAGAGTTGTGCTACCAAACTTACTACAAACTAATCTACAAATTGCACTTGTGTACTAACTTACGCTTTGAGTAAGTTTACTACTTTGTCGTATTCACAAATTGCAGTTTTGCAGTGATTTACATTTATTTTGTAAGTTCCTACCTCCATTATGTTCATTGAAAGATCTCAGAGTACACTCACCCAAGGTATATTGAAGCAAGCTCCTCTTCTTAGAAAAGACCCAGCATCCACGTATTTCCACATGTTCTGAACACAGCTTTAGATGAACTCTTCGGTCAATTTACAGCAAAACGTGAATATGTTTGCAGGAACTTCTCGGTTGTTAGGAAGATCCCCTCAGAAGATCCACGAGTAGGTGAGGTGCAATCCTGCTACAACATTTGGAGGTTGAGTGACCTGTCAGGGACCGAGTAACAATACTGTGTATTGCCCTAAAATGCACATACCTGTGCACATTTTACTAACATAAAAGGGCATTACACTTGTATTTGCTTGAACATTCGTCATCCTTACAGGTGGGTGTGCAGCCTGGGAACAACACTTGGGACACACAGAGGACGATGATAAGTGGCCTTGTGGGTCCTGGCAATCTCTTCCAATCTGGAAGAAATTCAATTTAATTCCTTTCATCAAACTTATTACAGCCTGGAAAGGAGGTGGAACATGGGCTGAGTGAGTAGTCCTGCCTGTGTGTGATGTGGGCTGGAGAAAGGGAGTGCCCACCCATTCAGAGATGCTGTCAGAGAATGTATGATTCACTAGCAGAGGTCTCGCCCATTCCTCAGAACCCAAGGTGGCGATACAGGGGATAAGGGAGGGTTGGGCAGACCTAATGACGCAGAGAATTTTACCAGGATTTTATTTGGTGGAAAAGAGGGATATCACCCTCAATGTGGTGAAGCAATGGACCTCCCCTGGTAGGCGACTGGTATAGAGGAATGAAATATTATGGACCTACAGAAACGATGGTCTACAGATGGAGGGGATGCAGCAATAAATATCAATAAATATCAAAAGATCTGGGTACAGTGGCTATCCAGTCATTCTAAATGTTAATTGTTCTATCTGCGGTTTCCAGTGATGTGCCTGATGTGCCACCTCACAGATTTAGCTCCATCGGTGAATCCCTTGACCCGATGATTTAGCCACAGCTAGACAAATGAGTCACCCTGACAGTCACTCCACCTTATTTCAGCAAGGATGACAATCACTGAATAAACCTGTTCGGGGCCGCACACAAGACATTATGGACTTAGCCAGGGAAATCAAACAATGCACCCAACTCAGACAGAGAGAAAAAACTCCTTGAACTTTACACATCTTTTTTTTCTTTTTTTTTCTGAAATTAACTTCTGCTTTGTGAGTCTGTTTTCAGAAAAACAAAAATAATGTCAAGCGAGGCCAAACAAACATGGCACTCGCTCAGCATTCTACATTGATTTAGACATGACATATTATGTGAAAATGTTAGCAGTAGATAGCTTGGGAACCCTCTTGAACACTCCTATTTGGTTAATGGTGTGGGAATGATGGGGGAAGTGGGAAGCCAGCAGACAGTTGTTAGTAAAAGAAGTTCCTGGGGAGGACCAAGGTCCTTTGTTTTCTTTCGATTGATAGCCCATGCCGAAGGCTGATGAGAGCCAGATGCTGAGCTTCACACTTATAGTGCTCATGTGATTGGTGCACCTGCTTGGCACCAACATCATCACTACCGACTGTGAGAAGCACCACCTTGCACAAAGAACATGTCTGCTCTGCAGAGAAAAAAATAGTCATAAAAACAAACCGGAACAAATCAATTTTTAAACCCAATTAGTAGATACACATCTACTGTCTGTAAATACATTTTAAATGTGGGTCCAAAACCTCCCCACTTTGTTCTAGTTTGAGCTTCTTTGCTTCCTGATGAGAAGAGCCACGGTGTTTCAGGACAAGTACCACTGCTAGTCAGTCTGCTGAAGGTGAGGGGAACCTGGATGGTTTCTGTAAGCCATCTAGTAGGGAAGCACAGAAACTGAGACAAAAGACTCTACAATGTAATCATCAAAGAAGAGGAACTGAGAACGGTACATGATCATGCTAGCCCTCATGGTCAAGCAAATAACAGACCCCTGGAGAGGTAAATCTTGAGAGTTGAGGAGAATTCAAAGAAATAGTGGTATTGGGCCTCCGGCAGACATTTTAGGAGTTTGGAAGAGAGATGGGAGTGGAGGTTTGCATTACGGAATGCAGAAGTAGGCACATACACACAACCCCTTTAGGATACCAGGAACTACGAATAGGAACTGCTGCATATTACAATAACCCCCTTACAAGAGTAGAGATGCACAGCTGAATGAGACACACACGGTTTAGTGTTTTAATGTTAACATTTGGTGTAAAAAAGTCACTTGATGTATTAATGGGTTTGTCAGCAGGAATAAGGAAGTACTTCTCTTTAATGATTGTGGTCTTGACCACCTAAATTGTCAGCTCTACTGGTATCTCACTTTTTTCAAGAAATGATGCTGACGAAAAAGGCTGGCAAATCAATAAGGAAGTAAGACACAACACCCTACCATAGTTTCCTAGGTTTACACTTGTACAGGCCCTTAGGGCTTAGGGCCTGATTTAGATATTTGAGGACGAGTTACTCCATCACAACAGTGTCGGCTATGCGGTCCGCCGAAATCTAAATCGCAAAGGATAAAATGTGATTTAGATTTCGGCGGATGTAATATCCATCACCGTTTTGACAGAGTAATTCGTCCGCCAATATCTAAAGCAGGCTCTTAGTCTCTTAAAGCAACAGGGTAGGCTAAAAGAAGATAGTAATGAAAACATTCTCCAACTGGAAAAAGGAGGGTGTGTCTGTGTAGTAATGACGCCGTAAAAACGTGAGTAGATTCAGTTCAAATTTATTAAAAATAGAAACCACCCTAGCGAAATGACAGGGAAGCTCCTATGTCCAGGTTCTTCAAACGCTCCCTCTTCTTTTTAAAAACACAAATTTGTTCCGCACGGAGCGTTCACCGAACGCGTCTCGTGCTGAACCGGTTCGCGAGAGCGGCGCGCGGGTAAAAGAAAATACTGCACGCCGATGCTGCGAGCCGGAATATTAAATGGGTTTTCTTCTTCCAAAAAAAACAAATGGAAGAGAAAACATATAACAGTACATTGGAAAACTGTATATACTACATTTAGAACATAGCACTAATACAAACTGTAGTTATACTAAACAACTCCGTTTAGAAAATTACAATGGATTTTAAGTATTGACAATAAAACAAATAAAAACAAGATAAAAACATAAAACGGCGAGAGGCAGAGAACAAATGAATTTATAACAACAATATTCAAAAGGAATAAAAAAACAATACATTTATTCATCTAAATCTGTAAGGCTTACGTCTTATACGAGTACTTCTGCGTACCATGGAGAAATCACCACGAACCTTGCCTGCACCCTCACGCTCAATGCAACCATCATCCTGAAAATCACAATTTTTATGACACTCGGCTTAACCAACTAACAGGCTCATATTGGCTGGAGATAGAACTTTCACAACCTTAGACTTGTTCCACCAATGACCACCCTCAACCCTGACAGCATTTCCACATACTTTGTTGACTAAAACCGGAGATGAAAACTTTAAATCACCTTTCTTGATGAAACCCCCAAATTTGATTTTCACGAAATCTCCAGCATTCACCTCCAAATCAGACACTTTCCTCCTTTCATCATAATGGAGTTTTTGTGAAATTTGAGCCCTTGCTACATTCCTTCTCACAAATGATCTAAACTTTGGACACACACCCCTTGTTTCAATAACTTGAACATCCATGCAGGCTTAAACTCAGTGGCTGCTTTCCTTCCACGTAATAGTTCGAAAGGAGAAACCAAAGTGGAAGATTGGGGTGTAGTCCTATAGAACCACAACATTGATTGAGTAGCAGAGTGAATGTCAACTTTGTTCTGTATGGCCCATTTAATACAATCACCCAGGACCCGATTAAAGCGTTCTACAAGGCCATTAGTTTGAGGGTGAAACAAAGAACTTTTTAGGTGTTTAATACTACTACTCCTGAAAAACTGTTCCACTTCATTGGAAACAAATTGAACTCCATTATCAGAAACAATGCATTCGGGGAAACCCTCTCTCATGCACACATCTCTAATAAATTTAACCACAGCTTTTGAATTTGGTTCACTAATAAATCTAACTTCTGGCCATTTTGAGTAATAATCTAACAGGACTAATGCATACTTAGAATTTGACGGCAGGGTGTAAAAGGGACCAATCAAATCAATACCTAGTTTCACCCAGGGTCTCTCCGGCAGTTCAATGGGCATTAAGGGTGGTACACATGTTTTAAGAACTTTATCGCTAGAAGCACAAACAACACAACCCTTGACTACATTATCTACTTCTGTATCCATTTGGGGCCACCAGAAAAATGAACGTACCCTATGTTTAGTGAAAGTCGAACCTAGGTGTCCCTCATGGGCTTTTGTTATTATTTGATGTTTGAAAACATGAGGAGGTATCAATTTGTCCGATCTCATAGCCAATCCACCCTCCAATGATAATTCCTCATTAATTTAAAAAAAAGGCTGAATACCTGGTTCCAAAGATTTCTCCTTAGGCCACACCTCGCTGATAAATTTAGAAATGGTTTTCAAAACATGATCACTATCTGTAGCCAAAATCCATTCTGCTTCAGAAAATGGACCAGCATCATCTAATTCAAGAGAAGCTATTATGCAACTCTCATCGTCACAATCATCTTTTAAGACATGAGATGGGCAAACCGCAGGAAACCTAGACAGAAAATATACTCGCGCATTTTTCCCACCAGAAATATGCTGAATATCAAATTGAAATTGAAGAAGGCGAGCTGAGAACCTTGCGATCCTAGGCGAACAATTTTTTACATTCCTCCCACTTAGTATAAAAATGAGAGGTTTGTGATCTGTCCGGAGCAAAAACTTAGTACCCCAGAGATAAGTGCGGAATTTCTCTATCGCCCACCAGCAGGCTAAGAGCTCCTTTTTAATAACAGAATACAGGCATTCTGAATCTCTTAGGACTCTGGAAGGAAAACCCACAGTGTTTTCACCTTCAGGGGTTTGTTGCGTAAGAACTGCACCTAAACCCACATTACTGGCATCAACAGTGAGTACAGACTTCAGCTCAGGATTAAACAGTTTCAGTCCCACACATTTGGAAAGCTGAAGTTTAATCCATTCAAATGCTTCAATGCAATCACTATTCCAGTTAAAATCCACTTTGGCTTTCAGCAAGTTTGAGATAGGCCTGACTCTGGAAGCAAAATCCTTTATAAACCGTGAAAAGAATTCACAAAGACCTAAAAAGCTTTTAACACCACTTTTATCAGCGGGAGGAGGCGCATCGAGAATGTTCTGAACCAAACCAGGTTTTTGGTTTGACACCAGAACTAGAAATCACATGGCCCAGATATTCTACCTCTTCTTTGAGGAATTCACACTTCTCCCTTTTTAACACAACCCCTCGTTGTTGAAAAATAGACAGAACTTGTCTGAGTGTGGCATCATGAGATTGACGATCCGGCCCAAAAATCAACACATCGTCTTGGAATATGGCTACTCTATCAATGCCTTTGAGTAAACTTTCCATTACTCTTTGGAAAACAGACGCAGCTGATGCTAAACCGAAAAGTAACCTGCAATACTGATAGGTTCCCCATGGTGAAACAAAAGCGGTGAAATGTCGGGATTCAGGTTCCAATTCAATTTGGTGGTAGGCAGATGCTAAACCTAATTTAGTAAAAAACTTAGCACCAGCAACAAGAGCTAACAAATCATTGATTTTCGGTAAGGGATGAGAATCAATCCAAATCTCTTTGTTCAGAGCACGTAAGTCTATGCACACCCTAAGATCTTCATTTTTTTTTAGCAACGACTAAAGGAGAAAGCCAAAGTGAAGACTCAATTTGTTCAATAAATACCTGACTTAGTTAAAGAAATCAATTCCTTTTCCAAATCATTCCGTGCACTAAAAGGTACTCCCCTCATCTTGTGTTTTATAGCAAGGGCACCTTCTTTCACTTTAATTTTGTGCTTAAAACCTTTAATTTTCCCTAGTTCTCCAGAAAAGACTTTGGGAAAATTGTTTAATAAATCTTCCACCATATCTGAATCTCTCACAGCGAGAACTTGCTCGCGTGTACCCGGTCTTAATATCATACCGAACAATCCTTGGTGAAACCAACCAAGGATATTAAGACCCTTTACAGCTACATAAATTTTTCCATAGATAACTCTCCCTTTGAATTTCAGAACATCTTAAAAATATCCCAATAAGTCAATTTTCCGTCCTTCATATGACACTGGAGATCTGTCTGGGGGATGAAGAATTCTTTTATTCCATGTATCTTGAAAAAGTTCTTCAGTGATCATTGTAATTTGTGCACCAGAATCAACTAACAGACGAAGAACTTTGTCTCCAACGCCCAATTCCACATAAGGATCAACACAGTCTGAAGGATCACGCCATTTGACAACATCATCATTAACAACTAAAACGATGTCTTGTAAATCAGAAACGAGATCACTTTCTTGCAAATCCTGAGCTTCGTCTTTGATAGAACCAACCTTAGTTTTGTTTCAATTGGTGCTCTGACAAACCTTAGCAAAATGGCCCACTTTGTTGCACAATCGGCAAGTAACAAACTTTGCTGGACAAGGTTTACTCCCTTTCTTGTGAAAATGATTTCCACATCTGAAACAAAAGTTGGACTGTGAAAAAAAAAGATTTAGAGTTGGTGTTTCTCAAGGAATCTCCTTTTTTTTGAAAGACTGGAGACTCCTTATTGTACACAGGGCAGACATGATCTTGAGGTTTGTCTTCAAGTTCCTTCACTGATCGTACAGATGTTTCAATGCTTTTAGCAATTCTGATACATTCATAGAGGCTTGGATTCCCCAAAGTCAAGAGCTTCTGTCGAATATTTTTGTCTAAACAGTGGCAAATAAATTAGTCTCTTATCAGCTGATCACTAAAATTTTCAAATTCACATTCAGCTACCAAAGATCTTAAAGTTGATATGTACAATGTCTTCATTGGATTTCTGTGTTCGTTATTCGATATAGAATTTATGTCTTAAAACGACTAAACTTGGGGGCTCATTGAACCTCAATTCCAGTTTTTTTACTGCTTCTTGGAATTCATATGTTTATATATATATTTTCAATATTGTATATCTGGTAGATGTTTAAACATAGATCTCCCCTCAAAGCCAAGCGAGTGTAGTAAAAGACATTTCTTTCTTTCTGGTCTAAATCTTGTAGCTCCTAACGCTCCTAAATATGTTTCAAAAGCATCAATCCAACGTTTCCATGTGATATGTGGTTCACCAGGAGTTTCTAGGAAAGGCGGTGGTGGTGTAACAGCCTGCATACTGATTCCAGAGGAAATACGCTGTGTAAGTAACCTAACAATTTGACTGAATAATATAAAAGTCTTCTAATTTATAAAATACATGTTCAGTATTATTTAGTAAAAAAAAAATGGCGTTGGTTCTGTTCCTCAACAAATCCAAAAAAATAGGTTAGCACTCTAGTTGTTAAATAAGGCTTAGCTGGAGTGGAGACCAGAAAAACGACTCGACTTTGCCATAAAGAAACCGATTTAGTGTCTTAAGGTTAGCTTTCTAGTTGTAGAGGTGGGGTTTAGACTCACAGCGCTGCTCACGACATGTGGAAAACTCTTCCAATCTTGTCTTGTGGGTTCGTTGGATGGTTTCTTTCCTCTCGTCGCCGCAAATGTAGTAATGACGCCGTAAAAACGTGAGTGGATTTAGTTCAAATTTATTAAAAATAGAAACCACCCTAGCGAAATGACAGGGAAGCTCCTATGTCCAGCTTCTTCCAACACTCCCTCTTCTTTTTAAAAACACAAATTCGTTCCGCACGGAGCGTTCACCGAACGCGTCTCGTGCTGAACCGGTTCGCGAGAGCGGCGCGCGGGTAAAAGAAAATACCGCGCGCCAATGCCGCGAGCTGGAATATTACAGTCTGGAAGATGAGAAGGGGATGACTTCTTCTGGATAGTGCAACATTGAGGCAATTCATGGACTAGAAGGAACATGGTAGCCGGCTAAAATGCTACTGGTGAACCCAGCAGTCTCTTTTCCTAGATCTGTCTCCATGGATATGCACTCCGTCAAAGAACCAAAATATCCCCTTTTGGAGGCCCAATACATGTATGGCTTCAGTTTTAGATAACGTTCATCTCAGACAACTTGAACAGTCCGAGTGATCTCAGTATGACAGCTAGATAGATAGCTTTATTCGGGAAAATAATACCATCAAGGCAGATAAAAAGACATAAATACATTGTATTGAAAAAAGTATTAAGATAAGTGGATAAAAATGACAACATAAAACAATACATCAAGCACCTCAACCCTCGTTTAAAATACATAAATTGTGTTTAAAAGAAAATGATCAAATGCATAAAAATAAGAATAAATAAGTGCAATCCGCGGCATATAAAGCTCATTTAAATCACAGCACCAAAGATTAGCTTCAGCTACTATTACCAGCTCATGGCGAAGTGGGGTTAAATTGGGTGACATACTCCTGACTTCAGAAATTCATGTCTGATTGGCCATATGGCCTCCAGAAACTTCGCCAGTGGACATGCCACTTCGCCATGGGCGTTTGATTGAAGAATCCTAGAAGCTACTGACCCACTCGCAAAGCCCATGAATCTACAGAGTGGAATGAGCCAACGTGCTCTCTGCTTGCGATACGGAGGGCAACAAAATAATACATGCGCTAAGTGCTCAGCAACTCCACATCCCATTGGACATAAATCACTGTCAGCACCTGAATTAGGCCATTTAAAAGTAAAAGAACACAGTGGTAGTGTTCCCAACCTAAATCTAATAAAAAGTGCTCGTGCAAAAAGGGAAACAATCATGTCCATAAAATTCTCAAATTCGTAGTGGCACTTCAAGGATAAAAAACTATTAGTTAAACTGGGTGAGGGAACCTCTGCTAGTTTTCCACTTGGACTCTCAGCCAATATGCATCTTTCATAAGCTGAACAACATTTTTTGGGAGATGTGCAGGATCCAGACAGAGACTGCTCAATCCAAGAGCGAGGAGAGATTCTTTCACATATTTACACCACCTAGCCCTTTTTAGGGTTTGCGCACTCACAAAGGTACTAAGGCCGGCTCTGTATGGGCCAAAGATATCTGAGGACCATAACGTAAGCCAGTACATCAATGGCCGTAGGGCGGTAATATGTGAGATAGAGTAAAAGTTTAGATCCAACCGAATGGGCAAGGTTGGAGAGCTTGCAGGAACTGTTAATAGCATTTTCAAAAAGGAGTTTTCAGCTTTCTCCAGATCGTTTCAATTACAATAACCCCATAGCTCTGCACCATATAGTACTCCACCCCTGGCCTGAGCTTTGTATATTTCTAATGGAGGATTAATTGCGAAGCTAGGGGATTTGGCAATGTATCTCAAAATGCATCCCGATTTCTGTTTTAAACTCATGGCGAACTTAGCTAAATGTTCCTTCCATTTCTGGGAGTTCTCCAACCTAAAACCCAAATAATCAAAGTCGAAAACTCTTTCTAAGGCCTCTCTTTCCAAATATATTTTTTCTAACTTTTTGTTTGGGGTCACCAATCACCATATACTTGGTTTTGGAAGAATTTATTTCCAAACCATAGTCTTTACAAAAGCATGTGAACTTATCTAACAATTTAGTTAGGCCGGAGGCAGTTTGCGATAATAACAGAGTATCATCTGCAAAGAGCAGGCACGTTAGCCTTTCTCCCACAACCTTGGGGGCATCACTGTCACAATCCATTAGGTAGGGGATACAGGCGTTGATAAATAGTAAAAATAGATTAGGGGCCAACACACATCCCTGTCTGACTCCTCTGCATACTTCAATCTCGCCTGTTAGTTCTCCTTGCGTCCCCCATCTAATTCTGTCATAGCTCCCTGAGTGCAATTTATTAATCAGATTTAACAAGGGGCCCGGCACTCCAGCTTTGTTCAGAACTCCCCAAGTTTCCTACGTGGGACCAAATCGAGGGCAGACTTAAGGTCGACAAAGGCAACAAAGAGTTTCCTGGCCTCCACGTACACTACCTTCCATTTGATCGTGAGGAAACGAAAGGCCTGGTCAACCGTACTGTAAATGACTCAATACTTAGTTGTCATCCATCCAGTTCTTTAATCAACTCAATAACTGATGACAAAATATTTTTTGTAAGTTGTCCAACAGACTAATGGGTCTATAGTTTCCCGGTAACCCCCTTTTGCCTTTTTTATAAATAGGGACAATAATTACTCCCTTCCAGGTTTTAGGATGGTTGCCACTTTCTAAAACGGCATTGGACACCCTATTTATGTAGGGACCCCAGCAGACAGGATCCGATTTAAAGAGGTCCACCGGTATGCCATCCAGTCCGGGGGCTTTACCTGGTTTTTGGACCCTGAGAGCCATCTCGGTTTCCTTAAGGGAAAAGGGAGTAAGGCTGGATGTAGGAGGCAATTCCTCAATGAGATAATTTTCAAGGCCACAAGCAGTGATGGGATCACGACTGTATAATTCGGTAAAGTGAGCAGTCCAAACCTCAGAAGGAATATGACAATCAGGTCTTGAATTGTCATCAAGCATATTTCTGGCTACCAGTGACCAAAAGCGAAAAGAGTCTTTATCCCTAGCCGCCATCAATAGTTCCTGCCACGATGTTTCCTCCCATAAGTGTTTACTGGACTTAATAGCAGATGTGTATTCGCGCCTAGCATGCATTATCTCAGTTCTGTCTTTCGATTTGATAGCTCGTAGGAGATTGATCTTGGCATCCTTACATTTGCTCCTCGAGAGATCATCGTGCTGGTCATATGTCCTGGATCCTGCTGATACTGTTAGCAAGTTGTTCCCTACCAGTTTGGTATCCTTGTGGGTTTCCCCTGTGGATTACGTTTTTTAAACCATGTGAACTTGTAGAGTGAGAAAGCATAGCTTCATTTAGCTATATCCATGTGTTAGTCCTTCATTTTGGACTACAAATTTGAAGTTGGAGAGTGTTTAATCCAGCCTGTAAGGGATATCTAAATTCTTTCATATCTAAGGCAGATTACAAGATGTACGTATGCCAATTATACTGAATCATAAAGTCCTGATGAAGGTGTATTTATACTTTTCTTCACTCACCGAAACGCGCGTCGGCTTGTAAATTGGCATGTCTTGAACATTGGCATGAAGTGTTTGAAATTGGCAAATTTGAAGCCCTGACCAGGATTGGCTACCATCAGGCCTGTAACACGAGAATTTGAATCAGGAAATTATAACCTAGAATTGGCTGTTATTATGTTGAAATTTATACAATCCAAACTACAACGCATAATTGTAGCATCAAAGCAGTAACTTTATTGTGCGGTTTAAATATCCTCTCATGTATGAGGCGGTTGTAAATTTGTATGTATACTATTTTGTGATTTTGTTGGTTCTGTGTTATTTGTTTATTTTTGCGTATTTACTGGTATGTTATTTATGTTTTCATATATGTATGTTTCATTTAGGGTAGGGGGTTGTATTATATATTTTTTTGCTTGATTCTATGTTGATTATATTATGTGCGAACTGAATGTTTAATTAGCTATAATAAATATCTAAATTGAAATATATTGTATGTTGTATATTTGAATTTAAGATTTCCATTCCTATGTTTGCTATGTTAATGGAGAGTAAACTACGTTATACTCATAGTATTGCTTCCCTGTGTGTTACTCTCTGTATCTAGCTCAGGGACCCTGTTTAGATACGAGGAGATCCTTACATGGCTTGCCAACCATTTTATGTGCGATTTTTTACCCAGTCGTTTGTTCCCACCACTGGATTTAATGAATATCATTCTTACAGCCGCAAATAAGTCCCCATGCAAATCCAACACTTCGTTTGGGGAGTACAGAGAAGAGATACTAGGCAGTTGGTAACTAAAAATTTGTTTGCAAAATTTCCCCCATAGTTTGGGTGAGTTTCTAAATGAATCCCATTTCAGGGTACGTTTGTTGGAAGAAACCTCTAGGGGGAGAGAAACTTCATGAGGTGATCGTGCAGGATTTCCCAAAAGAAGTTGGCTATAGCAAGTTATAATAGGAGGGCCATGGTCGCTATTGTATTGATCACCCACATTGATCTCTAGGACAGTATGCCACTGCCTCACATCAATAAGTATGAGGTCAAGTATACTGCTGTAGGACCCTCTAAAATACGTGGATTTAGCAGGGGTATCGGATGGAAAACGGCCATTTCCTGGACGAAGACCATAAGTTAGCATAAGGTCAATGATTTGCAAAGCCCTGGCATTGGATTTTGGATGTTTTCTCTGAGCTGCGTATGGGGGAATATTCCATACACTATCCTCTATCTGGGTAGCTTCTGTGAACGCAGAATTGGGTTCCAGCATTACATTAAAATCCCTGGCAATGATAATGCAGTGAGTCGTGCTATAATCTGACAAAGAAGCATTCAAAATCTGGATAGTTTTGGATGATTGGTTGTGGTGGCCAGGCCTATTGTATACATTGACAAAAAGCAAGGGTAAATCTTGCTTTGTCTGAATAGACAGAGCTAATATATCTGGTGACTCCACATAAAGTTTGCTAACTCCACCCACATCCGATATTCTTAGCCATGTGATTAGCCCTCCTGCTGCTATACCTGCAGGGGACCGCCTGGCTTCCTTACAAAAGGAGGTAAACCCATGTCAATGTATATTTGTAATAGCCCAGGTTTCTTGAAGCAGACATATACTGAATTTGTCTATAAACAGCCCACAATCAACATCATCTATTTTGTTTCTAATCCTAGCCACATTCCATGTTAAGAATTTTGAGGTCAGTATCTTATGGACCCTAGGGTTTTCCTGGGGGATATCAAGTAAACTCACCCCAGCTTGGGGCTGAGAGAGTGGTGTTTTAGATATAATATCTTTGGTGGGCAATGCTAAACTCCTCTGCAAAAGAGGATCTGTAGGCTGACCTTTGGCTGTGTTTACAATAGATTTAGGAAGCGGTAAGCTTCTGTCTTTTGGGCTTGGCCTAGATGGTAGTCAGTCAATGTCTGATAGAACCTCTGGAGGGTCTAAGACGGATAAGCAAGATCGGTGCACTATAGAGTCATGTTTGCTAGTTTGGAATCCAGCGGATGGATACCCTTCCATGATTGCACGACTTTGGGTTTTGGGCTTTTCTAGTGAATCAGCACCCACCTTGGAGGGACTGTTGCTTGCACATAAAGGGATTATATTCTGAGTAGACATGGACTCGGGCGGGTGTTTTGAAGACCAGTACTTGAGCCATTTTGCATGGGGAGACGGGCTTCCATGGATCACAATCCCTTTACCAAACTTGGACTGGCTAAGTTTAATCTGATAAAGTCCCATTGGCCTGGCTAATCAGTGTAACGTTTGGCTGAATTTATATCTGAATAAATAATGGAACTACTTTGTCTAGTGTGTCTTAGTCAATGGACAACCTTATTTTTCAGGGATACGTCATCTTCACGCAAGTTCGGGGATAAGGGAGGTACCTTGTACATGTATAAAGAGTTGATCGTGGTGGGACGTGTTTAGGATAATTGAGCTACCATAGAGTCCCACTTCATTTTGAGATGCCGGTTTGTCCTCGGTGGTACTCTAGATGGTGCGCTAGAAGGCAAAGACTCATGATGCTTGATCGTGGCTTCTCTTGCATTATGAGGTGGCCCAGGCCAGTCACTAGGACCAGCTGCATTCATAGTAGGATTGGGGAGCGAGAGTGAAGGAGCGGTAGTGCTCATCCAAACTTTATTTTGTGTAGATACTAAATCCCCCGACAGGCTAAGATAGGTAATACTTCTGATAACACTTGTTTTAGATCCCCGACCTCTTCTTGCAGACCCAGCACAACAGAGATCAACTCATTTAGGGAAAAAACCAGGGGGATAAGCAATCCGAAGGTTGGAAATTCAGAGGCGGGCTCCCGGAGTAACTTGGTTGTGAGACCAATGGGAGGAAACGATTTGAACATGGAATATTATGGACAATC
Organism: Pleurodeles waltl; assembly: GCF_031143425.1. Taxonomy (NCBI): domain Eukaryota; kingdom Metazoa; phylum Chordata; class Amphibia; order Caudata; family Salamandridae; genus Pleurodeles; species Pleurodeles waltl. The sequence goes on along the minus strand of NC_090444.1, from coordinate 596,834,088 downwards.
GCAATGTCTGGCGTAATATCGTCTGGTACCAGTTGAGCTAAAGTCTGTTCAGTTAGTTTGGCATCTGGGCCATCAAGCTGAGATCCAGATGCTAGCAAAATGATTTCCTTGAGAGTGGAATTCCTCTTGGACAAGCAACTTGGAAAAAAGAAGGGGACAATGGAACCAGATTTGAGCCTTTCCTGTGGGAGCTTTATTTCTTTTTGTTTGATTATGGATTCGACCTCCTCTATCAAATTGTCAATCTCATTGGATACACAGTTATTAGGAGCTTTGATGGTTTATGGAGCCTCAGAAGTTTAGGTTGCACTGAGCCCATATTAGGGCTTCCTTTCGCCTTGCGCTTTACCATTGTGGGCGCTGGGATTTGCGGAACTATAGAACCCCAACAAAGACTCAATGGATTCCTACCTTAAAGCCAAGAGGGATGGCCCAGCCCGGTCTCACACGGTCTCAGACGGGCGTGGATGGGCCCGCCCTTGGCCTAGGCTTTGCCTGGGCGCGGCCCGCGCTGCAGGGCTGCGCGGCACGCTTTGTAGCACCCGCGTCTGGTGACCGGCCCCCTAGGCGACAGAAGAGGCTCCTGGGACTTTGAGTCCCACCAGGAGTAGTGCAGGCAGCAGGCAAGCGGCGGGGGCTGCGCGGCGCACTTTGTAGTGCCCGCGTCTGGTGATGGGCCCCCAGGCGACAGAAGAGGCTCCTGGGACTTCGAGTCCCACCAGGAGAAATGCAGGCAGCAGGCAAGCGGCGGGGCTGCGCGGCGCACTTTGTAGTGCCCGCGTCTGGTGACGGGCCCCCGGGCGACAGAACAGGCTCCTGGGAGTTCGAGTCCCACCAGGAGAAGTACAGGCAGCAGGCAAGCGGCGGGGGCTGCGTGGCGCGCTTTGTAGCACCCGCGTCTGGTGACCAGTCCCCCAGGCAACAGAAGAGGCTCTTGGGACTTCGAGTCCCACCAGGAGTAGTGCAGGCAGCAGGCAAGCAGCGGGGGCTGTGCGGCACGCTTTGTAGCGCCTGCGTCTGGTGACTGGCCCCCCAGGCGACAGAAGAGGCTCCTGGGACTTCGAGTCCCACCAAGAGTAGTGCAGGCAGCAGGCCAGGTCTCAGTATAACAAGTACTCCCCAAACTAGGCGTGTCCCATGAGCTTGTCTCCTACAACAAGGGAGGACAGCCTGGTGGCATTGCTGGTTGCTTCCCCTGCACCACTTAATGCTGTGATTTAGAAGGGCATGAGAGGTGTGCCAGCATGGCCAGCACAAGAGAGCAGTCAGAGGACTGAGAAACTGTTGAAACTAGCTGGGAGACAGTAGAGGTCTTCCACCCAACCCTGTGATGGGGTTAGTTGGCTGATTTATCCTCAAGGCCTTCAGGAGGATGCTGGTGAGAATACACTAAGTAGTGGCAGCACACAATCCCAGATGGACTCCAAATTGCAGGTGGTCCTTATCAGCATCACAGGGTTCTGGGTGTGAGAACTGACAGCCTTTGGTTGGTCATCCCCCAACTTTGTGCCTCCCTCCCTTCATTTTTTATGACCTCATTTTTGCTGGTTTTAGGACTCTGTGCACTTTACCACTGCTGACTATTGCTCAAGTGCTTGTGCTCTCTCACCCAAACATGGTAACACTGGTCTCTACTCCATAGGCATATTTAATTTAACTATACGTCCTCAGTAACGTGCACTATATGTGCCCAGGGCCTGTTATATAAATGCTGCTAGTGGGCCTGCAGCACTGATTGTGCCACCCACATATATAGCCCCTTAACTATGTCCCAAGCCTTCTATTGCAAGGCTTGAGGGTGCAATTTTACTGCCACCGCAGCTTGGCATTTAAAACCCTTTGCCAAGTTTTAAACTCTCCTTTTATTACAAATACATCACCACTACGGTAGGCCCTGTGAGACCCACAGGTCAGGGTGCAGTGTATTCAAAAGGCAGGGGCATGTACTTTTACATTTTATATGTCCTAATATTAAAAAACTCCCATAGTCTTTTTCACTATAGAAAAGCTTGCTCCTGTCATAGGCCAGCATTGTGAATTCCTTAATATACTTTCAAGCTGCAATTCCTCATCAGAAAGGAGTAGCTACATCATGTTTCATATCTTTGGAATGGTAATGATAAATCTTCCTTACTGGTAAAGTTGTATATAACATTACTATTTTGGCAATGCCACTTTTAGAAAGTAGGCATTTCACTGTTCTTACTGCTCTGTGTGTCTTATAGCTTGTTTCCAAACCACGTCTGGTCTGTGCTGGCTGACAACTCCTCTTGTGCATTCCATCCAGACAGCCATAAACACAGGACACTAAACTGCATCTGCATTCATCTGCATACTGATTGGTCTTCCTGGGCAGGAAGGGTGGGGGGGTTCTCACTTACACTTCAAAGGGTAGTGGCCTGACCCCACACAAAGGTCTGATTATCCCCATCAGATCTCCTAGCGGACAGGACTGGGGTAATAGGGGAACTCTTGCACATCAAAACCACTCTTTGAAGTCTCCTTCACTTTAAAGGCATATTACCGTATAAGTACTGGGTCTCTGACCCCATCAAATAAGACACTTCTAGACCTAGAACTGAACCTTTGTCAGAAGAACTGCTGTGCTGCAACTGGACTGATTTTCTGCAAGTACTGCTTTTCTGCTTGTTGCCCTGCTGCTTGCTGCTCTCTGACCCTGCTGGAAGGACTCTTCTTCCCACCATAGTGGTTTCCACCAAGGGCTTGCCTCCTGTTCTCCTGCAGTCCGAGGGACATCAACGATTGCCCACAACTCTCCTGGTGCTGCTGGACTCTGCTCTCTGTGAGTCTCACCCTTGCCTGAGGTGCCCCTTCCAAGCTCTGGGCCTCAAAAGTAGGTTCTGTAGCTGAAATCTGCCAAACTCAATGCATCGCCCCAAACATGGCAAAAAAACTGAGGTGTTTCCCCAAATGTGACAGAGAAATCATCATATTGCATCTGCAATGACGCTGTGAGTGCCCGGCAACGACACTTCACATTTACCTCAACAGAGCCTTCAGATGATGCAGTGACCTGACTAAATGGAAAATACTGACTCATCATGCCTTCAGTGTCACCGCATCACTCCACCAGAGGTACTGTTTCAGCGGGCCCTGCATGGGTTATGTAGTCTGCCTACCCTCCATTGTGGTCAGCTTGGGTTTGCTCCATTACCTTACGACCTCAAGTAACAGTTTAACCAATGGTGACTTCTAAGCACTGTTTTCACATATGATCCTTAAAAATTAATATCTCGACTTCCACTGGATGGATGTTTGTTGTTTGGGTCATATTTTAATCAGATAAATATTCTCTAGATTCCTGACTTTTTGTGGAGTTTTCGGCAGTGTTTTCACTATGTTACTGTATGAGTTATTGCACAAATACTTTACATTGTTCTGTGCTAAGCTACCAAGGGTGAGCACAGGATAATTTAGGTTGTGTTGTGACTTATCCTGACTAGGATTGTGGCCCCTACTTGGACAGGGTGCATACCTCTGCCTATTAGAGACCCACACCCATATTTACAAGGAGCTTGTGCCATCACTGCGTCGTATTTTGTGACGCAGCCCCAGCCCATTCAGTGCTCCATATTGACAAAGTGATTCATTTGGTGAAATAAATCGATTTTCCCTGTTCTGCACCAGTTATTACTTGTGCAAATTCTGGCTGCGTCAGGTAACGTTAATCACATGTAAGATAGGTGTTTCTACTTAAAAAACCATGCAGAATTGAAGCATCCATGTTTACAAGATTTTGGGAAAGTGACACATTGCTGGCAAATGAAGCACTGATTCCAAAATGCATCAAACTTCTTGCACATTGGCAACCCAGGAGTAAAAATGATGCATTGGCACTGGTACCTAGGTAGAACATGCACAAAACACTCTGGCAAGCTCCACTATGCCATGGAGCTGCCACTACTCCAGCTTGGAGCACCTAGATGAAGATGGGCACCACCACCACAGAGGCAGTGCAGGAGAAGGAGCAGATATACTGCCAGAGGACTAACTTCATTGACCTTCGGGAGGAGGAGGTCATCACCTACTATATGTTCAAGAGGCAGACCATTGTCCAGCTCCTACATCTGATTGCACTAAGTCTGCAGACAATCCACCAACACCCCTCTGCAGGCTAAGTTGATGGCTGTATTGCACATGCTGGCATCTAGCTCATTCCAAACCACCACAACCAGAGTGGCAGGAATCTCCAAGCCATTATTTTCTGCATTCTTCCCCTCCATCCTTGATGCCATCATAAGACTCACACCGCAGTACCTCATGTTCCCCAACACACACCAAAAACAACTGGAAAACAAGCAGGGCTTCTACACCATTCCTGGTTTTCCACATGTGTTGGGTGAAATGCAGTGCTCCGATTTGCAACTTGTGATTCCTGCTGCTGCATCCCACGTGTTTAGAAACTGGGAGCACACATATTCAATCAACGTGCAGGGAATAGTGAACCATCTGGGGACATTCATAAATGTGCTGGCAAAGTAGCCTGGAAGTGCTCATGATTCATGGATCTTCAGACATTCCATTATCAACGAGTGCTTCCAGAATGGGAGATATGGGAAAGGCCTATTGGTTGGTTAGTACATCATAAGGTACAGGACAGACCTCATTATAGTCAATCATGTTGCTCAATTTAGACATATTTGGGTTGTGTGAGAGAAACAGTGCATATGTAACATGTGTGTGCCTCATACTTGCAAATTGACATATGGCACATGTGCAATATAACCCTATAACTTACTCATGTCAAGACCTGTAAAAGCACTGTGGCCCTCATGTAGAAGACGCCTGTACTGCTGGGGTGTCCATTTCCATGATGCTCTGGTGAGCCACGGTATTCCAATTGTACACATGAGGCTATGCAAAGTCACCCTGTGTGCCTTGCCATGGACATATATATATATGGACAAAGGCAAGGTAGTGCAAAGTGTTGCATTACCTTACTCTGCATCAAGGATGTGTGACATGGACCTCATGTTGAGTTTATCCATGCAACATCTACTACATCTGATACATTTCCAGATGTGCAAAGACATGGTGATCTGCACAATATCCCCATATATATGCTTCCCCAGGCGAGGTTTAATGAGGACAGCATAATTTCATTTGTATTGTTAGTTACTCTTCATATGTGTACTGCATTCTGCAGCACACATACAAAGGGCCTGATTTTGACCCCGGCGGTTCCTTACCGCTGGGGCCAGGGTCGGCGGGAGCACCGCCAACAGGCTGGCGGTGCCCCGCAGGGCATTCTGACCGCGGCGGTTTTGTCGCGGTCAGAAGTGGAAAACCGGCGGTCTCCCGCCGGTTTTCCGCTGCCCATTAGAATCCTCCATGGCGGCGCAGCTCGCTGCGCCGCCATGGGGATTCTGACAACCCATGCCGCCATCCTGTTCCTGGCGGTTCTCCCGCCAGGAACAGGATGGCGGTATGGGTTGTCGTGGGGCCCCTGGGGGGCCCTGCAGTGCCCATGCCAATGGCATGGGCACTGCAGGGGCCCCCATAAGAGGGCCCCACAAAGAATTTCACTGTCTGCATTGCAGACAGTGAAATTCGCGACGGGTGCCACTGCACCCGTCGCACCTTCCCACTCCGCCGGCTCAATTCTGAGCCGGCGTCCTCGTGGGAAGGAAGTTTTACACTGGGCTGGCGGGCGGCCTTTTGGCGGTCGCCCGCCAGCCCAGTGTAAAACTAAGAATAGCCGCAGCGGTCTTCCGACCGCGGTGCGGTATTCTGGAGGGAGGAAGTCTGGCGTGCGGCCTCCGCCGCCCGCCAGACTTAGAATGAGGCCCAAAGTGTCATAAGCCTACCATGTTTGTCCATATGCATGAAGGTTTCCCTACAGCATAAAAACAAGTGAGTCCAAAATGCAGACATACCTGCACCATGATGCAAGGGGGCCATGTGTTCCCACCGTTCACCAATATGTGATATTGTGCATGCACAACAAACACAAATGTGCTGTATGTCATTAATATGACATATTTATGCCCTTTTCATTTAAGGCAGGGCAGTGCTGCTAAGTGACTCCCTGTGCTGCCCTGTGTCAACAACCTGGAAAAGAGTCTTGGTGTGTGCCTCAAAATGATCGAAAGATCCTCAACAATGCAACAACATTTTCAAGGAAGGGCCTCCAATTGATGTCTGTGTGTCCACAGGTAACTCCCATGGTCCTAAGGCATGTCATGTATTCAATACCTGATAAACTTAGGGAGGGACAAATAGCTGATCATACTTAGCCCATGTGCACCCTGGGAAATTACCTCGCTCATCATATTACTCACCTGCTATCCTGTGTCAGCTTCATTTTTTTATACAAAAACTGAATGAAACAGTCAGCCAGGACTTTCCAAAATGCAGCAAGATAGGTCTTTTTGCCCAAAGTTTAGCTCAGACACCATGTAGCCATGCTTTCATTATGTCCACATTTTGTCTATCTTGGTGCAATGCTGTCAATTGTCTGAAAGTGCAGATGGCAAACACACGACAATGCATCATGTAGAAAAAATCTTTCCAACACTGTCCTCAATTAGTGAGGCAGAGTAGTATTGCAAGTTTCGCAGTTGCACTGCACTGCCCCGAACTTCAAACAATCTCTCAAGTTTGGTACTGTCAACACAGTAGACACAGTGCACTGCAATGTGTATACTATCATGTAGTGTAATGATATGAACTTAGAACCCTCCATGGCAGTAGCTAATGTGTAATAGTGAATACTACTGTTACATCCAAATATGTGCTAATGAAAGGGACAACATCATCAACACTTGTCAAAATGTGAACCTTCCAACATGTATGCGGTCATGATACGTCTCCATAGCTTCATAAAATAAAATAAATTGAAGTGTGATAGAAGTGTCATCTCAACTACTAACTGACTATCCATAAAATAGCAGACTTGGCATCGGCATGACATTGGCACTCACAAGTGTAACACCAAGCCTGGTACAATTGTATGTGTAGTATGGTGTCAGTCACACCAAAAAATAAAGTGCATGAATGTCAATCAATGACCGCACATCTCCGGTACTGTGTGAAAAGTTAATGAGTACATCAGGATATAAAACAGTATGTAAATGAATGTGGGCATAGCAAACATCATGAACATTGTCTTATTGTTTACCTCCTGTCTTTACAACTGACAAAAATATGATATGCAGCCATGGGTCATGACTCCTTATGCACATTCCAGATGAAGGCACAGCACAATTACAATAATGCCCTCAGCAGGACCCATTCATTGTCGAACAGACTTTTGGGATTCTCAAATCTCACTTCCTGTGCCTAGATTTGTCCGGAGGAAGGTTGCTCTACTCTACCCCTAAGGTCTATAAAATTATCCTGGTCTGCTGGTTCCTGCACAATATCTGTGTGCAGACCAATGTGTCCTGGGATGTGGAAAATGTGGAGCAGGCAGGCCCTGATGAGGATGAAGCGGAAAAAGAGGGCTAACATCCAAATGTGGCCTCAAGTGCTGGGAGACACCAGAGAGAGCAAATTGTTAATAATTTTGACACAGAGGCCTGAGACAAATCAAGCCACAAATAAATGCACTGTGTACTTGATTAAAGGATAATAAACAAAAATGCTTTTGTACCACTTGCCGTGTGTAAACATTCTTTATTCCAAGGTACTGTAAAGCACAAAAACAGCAAATCTTATTTGCTAGTCATTGGCATGCAACAAAGGTATGTAGCAATGTGTAACAAACAGGCCTGGACTACATCATGTAATCTAAAAAGAGTGAGCTGTGGCAAATGCAGCTCTGTTTGGAATACAGACCACAAACAACTATTGTAATATGGCAAAGTCTGGACAGCTCATTATATTGTGTTGCGTAACATTGTAAATTACGTCAGACAACACAAGTCTCTAAAACATTTGTGTAAAAGTAAATATTCTCCGAATACTATGGGGGTCATTCTGACCATGGCGGTAATTACCGCCATGGCGGAGGTCGGCGGTAGCACCGCCAACAGGCTGGCGGTGCACCGCTGGGCATTCTGACCACGGCGGTTCAGCCGCGGCCAGAAACGGAAAGTCGGCGGTGTACCGCCGACTTTCCGCTGCCCGTCTGAATCCTCCATGGCGGCGGAGCGCGCTCCGCCGCCATGGGGATTCTGACACCCCCTACCGCCATCCTGTTCATGGCGGCTCTCCCGCCATGAACAGGATGGCGGTAGGGGGTGCCGCGGGGCCCCTGGGGGCCCCTGCCGTGCCCATGCCAATGGCATGGGCACGGCAGGGCCCCCGTAAGAGGGCCCCAAAAAGTATTTCAGTGTCTGCCCAGCAGACACTGAAATACACGACGGGTGCAACTGCACCCGTCGCACCTTCCCACTCCGCCGGCTCAATTCTGAGCCGGCATCCTAGTGGGAAGGTTGATTTGCCCTGGGCTGGCGGGCGGTCTTTTGTCGGCCGCCCGCCAGCCCAGGGCAAATGTCAGAATCACCGCCGCGGTCTTTCGACCGCGGTGCGGTGTTCTGACGGCGGTACCTTGGCGGACGGCCTCCGCCGTCCGCCAAGGTCAGAATGACCCCCTATGTGTATGTTGTTCAGCTACCCATTTTTGCTGCCAAATCCTTCTGAAGGATAGTAAAGTGAACTCATAGTCTAATGGCTGTCAGTTGCGGCACTTAATATGGGCATTGGAACATAGTCTAAGCCATGCAATCGACATATGCTTCAAGGATGTGTCCTGGCAAATTTAAAATACTTAGTGACATATTACAACACACACATCACTTGTAAACAGACAAACTTTGCAGTACAAGATTATTCATCTACTATCAATGCTGACAGGTCAGCTGCACTAGGTGATTATGAAAATTGACCAAGCATGGGTGTCACATACCATGTTCCTGTGTTGCGTACAGATCCAAACAATCAGTTAACTCCTCAACAACATGTCATGTGTGAATGTTAAAGCACAAAACAAAGAGTCTGATCATGTAACCTTTACACAGAAGCAAGGACTAATGCAAACTGAATCTAGCCAAGGAACCATGCACTGATGCCTTCCAGGGCAGAGTGGTAAAACGTGACAATAAATGCACAGCCTAACTACCTTTGTGAATGCATACCCACATCCGAAGTACAAGTTACCAATGAATATTTCAACATAAGGTGATACCAGCCAAAAACAAATGATACCTCAGACCCCTTTATTGCTAGCCATGCTGGCCTCGTCAACACAACAATGATGCTACAGATATGTGTTGAAAAAAATTGCATAATGGCACTATGACCATGAAACACACATCCTTCCAGGCTTAAGTTCATACAGCAGATGTGTGTGTACCATGACATTATATGGTGGCTGATCAACATGACTCTCTGTTACCTGTTTGTATGCACATATCAAAATGGACCTCAGGTCAAACGCGCATCTCAAAGATATCCATGAGGGCATGCCAAATCAACCTGTATGCCTCATCCTGGTCTCATAGCTATCATTTAAATCAGGGTACATCAGTAGACTACCTTGATCAACTCTCTGTCATGTGTGTGTTCTTTGTGACTTGCAGGGTGTTTTGACAGCCTAGACACATGAATATCCAGGATGACTGAAGTAAATTTAAGTAGGAAAACATGGAGTAGCAGAAAAGACTCATGCCTTTTGTAGGAAGTTGGCTCTGTATGTGCTATTTCAAAGTAAGGAATAGCATGCACAGAGTCCAAGGGTTCCCCTTAGAGGTAAAATAGTGGTAAAAATAGATAATACTAATGCTCTATTTTGTGGTAGTGTGGTCGAGCAGTAGGCTTATCCAAGGAGTAGTGTTAAGCATTTGTTGTACATACACCTAGACAATAAATGAGGTACACACACTCAGAGACAAATCCAGCCAATAGGTTTTTATATAGAAAAATATCTTTTCTTAGTTTATTTTAAGAACCACAGGTTCAAATTCTACATGTAATAGCTCCTTCGAAAGGTATTGCAGGTAAGTACTTTAGGAACTTCAAATCATAAAAATTGCATGTATACTTTTCAAGTTATTGACAAATAGCTGTTTTAAAAGTGGACACAGTGCAATTTTTACAGTTCCTAGGGGAGGTAAGTATTTGTTAGGTTAACCAGGTAAGTAAGACACTTACAGGGCTTAGTTCTTGGTCCAAGGTAGCCCACCGTTGGGGGTTCAGAGCAACCCCAAAGTCACCACACCAGCAGCTCAGGGCCGGTCAGGTGCAGAGTTCAAAGTGGTGCCCAAAACACATAGGCTAGAATGGAGAGAAGGGGGTGCCCCGGTTCCGGTCTGCTTGCAGGTAAGTACCCGCGTCTTCGGAGGGCAGACCAGGGGGGGTTTTGTAGGGCACCGGGGGGGACACAAGTCCACACAGAAATTTCACCCTCAGCAGCGCGGGGGCGGCCGGGTGCAGTGTAGAAGCAAGCGTCGGGTTTTCAATGTTAGTCTATGAGAGATCTCGGGATCTCTTCAGCGCTGCAGGCAGGCAAGGGGGGGATTCCTCGGGGAACCCTCCACTTGGGCAAGGGAGAGGGACTCCTGGGGGTCACTTCTCCAGTGAAAGTCCGGTCCTTCAGGTCCTGGGGGCTGCGGGTGCAGGGTCTCTCCCAGGCGTCGGGACTTTAGGTTCAAAGAGTCGCGGTCAGGGGAAGCCTCGGGATTCCCTCTGCAGGCGGCGCTGTGGGGGCTCAGGGGGGACAGGTTTTGGTACTCACAGTATCAGAGTAGTCCTGGGGTCCCTCCTGAGGTGTTGGATCGCCACCAGCCGAGTCGGGGTCGCCGGGTGCAGTGTTGCAAGTCTCACGCTTCTTGCGGGGAGCTTGCAGGGTTCTTTAAAAGCCGCTGGAAACAAAGTTGCAGCTTTTCTTGGAGCAGGTCCGCTGTCCTCGGGAGTTTCTTGTCTTTTCGAAGCAGGGGCAGTCCTCAGAGGATGTCGAGGTCGCTGGTCCCTTCGGAAGGCGTCGCTGGAGCAGGATCTTTGGAAGGCAGGAGACAGGCCGGTGAGTTTCTGGAGCCAAGGCAGTTGTCGTCTTCTGGTCTTCCGCTGCAGGGGTTTTTCAGCTGGGCAGTCCTTCTTCTTGTTGCAGGAATCTGATTTTCTAGGGTTCAGGGTAGCCCTTAAATACTAAATTTAAGGGCGTGTTTAGGTCTGGGGGGTTAGTAGCCAATGGCTACTAGCCCTGAGGGTGGGTACACCCTCTTTGTGCCTCCTCCCAAGGGGAGGGGGTCACAATCCTAACCCTATTGGGGGAATCCTCCATCTGCAAGATGGAGGATTTCTAAAAGTTAGAGTCACCTCAGCTCAGGACACCTTAGGGGTTGTCCTGACTGGCCAGTGACTCCTCCTTGTTATTCTCATTATTTTCTCCGGCCTTGCCGCCAAAAGTGGGGCCTGGCCGGAGGGGGCGGGCAACTCCACTAGCTGGAGTGTCCTGCTGGGTTGGCACAAAGGAGGTGAGCCTTTGAGGCTCACCGCCAGGTGTGACAATTCCTGCCTGGGAGAGGTGTTAGCATCTCCACCCAGTGCAGGCTTTGTTACTGGCCTCAGAGTGACAAAGGCACTCTCCCCATGGGGCCAGCAACATGTCTCGGTTTGTGGCAGGCTGCTAAAACTAGTCAGCCTACACAGATAGTCGGTTAAGTTTCAGGGGGCACCTCTAAGGTGCCCTCTGTGGTGTTTTTTACAATAAAATGTACACTGGCATCAGTGTGCATTTATTGTGCTGAGAAGTTTGATACCAAACTTCCCAGTTTTCAGTGTAGCCATTATGGTGCTGTGGAGTTCGTGTTTGACAGACTCCCAGACCATATACTCTTATGGCTACCCTGCACTTACAATGTCTAAGGTTTTATTTAGACACTGTAGGGGTACCATGCTCATGCACTGGTACCCTCACCTATGGTATAGTGCACCCTGCCTTAGGGCTGTAAGGCCTGCTAGAGGGGTGTCTTACCTATACTGCATAGGCAGTGAGAGGCTGGCATGGCACCCTGAGGGGAGTGCCATGTCGACTTACTCGTTTTGTCCTCACTAGCACACACAAGCTGGCAAGCAGTGTGTCTGTGCTGAGTGAGAGGTCTCCAGGGTGGCATAAGACATGCTGCAGCCCTTAGAGACCTTCCTTGGCATCAGGGCCCTTGGTACTAGAAGTACCAGTTACAAGGGACTTATCTGGATGCCAGGGTCTGCCAATTGTGGATACAAAAGTACAGGTTAGGGAAAGAACACTGGTGCTGGGGCCTGGTTAGCAGGCCTCAGCACACTTTCAATTGTAAACATAGCATCAGCAAAGGCAAAAAGTCAGGGGGCAACCATGCCAAGGAGGCATTTCCTTACACAACCCCCCCCCAAACGAAAGAGGATGAGACTAACCTTTCCCAAGAGAGTCTTCATTTTCTAAGTGGAAGAACCTGGAAAGGCCATCTGCATTGGCATGGGCAGTCCCAGGTCTGTGTTCCACTATAAAGTCCATTCCCTGTAGGGAGATGGACCACCTCAACAGTTTAGGATTTTCACCTTTCATTTGCATCAGCCATTTGAGAGGTCTGTGGTCAGTTTGAACTAGGAAGTGAGTCCCAAAGAGGTATGGTCTCAGCTTCTTCAGGGACCAGACCACAGCAAAGGCCTCCCTCTCAATGGCACTCCAACGCTGCTCCCTGGGGAGTAACCTCCTGCTAATGAAAGCAACAGGCTGGTCAAGGCCATCATCATTTGTTTGGGACAAAACTGCCCCTATCCCATGTTCAGAGGCATCAGTCTGCACAATGAACTGCTTAGAATAATCTGGAGCTTTGAGAACTGGTGCTGAGCACATTGCTTGTTTCAGGGTGTCAAAGGCCTGTTGGCAGTCCACAGTCCAGTTCACTTTCTTGGGCATTTTCTTGGAGGTGAGCTCAGTGAGGGCTGTCACAATGGATCCATATCCCTTCACAAACCTCCTGTAGTACCCAGTCAAGCCAAGGAATGCCCTGACTTGAGTCTGGGTTTTTGGAGCTACCCAGTCCAGAATAGTCTGGATCTTGGGTTGGAGTGGCTGAACTTGGCCTCCACCTACAAGGTGTCCCAAGTAAACCACAGTTCCCTGCCCTATCTGGCATTTGGATGCCTTGATAGAGAGGCCTGCAGATTGCAGAGCCTTCAAAACCTTCCTCAGGTGGACCAGGTGATCCTGCCAGGTGGAGCTAAAGACAGCAATATCATCAAGATAAGCTGTGCTAAAGGACTCCAAGCCAGCAAGGACTTGATTCACCAACCTTTGGAAGGTGGCAGGGGCATTCTTTAAACCAAAGGGCATAACAGTAAACTGATAATGCCCATCAGGTGTGGAGAATGCTGTCTTTTCTTTTGCTCCAGGTGCCATTTTTATTTGCCAGTACCCTGCTGTCAAGTCAAAGGTACTTAGAAATTTGGCAGCACCTAATTTATCAATGAGCTCATCAGCTCTTGGAATTGGATGAGCATCTGTCTTGGTGACAGAATTGAGCCCTCTGTAGTCCACACAAAACCTCATCTCTTTCTTTCCATCTGTGGTGTGAGGTTTGGGGACCAAGACCACTGGGCTAGCCCAGGGGCTGTCAGAGCGCTCAATGACTCCCAATTCCAGCATCTTGTGGACTTCCACCTTGATGCTTTCCTTAACATGGTCAGACTGTCTAAAGATTTTGTTCTTGACAGGCATGCTGTCTCCTGTGTCCACATCATGGGTACACAGGTGTGTCTGTCCAGGGGTTAAGGAGAAGAGTTCAGGAAACTGTTGTAGGACTCTCCTACAATCAGCTTGCTGTTGGCCAGAGAGGGTGTCTGAGTAGATCACTCCATCTACTGTACCATCTTTTGGGTCTGATGACAGAAGATCAGGGAGAGGTTCACTCTCTGCCTCCTGATCCTCATCTGTTACCATCAACAGATTGACATCAGCCCTGTCGTGGAAGAGCTTAAGGCGGTTTACATGGATCACCCTTTTGGGGCTCCTGCTTGTGCCCAGGTCCACCAAGTAGGTGACCTGACTCTTCCTCTCTAGTACTGGGTAAGGGCCACTCCATTTGTCCTGGAGTGCCCTGGGAGCCACAGGCTCCAGAACCCAGACTTTCTGCCCTGGTTGGAACTCAACCAGTGCAGCCTTTTGGTCATACCAAAACTTCTGGAGCTGTTGGCTGGCCTCAAGGTTTTTGGTTGCCTTTTCCATGTACTCTGCCATTCTAGAGCGAAGGCCAAGTACATAGTCCACTATGTCCTGTTTAGGCTCATGGAGAGGTCTCTCCCAGCCTTCTTTAACAAGGGCAAGTGGTCCCCTTACAGGATGACCAAACAGAAGTTCAAAGGGTGAGAACCCTACTCCCTTCTGTGGTACCTCCCTGTAAGCGAAAAGCAGACATGGCAGGAGGACATCCCATCTCCTTTTGAGTTTTTCTGGGAGCCCCATGATCATGCCTTTTAATGTCTTGTTGAATCTCTCAACTAAGCCATTAGTTTGTGGATGGTAAGGTGTAGTGAATTTATAAGTCACTCCACACTCATTCCACATGTGCTTTAGGTATGCTGACATGAAGTTGGTACCTCTGTCAGACACCACCTCCTTAGGGAAACCCACTCTGGTAAAGATACCAATGAGGGCCTTGGCTACTGCAGGGGCAGTAGTTGACCTAAGGGGAATAGCTTCAGGATACCTGGTAGCATGATCCACTACTACCAGGATATACATATTTCCTGAGGCTGTGGGAGGTTCCAGTGGACCAACTATGTCCACACCCACTCTTTCAAAGGGAACCCCCACCACTGGAAGTGGAATGAGGGGGGCCTTTGGATGCCCACCTGTCTTACCACTGGCTTGACAGGTGGGGCAGGAGAGGCAAAACTCCTTAACCATGTTGGACATATTGGGCCAGTAGAAGTGGTTGACTAACCTCTCCCACGTCTTGGTTTGTCCCAAATGTCCAGCAAGGGGAATGTCATGGGCCAATGTTAGGATGAATTCTCTGAACAGCTGAGGCACTACCACTCTCCTAGTGGCACCAGGTTTGGGGTCTCTGGCCTCAGTGTACAGGAGTCCATCTTCCCAATAGACCCTATGTGTTCCATTTTTCTTGCCCTTGGACTCTTCAGCAGCTTGCTGCCTAAGGCCTTCAAGAGAGGGACAGGTTTCTTGTCCCTTACACAGCTCCTCCCTTGAGGGTCCCCCTGGGCCTAAGAGCTCAACCTGATAAGGTTCAAGCCCCAAAGGCTCAGTTCCCTCAGAGGGCAGAACTTCTTCCTGAGAAGAGAGGTTCCCTTTCTTTTGCTGTGTTGCAGTTGGTTTCCCAACTGACTTTCCTGTTCTCTTGGTAGGCTGGGCCATTTTTCCAGACTCCAGCTCTACTTTTTCACCCTGTGCCTTGCACTGTGCTCTTGTTTTCACACACACCAGTTCAGGGATACCCAGCATTGCTGCATGGGTTTTTAGCTCTACCTCAGCCCATGCTGAGGACTCCAGGTCATTTCCAAGCAGACAGTCCACTGGGATATTTGAGGAGACCACCACCTGTTTCAGGCCATTGACCCCTCCCCATTCTAAAGTAACCATTGCCATGGGATGTACTTTTCTCTGATTGTCAGCGTTGGTGACTGTGTAAGTTTTTCCAGTCAGGTATTGGCCAGGGGAAACCAGTTTCTCTGTCACCATGGTGACACTGGCACCTGTATCCCTCAGGCCCTCTATTCTAGTCCCATTAATTAAGAGTTGCTGTCTGTATTTTTGCATGTTAGGCGGCCAGACAGCTAGTGTGGCTAAATCCACCCCACCCTCAGAAACTAGAGTAGCTTCAGTGTGAACCCTGATTTGCTCTGGGCACACTGTTGATCCCACTTGGAGACTAGCCATACCAGTGTTACCTGGATGGGAGTTTGGAGTGGAACCTTTCTTGGGACAGGCCTTGTCTCCAGTTTGGTGTCCATGCTGTTTACAGCTATGACACCAGGCCTTTTTGGGATCAAAGTTTTTACCCTTGTACCCATTGTTTTGTGAAGAGGCTCTGGGCCCACCCTCCTGTGCAGGTTTTTGGGGGCCTGTAGAAGACTCTTTACTATTTTTAGTTTTGGTTGTCTCATCACCCTTCTGCTGGGGAGTCTTTGTGACCCCTTTCTTTTGGTCACCCCCTGTTGAAGTCTTGGACACCCTTGTCTTGACCCAATGGTCCGCCTTCTTTCCCAATTCTTGGGGAGAAATTGGTCCTAGGTCTACCAGATGCTGATGCAGTTTATCATTGAAACAATTACTTAACAGGTGTTCTTTCACAAATAAATTGTACAGCCCATCATAATTACTTACACCACTGCCTTGAATCCAACCATCTAGTGTTTTCACTGAGTAGTCTACAAAGTCAACCCAGGTCTGGCTCGAGGATTTTTGAGCCCCCCTGAACCTAATCCTGTACTCCTCAGTGGAGAATCCAAAGCCCTCAATCAGGGTACCCTTCATGAGGTCATAAGATTCTGCATCTTGTCCAGAGAGTGTGAGGAGTCTATCCCTACACTTTCCTGTGAACATTTCCCAAAGGAGAGCACCCCAGTGAGATCTGTTCACTTTTCTGGTTACACAAGCCCTCTCAAAAGCTGTGAACCATTTGGTGATGTCATCACCATCTTCATATTTAGTTACAATCCCTTTGGGGATTTTCAACATGTCAGGAGAATCTCTGACCCTATTTATGTTGCTGCCACCATTGATGGGTCCTAGGCCCATCTCTTGTCTTTCCCTCTCTATGGCTAGGATCTGTCTTTCCAAAGCCAATCTTTTGGCCATCCTGGCTAACTGGATGTCCTCTTCACTGGAGTTATCCTCAGTGATTTCAGAGTTGTTGGTCCCTCCTGTGAGGGAACCAGCATCTCTGACTATTATTTGTGGAGTCAGGGCTTGAGAAGCCCTGCTCTCCCTAAGTAGGACTGGAGGGGGGGAATTTCCCTCCAAGTCACTATCTTCATCCTCTGAGTTGCCATCCTCAGAGGGGTTGGCCTTTTCAAACTCTGCCAAAAGCTCCTGGAGCTGTACTTTGGTAGGTTTGGGGCCCATTGCTATTTTCTTTAGTTTACAGAGTGACCTTAGCTCTCTCATCTGTAGATGGAGGTAAGGTGTGGTGTCGAGTTCCACCACATTCACATCTGTGCTAGACATTATGCTTCTAAAAGTTGGAATACTTTTTAAGAAACTAAAACTGGTTCTAGAATCTAATTCAAACTTTTAACAAACTTTTAAACTCTAAAAGAAATGCTAAACAGGATCTAACACAAGGCCCTAGCAGGTCTTTTAAGAATTTAGAAAACTTTTCAAATTGCAAAAATCAATTTCTAATGACAATTTTGGAATTTGTCGTGTGATCAGGTATTGGCTGAGTAGTCCAGCAAATGCAAAGTCTTGTACCCCACCGCTGATCCACCAATGTAGGAAGTTGGCTCTGTATGTGCTATTTCAAAGTAAGGAATAGCATGCACAGAGTCCAAGGGTTCCCCTTAGAGGTAAAATAGTGGTAAAAATAGATAATACTAATGCTCTATTTTGTGGTAGTGTGGTCGAGCAGTAGGCTTATCCAAGGAGTAGTGTTAAGCATTTGTTGTACATACACCTAGACAATAAATGAGGTACACACACTCAGAGACAAATCCAGCCAATAGGTTTTTATATAGAAAAATATCTTTTCTTAGTTTATTTTAAGAACCACAGGTTCAAATTCTACATGTAATAGCTCCTTCGAAAGGTATTGCAGGTAAGTACTTTAGGAACTTCAAATCATAAAAATTGCATGTATACTTTTCAAGTTATTGACAAATAGCTGTTTTAAAAGTGGACACTTAGTGCAATTTTTACAGTTCCTAGGGGAGGTAAGTATTTGTTAGGTTAACCAGGTAAGTAAGACACTTACAGGGCTTAGTTCTTGGTCCAAGGTAGCCCACCGTTGGGGGTTCAGAGCAACCCCAAAGTCACCACACCAGCAGCTCAGGGCCGGTCAGGTGCAGAGTTCAAAGTGGTGCCCAAAACACATAGGCTAGAATGGAGAGAAGGGGGTGCCCCGGTTCCGGTCTGCTTGCAGGTAAGTACCCGCGTCTTCGGAGGGCAGACCAGGGGGGGTTTTGTAGGGCACCGGGGGGGACACAAGTCCACACAGAAATTTCACCCTCAGCAGCGCGGGGGCGGCCGGGTGCAGTGTAGAAGCAAGCGTCGGGTTTTCAATGTTAGTCTATGAGAGATCTCGGGATCTCTTCAGCGCTGCAGGCAGGCAAGGGGGGGATTCCTCGGGGAACCCTCCACTTGGGCAAGGGAGAGGGACTCCTGGGGGTCACTTCTCCAGTGAAAGTCCGGTCCTTCAGGTCCTGGGGGCTGCGGGTGCAGGGTCTCTCCCAGGCGTCGGGACTTTAGGTTCAAAGAGTCGCGGTCAGGGGAAGCCTCGGGATTCCCTCTGCAGACGGCGCTGTGGGGGCTCAGGGGGGACAGGTTTTGGTACTCACAGTATCAGAGTAGTCCTGGGGTCCCTCCTGAGGTGTTGGATCGCCACCAGCCGAGTCGGGGTCGCCGGGTGCAGTGTTGCAAGTCTCACGCTTCTTGCGGGGAGCTTGCAGGGTTCTTTAAAAGCCGCTGGAAACAAAGTTGCAGCTTTTCTTGGAGCAGGTCCGCTGTCCTCGGGAGTTTCTTGTCTTTTCGAAGCAGGGGCAGTCCTCAGAGGATGTCGAGGTCGCTGGTCCCTTCGGAAGGCGTCGCTGGAGCAGGATCTTTGGAAGGCAGGAGACAGGCCGGTGAGTTTCTGGAGCCAAGGCAGTTGTCGTCTTCTGGTCTTCCGCTGCAGGGGTTTTTCAGCTGGGCAGTCCTTCTTCTTGTTGCAGGAATCTGATTTTCTAGGGTTCAGGGTAGCCCTTAAATACTAAATTTAAGGGCGTGTTTAGGTCTGGGGGGTTAGTAGCCAATGGCTACTAGCCCTGAGGGTGGGTACACCCTCTTTGTGCCTCCTCCCAAGGGGAGGGGGTCACAATCCTAACCCTATTGGGGGAATCCTCCATCTGCAAGATGGAGGATTTCTAAAAGTTAGAGTCACCTCAGCTCAGGACACCTTAGGGGTTGTCCTGACTGGCCAGTGACTCCTCCTTGTTATTCTCATTATTTTCTCCGGCCTTGCCGCCAAAAGTGGGGCCTGGCCGGAGGGGGCGGGCAACTCCACTAGCTGGAGTGTCCTGCTGGGTTGGCACAAAGGAGGTGAGCCTTTGAGGCTCACCGCCAGGTGTGACAATTCCTGCCTGGGAGAGGTGTTAGCATCTCCACCCAGTGCAGGCTTTGTTACTGGCCTCAGAGTGACAAAGGCACTCTCCCCATGGGGCCAGCAACATGTCTCGGTTTGTGGCAGGCTGCTAAAACTAGTCAGCCTACACAGATAGTCGGTTAAGTTTCAGGGGGCACCTCTAAGGTGCCCTCTGTGGTGTTTTTTACAATAAAATGTACACTGGCATCAGTGTGCATTTATTGTGCTGAGAAGTTTGATACCAAACTTCCCAGTTTTCAGTGTAGCCATTATGGTGCTGTGGAGTTCGTGTTTGACAGACTCCCAGACCATATACTCTTATGGCTACCCTGCACTTACAATGTCTAAGGTTTTATTTAGACACTGTAGGGGTACCATGCTCATGCACTGGTACCCTCACCTATGGTATAGTGCACCCTGCCTTAGGGCTGTAAGGCCTGCTAGAGGGGTGTCTTACCTATACTGCATAGGCAGTGAGAGGCTGGCATGGCACCCTGAGGGGAGTGCCATGTCGACTTACTCGTTTTGTCCTCACTAGCACACACAAGCTGGCAAGCAGTGTGTCTGTGCTGAGTGAGAGGTCTCCAGGGTGGCATAAGACATGCTGCAGCCCTTAGAGACCTTCCTTGGCATCAGGGCCCTTGGTACTAGAAGTACCAGTTACAAGGGACTTATCTGGATGCCAGGGTCTGCCAATTGTGGATACAAAAGTACAGGTTAGGGAAAGAACACTGGTGCTGGGGCCTGGTTAGCAGGCCTCAGCACACTTTCAATTGTAAACATAGCATCAGCAAAGGCAAAAAGTCAGGGGGCAACCATGCCAAGGAGGCATTTCCTTACACAACCCCCCCCCAAACGAAAGAGGATGAGACTAACCTTTCCCAAGAGAGTCTTCATTTTCTAAGTGGAAGAACCTGGAAAGGCCATCTGCATTGGCATGGGCAGTCCCAGGTCTGTGTTCCACTATAAAGTCCATTCCCTGTAGGGAGATGGACCACCTCAACAGTTTAGGATTTTCACCTTTCATTTGCATCAGCCATTTGAGAGGTCTGTGGTCAGTTTGAACTAGGAAGTGAGTCCCAAAGAGGTATGGTCTCAGCTTCTTCAGGGACCAGACCACAGCAAAGGCCTCCCTCTCAATGGCACTCCAACGCTGCTCCCTGGGGAGTAACCTCCTGCTAATGAAAGCAACAGGCTGGTCAAGGCCATCATCATTTGTTTGGGACAAAACTGCCCCTATCCCATGTTCAGAGGCATCAGTCTGCACAATGAACTGCTTAGAATAATCTGGAGCTTTGAGAACTGGTGCTGAGCACATTGCTTGTTTCAGGGTGTCAAAGGCCTGTTGGCAGTCCACAGTCCAGTTCACTTTCTTGGGCATTTTCTTGGAGGTGAGCTCAGTGAGGGCTGTCACAATGGATCCATATCCCTTCACAAACCTCCTGTAGTACCCAGTCAAGCCAAGGAATGCCCTGACTTGAGTCTGGGTTTTTGGAGCTACCCAGTCCAGAATAGTCTGGATCTTGGGTTGGAGTGGCTGAACTTGGCCTCCACCTACAAGGTGTCCCAAGTAAACCACAGTTCCCTGCCCTATCTGGCATTTGGATGCCTTGATAGAGAGGCCTGCAGATTGCAGAGCCTTCAAAACCTTCCTCAGGTGGACCAGGTGATCCTGCCAGGTGGAGCTAAAGACAGCAATATCATCAAGATAAGCTGTGCTAAAGGACTCCAAGCCAGCAAGGACTTGATTCACCAACCTTTGGAAGGTGGCAGGGGCATTCTTTAAACCAAAGGGCATAACAGTAAACTGATAATGCCCATCAGGTGTGGAGAATGCTGTCTTTTCTTTTGCTCCAGGTGCCATTTTTATTTGCCAGTACCCTGCTGTCAAGTCAAAGGTACTTAGAAATTTGGCAGCACCTAATTTATCAATGAGCTCATCAGCTCTTGGAATTGGATGAGCATCTGTCTTGGTGACAGAATTGAGCCCTCTGTAGTCCACACAAAACCTCATCTCTTTCTTTCCATCTGTGGTGTGAGGTTTGGGGACCAAGACCACTGGGCTAGCCCAGGGGCTGTCAGAGCGCTCAATGACTCCCAATTCCAGCATCTTGTGGACTTCCACCTTGATGCTTTCCTTAACATGGTCAGACTGTCTAAAGATTTTGTTCTTGACAGGCATGCTGTCTCCTGTGTCCACATCATGGGTACACAGGTGTGTCTGTCCAGGGGTTAAGGAGAAGAGTTCAGGAAACTGTTGTAGGACTCTCCTACAATCAGCTTGCTGTTGGCCAGAGAGGGTGTCTGAGTAGATCACTCCATCTACTGTACCATCTTTTGGGTCTGATGACAGAAGATCAGGGAGAGGTTCACTCTCTGCCTCCTGATCCTCATCTGTTACCATCAACAGATTGACATCAGCCCTGTCGTGGAAGAGCTTAAGGCGGTTTACATGGATCACCCTTTTGGGGCTCCTGCTTGTGCCCAGGTCCACCAAGTAGGTGACCTGACTCTTCCTCTCTAGTACTGGGTAAGGGCCACTCCATTTGTCCTGGAGTGCCCTGGGAGCCACAGGCTCCAGAACCCAGACTTTCTGCCCTGGTTGGAACTCAACCAGTGCAGCCTTTTGGTCATACCAAAACTTCTGGAGCTGTTGGCTGGCCTCAAGGTTTTTGGTTGCCTTTTCCATGTACTCTGCCATTCTAGAGCGAAGGCCAAGTACATAGTCCACTATGTCCTGTTTAGGCTCATGGAGAGGTCTCTCCCAGCCTTCTTTAACAAGGGCAAGTGGTCCCCTTACAGGATGACCAAACAGAAGTTCAAAGGGTGAGAACCCTACTCCCTTCTGTGGTACCTCCCTGTAAGCGAAAAGCAGACATGGCAGGAGGACATCCCATCTCCTTTTGAGTTTTTCTGGGAGCCCCATGATCATGCCTTTTAATGTCTTGTTGAATCTCTCAACTAAGCCATTAGTTTGTGGATGGTAAGGTGTAGTGAATTTATAAGTCACTCCACACTCATTCCACATGTGCTTTAGGTATGCTGACATGAAGTTGGTACCTCTGTCAGACACCACCTCCTTAGGGAAACCCACTCTGGTAAAGATACCAATGAGGGCCTTGGCTACTGCAGGGGCAGTAGTTGACCTAAGGGGAATAGCTTCAGGATACCTGGTAGCATGATCCACTACTACCAGGATATACATATTTCCTGAGGCTGTGGGAGGTTCCAGTGGACCAACTATGTCCACACCCACTCTTTCAAAGGGAACCCCCACCACTGGAAGTGGAATGAGGGGGGCCTTTGGATGCCCACCTGTCTTACCACTGGCTTGACAGGTGGGGCAGGAGAGGCAAAACTCCTTAACCATGTTGGACATATTGGGCCAGTAGAAGTGGTTGACTAACCTCTCCCACGTCTTGGTTTGTCCCAAATGTCCAGCAAGGGGAATGTCATGGGCCAATGTTAGGATGAATTCTCTGAACAGCTGAGGCACTACCACTCTCCTAGTGGCACCAGGTTTGGGGTCTCTGGCCTCAGTGTACAGGAGTCCATCTTCCCAATAGACCCTATGTGTTCCATTTTTCTTGCCCTTGGACTCTTCAGCAGCTTGCTGCCTAAGGCCTTCAAGAGAGGGACAGGTTTCTTGTCCCTTACACAGCTCCTCCCTTGAGGGTCCCCCTGGGCCTAAGAGCTCAACCTGATAAGGTTCAAGCCCCAAAGGCTCAGTTCCCTCAGAGGGCAGAACTTCTTCCTGAGAAGAGAGGTTCCCTTTCTTTTGCTGTGTTGCAGTTGGTTTCCCAACTGACTTTCCTGTTCTCTTGGTAGGCTGGGCCATTTTTCCAGACTCCAGCTCTACTTTTTCACCCTGTGCCTTGCACTGTGCTCTTGTTTTCACACACACCAGTTCAGGGATACCCAGCATTGCTGCATGGGTTTTTAGCTCTACCTCAGCCCATGCTGAGGACTCCAGGTCATTTCCAAGCAGACAGTCCACTGGGATATTTGAGGAGACCACCACCTGTTTCAGGCCATTGACCCCTCCCCATTCTAAAGTAACCATTGCCATGGGATGTACTTTTCTCTGATTGTCAGCGTTGGTGACTGTGTAAGTTTTTCCAGTCAGGTATTGGCCAGGGGAAACCAGTTTCTCTGTCACCATGGTGACACTGGCACCTGTATCCCTCAGGCCCTCTATTCTAGTCCCATTAATTAAGAGTTGCTGTCTGTATTTTTGCATGTTAGGCGGCCAGACAGCTAGTGTGGCTAAATCCACCCCACCCTCAGAAACTAGAGTAGCTTCAGTGTGAACCCTGATTTGCTCTGGGCACACTGTTGATCCCACTTGGAGACTAGCCATACCAGTGTTACCTGGATGGGAGTTTGGAGTGGAACCTTTCTTGGGACAGGCCTTGTCTCCAGTTTGGTGTCCATGCTGTTTACAGCTATGACACCAGGCCTTTTTGGGATCAAAGTTTTTACCCTTGTACCCATTGTTTTGTGAAGAGGCTCTGGGCCCACCCTCCTGTGCAGGTTTTTGGGGGCCTGTAGAAGACTCTTTACTATTTTTAGTTTTGGTTGTCTCATCACCCTTCTGCTGGGGAGTCTTTGTGACCCCTTTCTTTTGGTCACCCCCTGTTGAAGTCTTGGACACCCTTGTCTTGACCCAATGGTCCGCCTTCTTTCCCAATTCTTGGGGAGAAATTGGTCCTAGGTCTACCAGATGCTGATGCAGTTTATCATTGAAACAATTACTTAACAGGTGTTCTTTCACAAATAAATTGTACAGCCCATCATAATTACTTACACCACTGCCTTGAATCCAACCATCTAGTGTTTTCACTGAGTAGTCTACAAAGTCAACCCAGGTCTGGCTCGAGGATTTTTGAGCCCCCCTGAACCTAATCCTGTACTCCTCAGTGGAGAATCCAAAGCCCTCAATCAGGGTACCCTTCATGAGGTCATAAGATTCTGCATCTTGTCCAGAGAGTGTGAGGAGTCTATCCCTACACTTTCCTGTGAACATTTCCCAAAGGAGAGCACCCCAGTGAGATCTGTTCACTTTTCTGGTTACACAAGCCCTCTCAAAAGCTGTGAACCATTTGGTGATGTCATCACCATCTTCATATTTAGTTACAATCCCTTTGGGGATTTTCAACATGTCAGGAGAATCTCTGACCCTATTTATGTTGCTGCCACCATTGATGGGTCCTAGGCCCATCTCTTGTCTTTCCCTCTCTATGGCTAGGATCTGTCTTTCCAAAGCCAATCTTTTGGCCATCCTGGCTAACTGGATGTCCTCTTCACTGGAGTTATCCTCAGTGATTTCAGAGTTGTTGGTCCCTCCTGTGAGGGAACCAGCATCTCTGACTATTATTTGTGGAGTCAGGGCTTGAGAAGCCCTGCTCTCCCTAAGTAGGACTGGAGGGGGGGAATTTCCCTCCAAGTCACTATCTTCATCCTCTGAGTTGCCATCCTCAGAGGGGTTGGCCTTTTCAAACTCTGCCAAAAGCTCCTGGAGCTGTACTTTGGTAGGTTTGGGGCCCATTGCTATTTTCTTTAGTTTACAGAGTGACCTTAGCTCTCTCATCTGTAGATGGAGGTAAGGTGTGGTGTCGAGTTCCACCACATTCACATCTGTGCTAGACATTATGCTTCTAAAAGTTGGAATACTTTTTAAGAAACTAAAACTGGTTCTAGAATCTAATTCAAACTTTTAACAAACTTTTAAACTCTAAAAGAAATGCTAAACAGGATCTAACACAAGGCCCTAGCAGGTCTTTTAAGAATTTAGAAAACTTTTCAAATTGCAAAAATCAATTTCTAATGACAATTTTGGAATTTGTCGTGTGATCAGGTATTGGCTGAGTAGTCCAGCAAATGCAAAGTCTTGTACCCCACCGCTGATCCACCAATGTAGGAAGTTGGCTCTGTATGTGCTATTTCAAAGTAAGGAATAGCATGCACAGAGTCCAAGGGTTCCCCTTAGAGGTAAAATAGTGGTAAAAATAGATAATACTAATGCTCTATTTTGTGGTAGTGTGGTCGAGCAGTAGGCTTATCCAAGGAGTAGTGTTAAGCATTTGTTGTACATACACCTAGACAATAAATGAGGTACACACACTCAGAGACAAATCCAGCCAATAGGTTTTTATATAGAAAAATATCTTTTCTTAGTTTATTTTAAGAACCACAGGTTCAAATTCTACATGTAATAGCTCCTTCGAAAGGTATTGCAGGTAAGTACTTTAGGAACTTCAAATCATAAAAATTGCATGTATACTTTTCAAGTTATTGACAAATAGCTGTTTTAAAAGTGGACACTTAGTGCAATTTTTACAGTTCCTAGGGGAGGTAAGTATTTGTTAGGTTAACCAGGTAAGTAAGACACTTACAGGGCTTAGTTCTTGGTCCAAGGTAGCCCACCGTTGGGGGTTCAGAGCAACCCCAAAGTCACCACACCAGCAGCTCAGGGCCGGTCAGGTGCAGAGTTCAAAGTGGTGCCCAAAACACATAGGCTAGAATGGAGAGAAGGGGGTGCCCCGGTTCCGGTCTGCTTGCAGGTAAGTACCCGCGTCTTCGGAGGGCAGACCAGGGGGGGTTTTGTAGGGCACCGGGGGGGACACAAGTCCACACAGAAATTTCACCCTCAGCAGCGCGGGGGCGGCCGGGTGCAGTGTAGAAGCAAGCGTCGGGTTTTCAATGTTAGTCTATGAGAGATCTCGGGATCTCTTCAGCGCTGCAGGCAGGCAAGGGGGGGATTCCTCGGGGAACCCTCCACTTGGGCAAGGGAGAGGGACTCCTGGGGGTCACTTCTCCAGTGAAAGTCCGGTCCTTCAGGTCCTGGGGGCTGCGGGTGCAGGGTCTCTCCCAGGCGTCGGGACTTTAGGTTCAAAGAGTCGCGGTCAGGGGAAGCCTCGGGATTCCCTCTGCAGGCGGCGCTGTGGGGGCTCAGGGGGGACAGGTTTTGGTACTCACAGTATCAGAGTAGTCCTGGGGTCCCTCCTGAGGTGTTGGATCGCCACCAGCCGAGTCGGGGTCGCCGGGTGCAGTGTTGCAAGTCTCACGCTTCTTGCGGGGAGCTTGCAGGGTTCTTTAAAAGCCGCTGGAAACAAAGTTGCAGCTTTTCTTGGAGCAGGTCCGCTGTCCTCGGGAGTTTCTTGTCTTTTCGAAGCAGGGGCAGTCCTCAGAGGATGTCGAGGTCGCTGGTCCCTTCGGAAGGCGTCGCTGGAGCAGGATCTTTGGAAGGCAGGAGACAGGCCGGTGAGTTTCTGGAGCCAAGGCAGTTGTCGTCTTCTGGTCTTCCGCTGCAGGGGTTTTTCAGCTGGGCAGTCCTTCTTCTTGTTGCAGGAATCTGATTTTCTAGGGTTCAGGGTAGCCCTTAAATACTAAATTTAAGGGCGTGTTTAGGTCTGGGGGGTTAGTAGCCAATGGCTACTAGCCCTGAGGGTGGGTACACCCTCTTTGTGCCTCCTCCCAAGGGGAGGGGGTCACAATCCTAACCCTATTGGGGGAATCCTCCATCTGCAAGATGGAGGATTTCTAAAAGTTAGAGTCACCTCAGCTCAGGACACCTTAGGGGTTGTCCTGACTGGCCAGTGACTCCTCCTTGTTATTCTCATTATTTTCTCCGGCCTTGCCGCCAAAAGTGGGGCCTGGCCGGAGGGGGCGGGCAACTCCACTAGCTGGAGTGTCCTGCTGGGTTGGCACAAAGGAGGTGAGCCTTTGAGGCTCACCGCCAGGTGTGACAATTCCTGCCTGGGAGAGGTGTTAGCATCTCCACCCAGTGCAGGCTTTGTTACTGGCCTCAGAGTGACAAAGGCACTCTCCCCATGGGGCCAGCAACATGTCTCGGTTTGTGGCAGGCTGCTAAAACTAGTCAGCCTACACAGATAGTCGGTTAAGTTTCAGGGGGCACCTCTAAGGTGCCCTCTGTGGTGTTTTTTACAATAAAATGTACACTGGCATCAGTGTGCATTTATTGTGCTGAGAAGTTTGATACCAAACTTCCCAGTTTTCAGTGTAGCCATTATGGTGCTGTGGAGTTCGTGTTTGACAGACTCCCAGACCATATACTCTTATGGCTACCCTGCACTTACAATGTCTAAGGTTTTATTTAGACACTGTAGGGGTACCATGCTCATGCACTGGTACCCTCACCTATGGTATAGTGCACCCTGCCTTAGGGCTGTAAGGCCTGCTAGAGGGGTGTCTTACCTATACTGCATAGGCAGTGAGAGGCTGGCATGGCACCCTGAGGGGAGTGCCATGTCGACTTACTCGTTTTGTCCTCACTAGCACACACAAGCTGGCAAGCAGTGTGTCTGTGCTGAGTGAGAGGTCTCCAGGGTGGCATAAGACATGCTGCAGCCCTTAGAGACCTTCCTTGGCATCAGGGCCCTTGGTACTAGAAGTACCAGTTACAAGGGACTTATCTGGATGCCAGGGTCTGCCAATTGTGGATACAAAAGTACAGGTTAGGGAAAGAACACTGGTGCTGGGGCCTGGTTAGCAGGCCTCAGCACACTTTCAATTGTAAACATAGCATCAGCAAAGGCAAAAAGTCAGGGGGCAACCATGCCAAGGAGGCATTTCCTTACACCTTTATACAATGTGATGTCAACTTACATCAAAGTCACCTATGCAGTTTCATGTAGAGAAAACATTCATGGTTTTGTTTGGCCTTTACCTTACCATGTTACAGCTCACATGGAAATTTGTAAGGCAAGGATGTTTCTTAATGATTTACCTTGTTATGCTTATTCTGGGGATGTGTAAAGGTTAGGCCTAGCACCAGTTCCATGTGAGCCTAAGAACCTGGGTCAGTGTCAAACTCCGTGGGTCTTCATTGAGAATACCTACTGCAACATACATGTCACACCTCCTTGATACACCCTCAAGGTATGCTGTGCTTCAGGTTTCCTTACCTTACCCAGTGATAATGAGGTCACGCACAGCTATGCAGGCTTGCTTTGAATTGCACAACCAGCATAAGCGAGAGTCCTGTGCACCACAACATTCAAGAAAGGAAGTTTCCTGTGGGCTGGGTCTGTCTATATGAACAGCATAAGTCAAGAAATGTAGAACATTACTTCCTCAATCACCTACCAGTTTGTGTCAACATTGCACCACTGTTGTTACACATCCATTCGCCACAAAATGAAAACCCAATACAAAAGCCAGTTAAGGGGCTATCTGACACCTCTTGTGTATATCTCAAATAAATGTATACAAATCTGCGTCCAGTGCTGCAATGCATTACATTTCATTCAGAAATGCATTCCATGTGGCTAAAATAGCATTTATTATGCATCCACCCATGTTCTTCAGGCAATAACTGATTAGACAAGGCCTGTAACCCAGGTATTGCAACTTTACCAATGCATCACGGAGGATGGTGTGACCATGAGAGCAATATGTCTGAGACATTGTCATTGACTATTCACATTTGTGCGCCATTATGCAGGTAAAATTAAACAACTTCATTTGTTTTCTTTTGTACATAAAGGACTCCCTTCCCCCCTATGAACAATTGTGCAAACAACACAGACACCCTTGCACCATGCTGCAAGGGTGCCTGCACTGGTGCTAGTCTGCCTACACTGCATCAGTGCAAGGAGACCCAGTCAAAACACTATTTCTTCATGTTCATGGTGAATTCCTGACCTGTCCAGCCCACAAAACACTGTGCATCAACTTTCCTTGCTTCGCTGCATAGCGTCAGTGATTAGCCTACACAGGGATCTGCGATAGCCCATAAAAAGGCAGCTCGGTGCAGCATGCACAGTGCAAAATGGAGCTGTTCTTAAAAAATGCTCTGTTAACCACTTCACTGTGCAGCCACCAGGGCAATGCAATTGTGCCCCAACGTTGGCCTTAGTGCAAAATTTAAAGTGTGTGCATTTTCAGAGTTAGTGCAGGATGCACCTCTTATAAGCTCTGTAGTTACTCAATTTGAAGAAATGTGCAATACGGTTAGGGGCTTATTTACAGGCACCTGCGCCACTGGTGTGTCATTTTTTGTCACGCACCAGCAGTGCATTGTGCAGGCTCATATCTACCAGACAACTCAAAGCCACTTTGCATGGCTTTTCATGACCCTGTACATATGAAGTGAGGCATTGCAGTGCAAGTCGCTGTGCTGCCTTACACTGCATCAGGTAGGCATAAGATGGGCATTGCGATGGGTGTTCCCATGCAACACTCATGGGTTTTGACGCATTTCCATATTACAATAATCTGTAAACCAGGAAATGCGTCATAATCTTACGCCTTCCCAGGTGAGGCATAGCGGGGAGCAATATTTTTATTTCTTCTTGTTTTTCCTCTTTCTATGTGTGTTACATTCTGCAGCGTACATGGAAAGTGAACTAAGCCTCCGTGAATTATTTTGGTGCAGGAAGGTGTCCCTTCCTGCACAGAAACAATCTTGTCTGTGATTCAGGCATCCTTGCACCATGATGCAAGGGTGCTTGCGTTGGTGCTAGACAGCCCAATCTGGGGTAACGCAGGGGGAGAGTATAGAAATACACTGTATCTTGTAGATACATCGCATTTCTCCCCTTTCCATGTGGTGCAGCGCAGCAAGGTCACTTTCTGCACTGCCCTGCACCACAGGGCTTGTAAATCAGCTCCTTAGTGCCTTTACATTGATGCACTCTCATACATGCACTCTCAGCATGCACATGCCACACATTCGTATATACCAAGCTTGTCTCCTCCAATAGTCCTACACAAAACACTGATCTATGTACTTGTTTATATGCATTTCAACACAATACACTGTAAAACACACATTTGCACCATTATGCCAAAAAAATACACACATTCATATAATGCATGCATTTTTGCAGCCAGCATGCAATGCAGATTTTACTCATCCCAGCCGATGCATCAGAATTACAGCATGGTGCCTTGTCATGCCTTGTGTAAAATTCACGCATTGGTTATGTATTCATTGGACGTGTGAAAAAATGACGTAATAGCTGAAAACGTGACACATCCACTAAGGAAATGATGTATGCTGCCAACCAGGAAGTGAGAAATTCTTTTCACTTTGTCTCACAGTCTTTCGGTCTGTGTT
The DNA here is from genome assembly GCF_031143425.1 of Pleurodeles waltl. Classification (NCBI taxonomy): domain Eukaryota; kingdom Metazoa; phylum Chordata; class Amphibia; order Caudata; family Salamandridae; genus Pleurodeles; species Pleurodeles waltl. Next base: position 596,803,764 of record NC_090444.1, on the reverse strand, counting down.
TGGTTGAGGGTGTATTTTGGCTGTGCTGGAGAGTGTCTTGGTGTTGTATTGCTATCGTTATAGTGTGTGCTGTCCCTGTGCTCTTCCTAAAGTTTTATTTGTGTCTTGTATTTGTTTGTTGTATTGTTTTGTGCTGTGTATTGTCGGGTGTCTGTCTTTTGGGGTTTGATTATACTTAGGGGTAGTTAGGGGTTTGTTGGGATCATCATTAGGTATTGATAAATACATCAAAAGATATTGTAGAAATCAATACTGTTCAGTTGAATTTCAAGCGAGCTGGGTACCAAACAACCATGCTCAGCCACAAAGCAAGGGCTTTATCGTTTGATGTATTCATGAGAAGCCTTTATGACTGTGAAAATCCATGGAAAGAAGGGAAGAGTAACAAAATACTCTCAGGTGTCTCCTCAATGTTTGCTGTCCTGATGATGGCCCTACACTGATTAATCTGTTATTGGGACCGAACCGTCAACAGAACTCATACATATGGACTGTTTTTTAATCTTAAATGTGGATAGGGTCATCTGATGTACAGATATTCCATACAATATCGCACCATACATTTCAGTTACATATATATGTTGTATATGAAGCACAAGTGCACTTTTTTCACCTTGTCACTTTGCACTGCACCATCACTATACAGGAGCACCTTTAACAGTATGATATTATGATATTCTGGTTTTGAAATTGTTTTTTTAATATAAAAATAAAACTGCATTTAATGTCTGAAGAATTTCCTCGTTGAAGGGGTTCTAAAATAAAATAGTGGTCGTGGAAGTCAAGGGCTACACTCCCCCCTTGGGGACCATTTGCGTCTGATACTGTTTATACACGGGTTCCTGGGTTATGGGATATTACCCCATATTTTAGACTATAGAGCGAACATATTAGCATTATCTGATGGACCACATAGGTGGGCTGATAGAAGAGCCATGGCCAATATGCCATAATCAGTGAAAATATGTGGTAGTGGATTCTTATGTGAACATAACTGGGGATGATAACCCTTTCAAATTCATTTCAGATGCTGAATTCTAACTGAGTTGCTAACGCTGCATTCTCTATCCAACTTGTATGGCTAGTCCACACAGGAGGGGAGGAATCACACAACAGTAAGCACAGGAAGTATATTGGCTATTCTTACCAGAATATGGAAAGCCAGGGAGGGGGAATTCACATGTGCTAGTAAAATCAGCCCTGCTATGTGCACCACAGGCCCGTCACTAAAAGTGAGGTTCTGGTGGGACAGAGGGACTTGTCAATAAACCCCTAAGTGTAGCAAGCTCAGGTGTCACCATTCCACACATGGTAAGGCATTTGAAGGTCTCACTCGTGTTGTCTAATGCACCATACTCTATGGTGGATACATGAGCATACCTTTGTCCTGTCTCCTTTCCTGAAAAGCAAAGGTGTGTCTAACCAGAAGCATGTCTGCACAGCATACTCATCCAACATGCCAATCCCCAATCCACTTTCAGATTGTGTCACACATGATAGTCTTCATTAATTGTCACAAGTAGGTTGACAGTTTGGACAGCAATTGCTATTTACATCACAAGATACCTGGGCAAATGGGATGTGGAGCATGCATGCACACACCCATCACATGGATGTGCTGAGTGCTGATGTACAGAAAGGTGATATTAGTATCTGACACCTAGGGACAGACACTAGGCTGTGTAGAGGGACACATGCGATTACATTGGCTACATGCTACGAGATGTGGCATGGTCCACCCTGGGCTTATGTCAGTTCATATAGGAGATGTTTCTGACCCCTTTGTGTGATGTGAGTTAGCTATCCACCCTCCATTCTTAGATCTCATACCTGGCACATGTTAGGTCCATGTAGCTATGTGTCCAGACAAGGGTCCTTGCCATATCAGGTGCCCAATGTTGGGAGAAAGTATATGTACTTTGCAGACATTGCTCATCTTACTTTGGCTGCTGCCAATGGAATCAGGGCCATTGCAGGATGTAGAAGGGACACTAATGATCACTTATTATGACATGTGTACCCTACCATTGGTACACAACAGCATTGTTCCAAAGCATACTCTGCACTCATATGGTCATACCTAGATGTATCAGGATGATGCAATAACATTGGCCAAACTTTGGTACGCCTTGGTATTTTAGCCTTAGTCAATTTGGAGAAGAGAAATTTCAGCTTTGAGTTGATTTTTGGGATTAGGAAATGGCACAGGTGATGTTTGAAACAGAAATTAGGTATCATGATCATCGACCCTGTTCCTAGTTACCGTTTGTCTGATGTTTTTTCAATCTGCTTCCACAGACAACATAACCCCGGAGCAGAAGAGAGCGCTCTACATCTGGGCCAAACATTACAGCCACATCTGGCTTATTGGAAAAGCCTATAAGGCTATGGGCAAGCAATTTTTAGAGGAGAGGGCCTCGGGAAATGGTACCTAATATCCCTGGGGCCCACAAAACTGGACAAGCCAACACAAGCCTAAGGTGACAGTGTAGACCAGGGTGGGTCTGCCGAACTGGTTATCAGGATCTCTACAATCCAGTCCACACAACCACCATTACCACCAGCTCTGGCCACAGGGCTGGAATACAAAAAGGACACCGTGATTCAGCTAATGTAGGAGGTGAAGCAGGCTGTTGAGACTCTTTCACCCCCCATTTCCCCACGAGCCACAGGGACCGTTTCTGCCCTTCCCCATGTATATAGTTTTTTTTAGGCAACAATGTTTTTATAGCTTAGTGTGCGGTTAATTAGTGTAGATGTAGTGTCAGTTTAGTATTTTATAGGTTTTAGGTAGGGTGGGTACAATTTTAGCATATATATATATATATATATATATATATATATATATATATATATGTATATATTGTTTACGAATATATTTGTAGGCAGTTTTGGTATAGGCGTAGTGTATGTTGTTTCTGTATGTAGATGTGTATTGAAGCGGGTGAGGGGGGGTTGATGCTTAACCTGTCATGTTATATGTTTAGAGTAGGCTAAGTTAGATGTTTTTAGGATAAGCTAGTGCAGTTCATATAGCATAGTTTAGAATAGGTTTAGTTTAGTTTCAATAGGTTAAGGTAGTATAGTTAGATATTTTTAATTAGGCTTAGTTGTGTCTTTATATAAAATCTGCTTAAAATCAACATAAGAGTCTAGCTCATGTTTTCTGTGTAGGTGTTAGTGTATGTGCCTACGTAATGTTAACTCTATGCATTTGGATTTGCTAGCATTGTATTTAGACATGTGTGACTCAGTGAAATGCATATGGAGAGGAATCTGTCGGGTAAGGTACGGAATGACAATATGAATGACAAACTGTGTTGGGCTATGTAAGTGAGACTGTTAATGAGAAAGGGTAGAAAGGCCAAACCATGTTTTATCACTTTGTTGCTGTGTGTGTGTGTGTGTGTTTGTGTTGTGTGGAATGCCACATGCATTGTAGGTGTGTTGATGTGAAAACATTCTTAACACTCTGGGCACTCTGTGGTCACACACTGTTTGACAGGACATTACACACTGAGCCTCCCCTCATGTGCTTGTCGCAGCAGTGTAGCTTGTAGCCTAGTGTCCATAGATAGAGTCCTCACCAGAACTGTGAGTTAATTCACCCTTTACATTGCCTACGTGTTGCATGTTGCACTTCATGCTTGGGACCTTGGGTGACTACATGTTAGTCTACATATAAGGTTCACAAGATTTATTTCCCTCTTCCTGTGGAGTTTGTCCATGGCACCATTACACATGTGGCCCTTTGGGGAGTTTGTTTGATTTTTGCCTCACATAATCTACCAGGTTCTATTTACTACATACTCCTACAGATTTGAATCAGTAATTGTATTTTCATGTGCAATATTTTTTTGCACGGTTGTTACAACAACAACCCCACACATTTCTTTGCCATTGAATGTCCAGACAGAGTCCATGAGTAAACCACTGCATGTGCCATGTGGAGCAGAGGAGTGTTTCAGTGATGAGGAGAATGAACAAATTACCAATAGGGAAGGCCACATTGATTGTATACACAGGGGTGAGGTCAACAAGTGGAACAGAAAATTGAGGTCATTACCAGTTGTGAAGTTTACTATCATAATCATAACCATTGGGCAAAGGAGGAAGTGGCACCTTGGCACAGAAAACTGCTACCGGGCTGTTTTATGTTGGAAAGAGGTGAAGGCCACACCTTCCTCCTCTGATGTGTGGATTGCTTCCTGTGATGCAGGTGTTGTAGGTGCTGGAGGTGAAAGCAAAGGAGGCACACACAGATTGGGGCAGAAGATGCGGTCCCTCAGTCCAAATCAGCATTTCTCTGTGCCAAGAGGTGAGGCAGCAGTGCTCTGACAAGGGCCTACTGGTTTGCCAGCACAGCACCAAAGTCTAGGTGGTAGGCGCCCATAGTGACAATGTATGTGTCCACTTCCACCTCATGGACTCCATGATCTTACGTAGAGCACCTAGCTGTGTGGCAACCTGACTAGTGTAACTTTGGCAGGGCAGTTGTTCATTCCTCTGCCTCATGACACCAGCAATATCAGCCAGGGACTGTTGGAGTCCACAGAAAGGAGTGTAGGTGCCCGCCATTGTCTCCATCCCCACCCACTCCACATGTAGCATCTCCCATTGAACTCCTACCACCCAATATTGAAAATCTATTTGGGGATCCTGGGAGTCCAGGGGTGGGGGTCTTGTGGCAGGTGTGTTTGTTGTTTGCTGGGTGGATTCTCTGGAGAGCCTGCAACACTGTCAGACCTTCCCCCATTTGGAGATGGTGTGTCAAGAGAACCCAGGATTTCCCTGAGGGTGTGTTGAACGAGGGTGGGCAGAGTGTCATCCTCAGCCAGATCGTCATCCTGGACAGGCAGCTACTTAAAAGGTATACTGACTTGGTCAGTGAACTGCTCTGCCTCCCGTAGCTCCACCTGTAAGTAGAGTCCTCGTTTCTCTGCACTCCTGACTCCTGTCAGGAGTTCAAGGCCCTCCTCCACCCACAGGCTTCTGCCTGCGCCTCATACCCGGTGTCTAGTGAAGAGCTCTGCTTTCCTACTAGGCTGCCCTCTGCCTCTCTCCTACTTTTCTCTTCTTCGCTCTCTGTGTGCTCTCTCTTCCGAGTCTGCCCCTTTGTGCCCCTTCTGCCGTTCGTTCTCCACAGTGCTCCTTTTGACTCTTTCTTCGCTTTTCCCTCCAATCCACTCTCTCTCTCTCACTCTGGCTCTCCCCCCTCGCTCTCTCTCCCCCGCTGCTGCTGCCCCTGCAGCCCGTCCCTCCTCTCTCTTGTGCTGCACTCCCGCTGCCCCGCTGACCCGCCCGCTTTTTTCACACCATTTTAAACCCAACTCCCGCCTCTCAGCTGTCCCCTCCTCCTCCCCTCCCTACTGAATGGCAGCCGCTGTGCGGTCGCGTCACTAGTGCGCCAAAGGTGCACCTAAGGCAAGCCCGTCTGCGCCAGTCCGCACCTGGACCACGCCCAGCGCCAGAACCCCTGGTTCTCGTCGCCCCCACCGCCACTACACCTGACTCTGCTATGACGGCACCACCATCCACGCATTGAACACCAGCCACTCATCCACCTGCCATCAAGCCACCACTCAGCTCACCCGCGGACCCTTTTCCTGCCAGAACTGCACATTCAGCAGCCTTCACGCCAATGACTCACCCACCAAGGTGGGATGCAACCATCTCACAGGCATCCTACTCAACACCCTCTCCGTCCACAAACACGCCGTCGAACTTTGGAATCTACTTGACTCAGCCTCCTCAGGCGTCGCCTTCCTGACCGAGACCTGGATGAACCCCTCCTCAGCACCCGACATCGCCATAGCCATCCTGGACGGCTCCAAGATCAGCCACAGGGACTGCACCAACGGACCAGGAGGAGGCATCACCATCATCCACAAGAATACCCTCAGAATCATGACCAGCGCCGAAGGCACCCTCAGCATCGTGGAACACCTGCACTTCCAGATCCACACCGACCCAAACACCACCCTCAGAGGGACCCTTTTTTACAGACCCCCCGACAGCTGTTCAGTGACTCCATCACCAACATCATCAGCACGCATGCTCTCGCATCCACAGACTTCATACTCCTCGGAGACTTGAACTTCCACCTCGAGAACACCAATAACAACAACTCTACCACCCTGCTCGACAACCTCGACAACCTCGGCCTCAAGCAGCTCGTCATGACACTCACCCACTCCGAAGGACACACGCTCTACCCCATTTTCTCTGCCAGAAAACACGTCTCCTTCAGCCACACCACCGAACTCCACTGGACCGACCACCGCTGCATCCACTTCTCCTTAGAGAAATCCACAACACACCATCACCCGCAACAGATTCTTCACCACAGATGGAACAAGGTCACCGAAGGCCAACTGATCACTACCCTCTCCCGGAACCCACCTATAGACACCACCAACACTGACAGCAGCCACCAACATCAGGCAATAGATCAATGAGTGTGCCAACACTCTCACTCCGATCTAGAAACCCTCTAACAGTGTTAGGGTTTGTGCACAGCAAAGAGCATGTTCCCTCTCACTGCACTAGTGGGTTCTGTAATAGCTCCCTTTTAAACTTACTATTGAAAGCCTTTCTTGTTATCTCACCTTCCCCCCCCTAGGCTTCTGTGTATGTTGTTTTATATGTTGTTTTGTTTACACATTGGGCCTTGCTTTTACCAAGGCTTCTTTAAAACACTCCGCTCTAGGCCATGTGTTAATTTAACTCATTTGCATAATAACTGAAACTCTGCACACCTTTCAAGAACATGTGCAGCATGTGAGGACCACACCCAGCTCTTCAAACCACACCCAGCTCTGCACACCTTTCAAGAACATGTGCAGCATGTGAGGACCACACCCAGCCCTGTCTATAAAAGGCAGCCCCCGAGCCTCACCCAGTGCTTGTGCTCGTCTACCTCCCGCTTACCTGAGGACAGATCCCTCGGCGCTGGCACTCATGCTCTCTACAGACTTTCATTGGCTTCAATGGGCGCAGCTGCTTGCTCTTCCTTCTTCCGGTTTCCGGTTCCTCCTTGCCTCAGCCTCTCTCGTACAAGCAACCTGCAAAAGAGAAAGAAGACAAGGTTAGACTGATCAGTATCTCTTGCCAGCAACAAGTAAGTGCAAAACTTTTATTACCTGAAAGAACTTTGACAACAATTTCTGGATTCGTGTATAGACAATTTGAAACAAGAGACCTTCCACGAACATTGTGATTCAAACTCTTTGTTACAAGAATACTTTGCGGAACTTTGTTAGGCAAACAGTAAATCAAGGACTTGCACAAATTACATGCTGTATTTTGACGTAAAAGTACAGTATTTGTTTTATAAAAGATTCTGGAAATATGGGAAAAGTGAGTCTGCTATTGGGAATTTAGGCTTTAATTATATTAAGATGAATGTTTGATATTGGTAATTCTGATAACGGTATTTGTTTAATGTTTTAGAAGCTTTAGAGTAATAGAAAGCACATCCCAGAGCAGTAACACATTCCAAACCTGGAAACTAGAGACCAGGATCCAAGAGGTACTTTTAGAAGAACATTTTTAATAAATAAAGGGATAGTCAGGAACCCTGTTAGGAATAGGTTGTACTTATCTGTTCTTTGTTTATGTTTCATTAGGCACTAGTTTCTACAGAAGTCAGAGAGGGCTGCAGATTTGTGCAGCACTTCAACAGTGGAAACGCAAGAACAGTGTTGTCTCTTTATTTTATTTTATCCACTTCCCCCCTTCCCTTGAGCTTCTGTTCTTAGTGCACTGTTTTAAAAACTAGTGTGCTGGAACAAGCAGTTTCAGGGTGGGGTCGGATTGTCTTCAACCTCCATCAGAACTGAACAAGGACTCAGGTGAGCTGGGCTTTGACAGAAGCACAAGCCTTAAAAAAAAATTTAAAAAAAATTCAGTTCTGGTGGACGATGAATATCGGGGAAGAAATAGAGGGCATTGACGTCACGGATATGGCGCAGGCCCTAAATGAGGATTTGGTTCATAATGAATCAGTGTCTGGCATCTTGCAACATATGCAAGAGGAAATAGAGAGATTAAAGATGGAGAATACCTCTTTAAAACAGGATTTAAGCAGGTATAAATTTAGGGTATCTCAGTGGAACATAGCTTTTACGCCTTTGTTTAAAACCTCCTCAGAGACAGGGGCGCCATCAAAACATACAACTTTGCCTCCCCCAGTTGAGGTCGCTGTTAATCTTCCTAATGCTGTGCCCTTAGCAGCACCTGAACGTTTTCATGGAGATAGTAACAAATTCCATGTTTTTATCAATCAATGTCAATTACACTTCGTTTGTAAGCCACAACAGTTCCCTACTGATGCTACGAAAGTGGCATTCGTCTTGTCTTATTTGGGTGGCACAGCAGCCAATTGGTCAATTCCTTTCGTGGAGAGAGATGATCCCATCCTCCATAATTGGAATCAATTTAAACGTACCATGACCAGCCTTTTTGCAAAACACACTTTCATGCAGGCAAGTGATAATGAGCTTTTAAATCTTAAACAAGGTAACAAGGATTTATTGACCTATCTCACTAGTTTTAATCGTTTACTCACAGAGACACAGTGGCCAGAAGAAAAGCGTGTCTCCCTTTTCTATAAAGGTTTGAGAGACGAGTTAAAAGACGCGCTGGCTCATATCGTTGATTTGCCAGAAGACTATTCGGACTTTGTAGATTTAGTTGTGAAATTAGAACATAGACTAGGAGAAAGAAAGGGAGATAAATTCAAACTGGAATCACGGTTAACTTTTATTAGACACGAGAAGAAAGACCCAGATAATAAACTCCCTGAACCTGAGCCTATGCAAATAGGGACACTCAGAGGTCCACTCACATCAGAGGAAAAAGAAAGAAGGAGAAAACTTCAATTATGTTTATATTGTGGAAGGGCAGGTCACTTTGCCAGAGAATGTCCAGTAAAGCCTAAAAATCCACGAAAGGGTTCTGTTTCCTCCACCTCCTTAACTGAATCGGGAAACGATTAAGCTCGACAAGGGGAGAAGTTACTTGTTCGAGAAAACATCTTAATCAAACCTCTAATGCTGCAGCCTTCATGGTACCGCACATACCTAGACATTTCATAATTCAGGTCGTTTTAATTGTTACTACCCAAGTGAGGCATTCTCTCCCTGTCCTACTAGACTCAGGCGCGACAGGAAATTTTGTGGACAATAAGTTAGCTGAAAACTTAGGACTTCCTATGTGCCTAAAGCCTTGTCCAGAAGCAGTATGTGCAGTGGATGGGTCAGAATTGACCTCTGGATTAATCACAAAACAAACAAGTCCACTTGTTATGGTCTGTCAGAACGGGCACACAGAGGTGATTAGCTTTGATCTGATAGATACTCCTAATTTTGGTTTGATTCTCGGGGTACCCTGGTTAACAACTCATAACCCAAAAATTGATTGGGTGAATAGAACTGTTACTTTGGATTCCTCTTTCTGTAGAACCAATTGCTATCAAGAAGCAGGTACAGAACAGAGCACAGTATTACACTGTGCTAGTGTTACACAAGATGAACCAAGTCTCCCTCCTGAATATTCTGACTTCAAAGACGTCTTTGATCCAGTAAAGGCTAGTGCGCTGCCCCCACATAGGTCTTATGACTGTCGTATAGATCTTATCCCAGGGGCCCCTTTACCTAATAACAGAGTATATGCTTTGACTGACGAAGAAACCAAATACTTAAGAACCTACCTAGATGACCTACTACAGTCTGGGTTCATCCGTCATTTCACATCTCCGGTGTCATCTCCACTCTTTTTTATCCCGAAGCTGGATAAATCCCTGCGCGCGTGTATCGATTATAGAGGACTAAATAAGGCTACAATAAAGAATAAATATCCTCTTCCTCTAATACCTGTGTTGTTGGATCAATTAAGACATTCTACTGTATACACTAAACTAGATCTGCGGGGAGCTTACCACCTGGTCCGAGTAAAAGAGGGGGATGAGTGGAAGACAGCTTTCAAGACAAAGTTTGGTTTATTTGAGTACACAGTAATGCCCTTTGGGTTATGTAATGCCCCTGCGGCCTTTCAGTTCTTTATAAATGAGGTCCTACACGAATTCCTGGACGTTTGTGTCATAGTATACATAGACGACATCCTCATTTACTCTAAGAACTCAGAAGAACATACCCAACATGTTCGTGCAGTATTATCAAAGTTAAAAGAAAATCATCTTTTTGCTAAGTTAGAAAAGTGTACTTTTAATGTCAGCAAGGTGGACTTTTTAGGATACTGCCTGTCACCTCAAGGAATAACTATGAATGTAAAGAAAATCAGTGCTATTGCTGATTGGCCAGAACCATCCTCTGTAAAAGATACTCAGAAATTTCTGGGTTTCGCCAATTTTTATAGGAGGTTTATTGCACATTTTGCAGACATTGCAGCCCCAATAACTACCTTTTTGTGGAAAGGGCAACGATTTCTTTGGACTGATGAGGCGGCACACGCCTTTCAACTCCTAAAACAAAAGTTCACTTCAGCCCCAATTCTGAAACATCCTGATCCTGACTTGCCTTTTTTTGTTGAAGCGGATGCTTCACAAGTAGCTTTAGGAGGAGTTCTCTCTCAACGAGATGCAGTAGATGGCCAGTTACATCCTATAGCCTTCTATTCCAAAAAGTTATTACCAGCTGAACAAAATTACACTGTGGCTGAAAGGGAACTACTAGCTATCAAAGTAGCCTTTTCAGAATGGAGGCACCATTTAATGGGAGCCAAGTACCCAGTTACAATCTTTTCTGACCATTGGAACCTACAGTTTTTTGGATCACTTAAAGCACTAACACCACGTCAGATGCGCTGGTGAATTTTTTTGAGCACATTTGACTTTGTAATAACCTATAGACCAGGTGCACAACAAATTCAATCTGATGTGTTATCTAGATACGGACATACCTCAGACATGAAACAAGATAAAATAGGAGAACCCATTATTCCTCCCCAAAAGTTTTTGGCACCAGTACAACAGAAGGATTTCATCACAGATCTATATAATGCACACATGCAAATAGCACCTCAGGATTGGTTAAAGGATTCCCATAACACAATACAACGAGGTTTATTGTATCACGACAACATGCTGTTAGTGCCCACCTCTGAATTACAAACACAGGTGATAATTTGGCATCACGCCTCACCGTTGGCAGGTCATCCTGGTTGGGTAAAAACCCTGGAAAATGTGCAAAAACACTTTTGGTGGGACACTATAAGAAAGGACATTAAGCAATTTGTCACTACCTGTCCAATTTGTGCAAGACATAAATCTTCTCATAAGGCCCCTGACGGCTTGTTAATACCAATGCCAACACCCAAACAACCTTGGCACACTGTGAGCGTAGACTTTATTGTAGGTTTACCACCTGTAAAATCTTTCACAACAGTGTTGGTTATAGTGGATTTTTTATCTAAAATGGCACATTTTGTACCATTACGGAAATTACCCACGGCGGCAGAATTTGCCGATATTTTTATAGGGGAAATTGTGCGTTTACATGGTTTGCCAAGCAAAGTGGTGTCAGACCGAGGGAGCCAGTTCAACTCTAAATTTTGGAAAAAATTGTGTAAAAAACTGAAAATAGATGTGGCATTATCCACTGCTTTCCACCCAGAGACAGATGGACAGACTGAACGACTGAACCAAACCTTACTTCAAACGCTACGTTGTTTATTGGCTGATTATTCTAGTGAATGGTTGGAAGCTCTTCCTGTAGCGGAGTTTGTTTATAATAATACTGAGCATTCAGCTCTACTTTGCTCACCATTCTATTTCTTGCAGGGGTATCATCCAAGAGCTATACCCATTTTGTTAGAAGATTCTCTGTTACCTACAGTAACGGATAGACTAACGAGGTTAGGTGACATACAAGACAAAGCCAGGAAACATTTATTAAAGTACAAGGAAAGCATGAAAAGACAAGCAGACAAACACAGATCTGAGGCCCCAATGTATAAAATCGGTGACAAGGTATGGCTCTCCACAAAGAACCTAAACATAGAGGGATCCCGAAAGCTGCAACCACGTTTCATTGGACCCTTTAGTATAACTGCCATAGTAAACCCGGTAACAGTAAAATTAGATTTACCAAAAGAATATCCAGTACATACTACATTCCATGTGTCCTTGCTTAAGCCGTACAATCCAAAAACCCGAACTGAACCACCACCTCCACCCATACCAATTAAGGGAAATCTAGAATATGAAGTGAAAAGCATAAAAGACTCAAAAAGAATTAGTGGACGTCTGTTTTATTTAGTAGAATGGAAAGGATATGATGAATCTGAGAATTCATGGGAACCAGCATCATATGTACATGCCCCACAGCTGATTAGACGGTTTTATTTAAAAAAATCCAGGAAAACCCTGTCCTGTAGGAGGGCCTTTGAGGGGGGCAACTGTTAGGGTTTGTGCACAGCAAAGAGCATGTCCCCTCTCACTGCACTAGTGGGTTCTGTAATAGCTCCCTTTTAAACTTACTATTGAAAGCCTTTCTTGTTATCTCACCTTCCCCCCCCCAGGCTTCTGTGTATGTTGTTTAATGTGCTGTTTTGTTTACACATTGGGCCTTGCTTTTACCAAGGCTTCTTTAAAACACTCCGCTCTAGGCCATGTGTTAATTTAACTCATTTGCATAATAACTGAAACTCTGCACACCTTTCAAGAACATGTGCAGCATGTGAGGATCACACCCAGCTCTTCAAACCACACCCAGCTCTGCACAACTTTCAAGAACATGTGCAGCATGTGAGGACCACACCCAGCCCTGTCTATAAAAGGCAGCCCCCGAGCCTCACCCAGTGCTTGTGCTCGTCTACCTCCCGCTTACCTGAGGACAGATCCCTCGGCGCTGGCACTCCTGCTCTCTACAGACTTTCATTGGCTTCAATGGGCGCAGCTGCTGGCTCTTCCTTCTTCCGGTTTCCGGTTCCTCCTTGCCTCAGCCTCTCTCCTACAAGCAACCTGCAAAAGAGAAAGAAGACAAGGTTAGACTGATCAGTATCTCTTGCCAGCAACAAGTAAGTGCAAAACTTTTATTACCTGAAAGAACTTTGACAACAATTTCTGCATTCGTGTATAGACAATTTGAAACAAGATACCTTCCACGAACATTGTGATTCAAACTCTTTGTTACAAGAATACTTTGCAGAACTTTGTGAGGCAAACAGTAAATCAAGGACTTGCACAAATTACATGCTGTATTTTGACGTAAAAGTACAGTATTTGTTTTATAAAAGATTCTGGAAATATGGGAAAAGTGAGTCTGCTATTGGGAATTTAGGCTTTAATTATATTAAGATGAATGTTTGATATTGGTAATTCTGATAACTGTATTTGTTTAATGTTTTAGAAGCTTTAGAGTAATAGAAAGCACATCCCAGAGCAGTAACACATTCCAAACCTGGAAGCTAGAGACCAGGATCCAAGAGGTACTTTTAGAAGAAATTTTTTAATAAATAAAGGGATAGTCAGGAACCCAGTTAGGAATAGGTTGTACTTATCTGTTCTTTGTTTATGTTTCATTAGGCACTAGTTTCTACAGAAGTCAGAGAGGGCCGCAGATTTGTGCAGCACTTCAACAGTGGAAACGCAAGAACAGTGTTGTCTCTTTATTTTATTTTATCCACTTCCCCCCTTCCCTTGAGCTTCTGTTCTTAGTGCACTGTTTTAAAAACTAGTGTGCTGGAACAAGCAGTTTCAGGGTGGGGTCAGATTGTCTTCAACCTCCATCAGAACTGAACAAGGACTCAGGTGAGCTGGGCTTTGACAAACAGACACACCAACAGAAAGGACCTCTGGTTCACAGCCAACCTCCAAGAATCCAAGCAAACATGCCAAATACTCAAGCGCCAGGATCAGACACCGGACAACCACACAGCCTTCAAGAACGCCATCCGCAGACACTACCAACTTATCCAAACCACCAAGAGAACTGCCTTCAAAGAACGCATCGACAACAATGCACACAGACACAAGGAGCTCTTCAACATTGTGAAGGAGCTCTCCAATCCCGGTTCCAACGTCAACAACATCCCACCATCACAAGACCTCTGAGACTCCCTAGCCACCTTATTCTACCGCAAGATCGCTAACATCCATGACAACTTCAGTACTCAGACCCCCCCGTCAACCACCGACATCACAGACTCACCACCCACCAGCCTCATGCTCTCCTGGACCCACGTCAACGACAAAGACTCCTCCGATATCATGAACGCCATCCACTCTGGCTTACCATCCGACCCCCTGCCCTCACCACATCTTCAACAAAGCAAGCTCCGTTATCGCACCCCAACTCCGGAAGATCATCAACAGTTCCTTCGAGAACGCCACCTTCCCAGGCAAAAGTCATAGAGAAAATTGTCAACAAACAACTGACCCAATTCTTCAAGGACAACACCACTCTGGACCCATCCCAATCTGGATTCTGCAGCAACCACATCACCGAAACGGCCCTCATTGCCGCCACCAACGATATCAGGACCATACTTGACAATGGCAAAGCTGCGGCCCTCATCCCCCTGGACCTCTCAGCAGCGTTTGACACCGTCTGCCACCACATCCTACGCACACGCCTCAATGACGCAGGAATCTGTGACAGAGCCCAGACTGGATCACCTCCTTCCTCACTAGTCAAAACTCAGAGATTCCGCCTCCCTCCATTCCGCTCTGAAGCCACCAAAATCATCTGCGGCGTACCGCTCGCTAACATCGCCCGATCTCACAACCTCAACATCGTCTCATACGCCGATGATACCCAGCTGATCCTCTCCCTCACCAAGGACCCCGCCCCGCCATCGCCAAGACCAACCTCCATGAAGGAATAAAGGCCATCGCCCATGGATGAGAACAGCTGCCTGAAACTGAATTCTGACAAGACTGAGGACCTCATCTTCAGCTCCTTCCACTCCGCCTGGGACGACTCCTGGTGGCCTGCCGCACTAGGAACCGCACATACACCCACCAACCACGCACGCAACCTGGGATTCATCCTGAACTCATCACTATCAATGACACAGCAAGTCAACGCCATCTTCTCCTCCACCCTCTGCATGCTTCGGAAGATCTACAAATGGACCCCCACTGAACCCACAAGGACAGTCACCCAAGCCCTCGTAAGCAGCAAATTGGACTACAGCAATGCCCTCCATGCAGAAACCATGGCCAACGTCCAGAAAAAACTGCAACGCATACAGAACGCCTCCGCACGCCTCATCCTGGACATCCCCGGCCACTGCCACATCACAGCCCACCTGAGAGACCTACACTGGCTACCTATCAACAAGAATTTCACGTTTAAACTCCTCACCCACGCTCAGAAGGCACTGCACAACATCGGACCAGAATACCTCAACAGACGGCTCTCCTACACCGCGACCCAACAGCTTTGCTCTGCCGACCTCGCCCTTGCCACCGTCCCACACATCCACAGAACGACCGCCGGTGGCAGATCATTCCCCACCTCACCACCAAGACATGGAACACTCCTCCCACCCACCTTCTTCAGACACAGGACCTACCTACCTTCAGGAGACATCTCAAGACATGGCAGTTCGAGCAGTAGCAGCCCCCCTCCCCTCAGCGCCTTGAGACCCTCAAAGGTGAGTAATTTACAAATACTCTGACTGATTGATTGATTGAGGTGCATCCTCTACAGTGAGACAGAGCAATGTTAAGGTTGTCATTTGTGAGATGTTGACATGGGTAAACTATTTGACAATCTGACTTGGTAAAGTTTGACTTCCAAAATAATTTTTTTGTCTAGAATGTCTTACATGGAGTCTTTCAGTTCAAGATGCACTGCAATTGCCTTTCAAATGGCAGTATCCCTGCATTATCACTACAACCACTGTGTGACCAGACAGACTTTTGGAGTCATGGGACAGATAGAAAAACTGTTACACAGTTCACTGGGACTTCCATTCCTGGACATACGTAAATACATCATGTCTACATCTATCAAGTTGATTTGCATTGGTTGGCATGATGCCTATAGTCAATGCCTTTTGACATGACCCCACTACTGTTCGGATTGCAACTATTCCCCAGAGTTTCCTGTGCCAGAATTGATCCCACATGTGATGTGGCTCTGCTCATGAAGTTGTTATGTACACTATAGGACTCTGCCTTGTTTGCTGTCTATCATGCACATCATGTTTTCAGGTGTTCAAGGGTTGCACTTGTTACACTTATCCTGCACAACCCTACACCCTTTAGAAAAGTGATATACTGCAGGGATGTGTGTGGACATGTATTTCCCATGTAGTTCCTATTTATGTCTTCTCAGTTGTAATGCTTACATACACTTTTGGGCCATCACTATGTGAGGCAGGCACTATGTACCAAATCAGAGGCTATGCTCAATGTCACACTATGTAGATTGCTAGCACTGACACTCACCTGAGTTGATAGTTGCCAGATCTGAGTATCAACATAAGGGGACACATAATTCAACTGAGATTTCTTCACTTGTACATGTACATGCCTTCACTACTGCTCCTCATTTAGGGCCAGGGATACACTGCCACAGCGATGTCACCCAGGTCATGGTCAAGGTGTCCCTTAATGCACAAACATGCTCATCGCTACCATGCAGCACCCTTGCTCCATGGTGCAAGGGTGCCTGCATTGGTGCATGGCACCCCATTGTGTGCCAGCACAGGGGAAAAGGACAGGAATGCACCCTTACTCATAGAGATGGCACATTCCTGCTGTTTTCTTTTGACACAGGCAGCGCAGCAAGAAGGCTTGTGGTGCTGCCCTGTGCCCAAAAGTAGTAAACATGCTCCTCCATGTCTTTCAAATGGCATTTGTGCGACTTGTAGTTCTGTTGCGTATGAGCAGCCTTGAGTTGACCCAGATCATCCATGACCCTACACACACCGCAGGACACAAGCTGGACCCCATTTTCACCTCCAGCAACTGTGTCAAATACAGCCATGTTACAGAACTCACATGGACCAATCACTGAATTGTCCACTCTAGCATCTCCAGCCCCCGTACCTCCACCCCCCACGATGACTAGCGGCCCCCACCAGAGGACAAACAAAATCTCAGAGACCAGCTGGGCGGACGCCCTCAGCACCTCCAACCCCGCCACCGCCACCAACCTTGAACAGGGAGTGAAAAACTTCAACGCCTGGCTCACCAATTGTGCCAACAGCCCTTGCCACACCATTGAAAACCAGTGCCAGCAACACAAAGAAAATGTTTATCATCGTTAAGGAATTCTCCAACCCGGCTGCCAGTGAAAACAAAATCACAACCTCACAGAAGCCTTGTGACAAACTTGGCCACTTCTTCCATGACAAGATCACAACAATATACAGAGACTTCGAACCCCAACTTACACCTACAGACTGACAGATGCACCACACCCCATAATCAAAACAAACTACATACTGACCACTTGGAACATCCTATCCACCGAGGACATCACCTCCATCATGACCCATGCCGGCACTACATCTTCAACCTTTGGAACCCAAAGGATCGGCCAGGAACTCACCATCCTGTTCAACACCTCTATCAACACCGCAAAATTTTCAGATGCCTGGAAATGTGCAGAAGTCAGACCACTCCTCATAAATCCCTCCACCAATCCCAGTGAACCCAACAGCTACCGGCCAATCGCCCTGCTCCCATTCCCAGCAAAGGTACTGATAAAGATCATCAACATGCAACTCATGACATACCTGGAGCAGAACCAACTACAAGATGCCTCCCAATCTAGCTTCTGCAGCAATCACAGCACCAAAACTGCCTTGATCGCAGCAACTGATGACATCCAAACCCTCCTTGAGCAAGGACAAACTCAGCTTTGATCCTTCTCTACTTCTCTACAACCCTCGACACCGTATCCCACCACATGCTAATTGAAAGACTCCACCACATCGGGATCCAAGGGGATGCACTCAAATGGATCATCTCCTCCCTCACCAGAAGAACTCAGAAGGTCTACCTCCCACCTTTCATCTCCGAACCCAAGGAGATCACCTGCGGTGTCCACCAAGGCTCATTCCTCAGCCCCAAGCTCTTTAACGTATGTATGACCCCGCTGGTCAACATCGTCAGATCCCACGGTCTCAACATAATTTCCTACGCAGACACACCCAACTCATCCGCTCACTTACCCAACGAGCTCTCCACCACCAGAACCAGCTTCTACAGATCCATGACGAGCGTCGCTGATTGGATGAAGAACAACTGCCTGCAGCTGAACACAGACAAGACAGAAGTACTAATCTTTGGCAACAGCAGCAACACATGGAACAACTCCTGGTGGCTATCAGACTTAGGACCCACACCCAGTCCCTCCGACCATGCCAGAAACCTCCGACTCATCATTGACCACAAGCTTGGCATGAAATCACAGATCAACACCGTCTTCTCCACCTGCTTCCTCACTTTGCCAATGCTACATAAGATCTTCAAGTGGCTACCTTTACACATGAGATGAACCGTGACCCGGGCCCTCATCACCACCCAACTGGACTACAGCAATGCCCTCTACGTAGGAATTGCCACACACCTACTGAGACTTCAGACCATACATAACACCACAGCCAGACTCATCCTCGACCTTCCTCGATAAACCCACATCACACCCCACTACACCTCAGGCAACTCCACTGGCTCCCCGTACAGAAAAGATGCAAATTCAAGCTGCAGAGCCATGCACACAAGGCTCTACACAACCAAGGACCCATGAATATTAACTACCGGCTGAACTTCCACCAACCATAGAGAAGACTACAATCTGCCTCTCTTTCACTTGCTCATACTCCCCACATTTACCGAAGCAGAAGTGGAGCACGCTCCTTCTCTCACGTTGCAGCAAAAACCTGGAACAGCCTCCCACACACCTCCGGACCATCGCATCACTGCCAGAATTCCGAAGGGCCCTGAAGACGTGGCTGTTCGAATAAACCTCTGGGACCTGCAAATGCCTGGATACCCTGCATTCTGCAGCACACATAGAAAGGGGAAAAAACTTCTCATGATATTTTTGTTCAGGAAGGTGTCCCTTCCTGCACAAAAACAATCATCCACGCAATGCAGACACCCTTGCACCATGGTGCAAGGGTGCCTGCATTGGCGCATGGTAGCCCTTTGTGAACCAGAGCTGGGGAAAAGGACAGGAGTGCACCATACTTTGTAGATGCCCTTTTCTTTTGACACAGAGCAGTGCTGCAAGAAGGCTTGCAGCACTGCCCTGTGTCAAAAGATTTTAAATATGCCCAGATATTTGTTGCACCCATTGCCTCTTATTGATACCCTGTTCTGGTGGTAGTTCCTCATGTGCTGCGCTGTCTTGTCCGTGGACTCCAGCCACAAACTCATCTGAGATGACAGCTGCCACCCGCTCCTCCAAGGCATCCAGCTCCTCCTGGGGGGCAGGGCTCCCTCCACTGGTCTGCATTGCTGTTTTCAAGTTCTCACCCAGTTTCTCCTTTACCCGGTGCTTATAATAGTTCCAGCACATCTTGTAATGGGTAACATTCCTTTTAATTTGTCCCACACTGTTGACTTTCTCCACAATTGGCTGCCAAATGACCACTTTCCTCCCTAGAATCAATCAGTAGGTGACAAAAAGCTGATGTTGGTGCTCTGTCACCTTAGTGATCAAGATGTCATTCTCCTCATCATTGAAGTTACACTTCCTCTTACCCTGTGAGTCTGTAAGGACATCCTGGCTGGTGCTGGGGTTGTTGTCCGTGTTGCTACTGCCTGCTACCTGACCCATGGCTACCTTCTGTGAAGTGTACAATTTTTTTTTCACAAAGCGTTAGTATTGCTACTTCTTTGATGCAATCCGCACTCAAAAGTGACGCAGGGCCGATTTGTATCACTTTATATGCTACAAGACAGCCCTGCACCACTTTTGCAGCAATAGCGTTAGATTTCACTACAAAATGGCACACATGGATGCATCAATTTCTTTGATGCTAGCAGGATCCTTACACCATGAGGTGCCGTATTGTAAACACGATGCACCCTTGGCGCAGGATTCTGTCGTACTCAGGCGCAATTTCTTTTCACACATCACTGACGCAACTCAGCAATGCATAATTTCTCATAAATACAGGCCCCAATTTCTAACACCAGGACGCCCCTTAGTGCCCCCTATTGCTGCGTAGTGTGCACCGGATTTAAAATATGGCTCACCAGGGCGCAGGGTAGGGGGCAATAGCTCTGAGCAGGTGTTAAACGTGCCTAAAAAAATTGGCGCACGGAAGTCCCTTAGATTTCCTTGTGCCATTGTTTCAGCCCCCCCTAATGAAGAAACGCACCCCTTGCATACAGTCAACTGTAAACTTGTATAGCACACTTTTACCCTGAGAGCATCTTGGCACTTTACACATACCACTGTGGAACCCTTTCTGGATTTTCCTATGAAGTGCCAACTCCTGGGCACCCCCAAGGTAAAGCCAGGCATCCCAGCACTGTTGGGGAGATTAAGCAAGCTATTGCCCAGAGTTACAGAGGGGGACCCCATGATTAGATTGGCACCAACGCGAGAGTTATCAGGTCTGAGGAAATTGAGCCCAAGACCCGCTGAGATGGGAATTGAACCCTGGTCCCAGTCCACACCTCTGCATCAGGGTCCGCCACTCTAACCATTGAGCCACACTTCTCTACTGCTCCACATGCCTGGCGCATGCATAATGTGGCGCAAGGGTTTACAGAATGGTGTAATTGTGCATGCATTGTGCCACTTTGGAAATATGGCGCGGGGAAAAGGCCACTTTAGTGCCTCCTTAGTGTAAAAAAATGCTGCTATGGAGGTGCTAATGTGGCGCTAGGGGCTCTTAAATCTGCCCCTTAGAATGTGAGACAAAAAAACACTATGTCAACATCACATAAGAATACTCGTCTGTTAAGTTGTTTCAGAGGATAACAGCAGAGAAAGAATGGTATATCTTAGACACACACACAGTGTTTTATTTGTGGATGTGAATAGTAGAATTACATAAATTGTTTCACCTATTCAACCAGTCCCCAGAGGTCATTCTCTCAGACTACGACTTGGGTGGGACAATCAACACAAGGGAGATCACTGAATAGAGGAAAGTCCTTAAGACTTTATTCCGAACACACAGGCCCCTAGGGCCTCAGTAGCACAGCAATATCTGTATTAAATAGATATAGGCCCATATTTATAGTTTTTTGCGCCGCATTTGCTTCTCTTTTTGACACAAAAGTGGTGCAAACTTACAAAATACAATAATATTTTGAAAGTTTGCACCACTTTTGCGTCACAAAATGACGCAAATACGGCACAAAAAAAGTATAACTATGGGCCATGGTATCCTAGTTCAAGATGAACGCTCCAGCTGCTTTTAAGGGGATGGATCTAGTAGGCTGCCAGGCAAGAAGATGGCTAATTATCAGATCAGTCATTTAATTGGATGTTGGAGGTTATATCAAAGCTCCACAAATACAGATGTACCCCCAGTGAGCACAGTAGAAATCGTGTTCAAAGCCTTATGCAAGGTACTATAAATAAATCTGATGTGTGAGCAAAACCAAAAGGAAATACAAACCACCTGTGTGTGGTTAAAAAATAACTAGATAAGTTATCTCAGAGTGTAAAAGAAATAAGGGCCTGATTTATACTTTGTTAGCACTGCATTTGTGTTATTTTTTTACCCAAAAGCTGCACAAACTTACAAAATCTAGTTGTATTTTGTAATTTTGCACCTCTTTTGCATCAAAAAATGACGCAAATGTGGAGCCAAAAAAGTATAAATATGGGCCTAAGTACCTTAGTGGAGACATTGTGGGCAGTCTGACTTGAGCACTAAATTAAGAAGTTATTGTCCATTAGATCATTAGCACAAAATGGAACACAGGTAATTGCAAATCAAGTGAGAAGGGATTATCTTTGCACTCTGAATGTGCCAGAAACCAGAGAAGGTAGCGATGTGAAGAACTTTGTTAACAAAATTCTATCAAAATGAGTTCTAGATGGTGATATTTTGTATTGCTTGGAAACATGAGATCAAGAGAGAGCAAATAGACCTAGTCAAACTGAATCGAAACAGGAAATAACCACAAATGATCCTATGAAATGTTCAGACGTTTGCAATAAATGTGAACATTAACAGTTGCCTTGAAGTCCAAAACCCCAAAATAATAAGAAATAACAATTATAGGGAGATTGGATATTTGTAGAGGACAAACAATGGGAATTCGGAAAAGGATGGAGCAATTTTAAACATCGGGGTAATCAGAAGAAATTACCAGTGATGCTTACAATAATGTGGTTTAATAAGATGCACAACCTAAGGCAGCCTGAACACGTAGATGACCTGATTAAAGAAGTTTGATGGGAAATAGTGAACAAGACAATAGTAAATGCCTAGGAGAGAGGTGAAAGGCAAAAATTGGCATGTTATGATGTCATAGATAATGGGATAGTTCCCTACAGAGACTTTTTGGGCTGAGTTGCTGTAGGATTTAGGAAGAGGGCACACTTTGGGTATCGAAGCAGGTTAGGGGAAAAAGGAATTTGCACATACCCCTCAAGTGTTATATTGATAAATGGGCTCTGTTTGACCTGGTCCTTTTTGAATGGTCACCCCCAATCAGTTTGCCTCTTTCCTCCTATTTTTTCTGACCAGTTTTTGTTGGCTTTAGGACTTTGGGCACTTTACCACTGCTAACCAGTGCTTAAGTGCATATGAGCTCTGTCTAAGTTGTATTGGTGATTTATTTATCCATGACTGGCATAGTTAATTTATTAGTAAGTCCCTTGTAAAGTGCACTAGAGGTGCCCAAGGCCTGTAAATCAATTGCTACTAGTTGGCCTGCAGCACTGATTGTGCCACCCACATCAGTAGCGCTGTACAAATGTCTCAGACCTGCTACTGTAATGTCTGTGTGTGCAGTTGTGCACTGCAAATTCGACCTGTCAGCTGTACCCACTTGCCAGGTTCAAACCTTCTCTTTTACTACATATATCACCCCCAAAATAGGCCCTAGGTAGGACCATGGGCAGGGTGCAGTGTATTTAAGAGGTAGGACACGTACTGGTGTGTTTTACATATCCTGATAGTAAAATACTGCCAAATTTGTTTTTCACTATTGCAAGGCCTATCTCTCCAATAGGTTAACATAGGGGCTTCCTTTAAATATCTTTTAAGTACAGTTTCGCATTGGGAGCAGATAGAAATTTGGAGTTTGGGGTCTCTGAACTCACCATTTAAAAATACACCTTTTGGTGAAATTGGTTTTTAGATTGTCTGTTTGAAAATGCCACTTTTAGAAAGTGGGCATTTTCTTGCTTAACCATTCTGTGCCTCTGCGTGACTGTGGAATCCATGTCTGGTTGAGCCTGACAGTTGAACTGTTTGTGAATTCCCTCTAGACAGTGACACAAAGGGAGCTGAGGAGTGTCCTGCACATCCTGATGAGTATCCTAGGCTAGACCGTGGGGGGAGTAGCTGACACCTGCACCTGAAATGGCTGTGCCTGTCCTCACACAATGCAGTCTCCAGCCCCTTGGTGTGTGTTTTGGGCCAGGCCTGAGCAAGGCAGGAGCTTGTGAACAACAGAGACTTTCCTTTGAAGTTTGCCTACTTCAAAGGCAGAAATGAGTATAAGTAGTGAACCCTAAACCACAGACTTTTAGAACACTTCTGAATCAAAAAGAACCTCTGCCAAGTAGAAGAGCTGAAGAGCTGGAGGAGGAGTACTCTCCCTTTGCTGTGTGTGCTTTGCTGGGTTGGCCTGCAGTTGCTGCTTCTGCCTTAAAGAGAACAAAGACTGGACTTTGCTGTGTATCCTGCTTGTGAAGTTTCTCCAAGGGCTGGGATTGAGATTGCCCCCTGATCTGAAATCTCAGGGCCATCAAAGACTTCATATGCCAGCACCTGGGCTCTCTTGCTGAGGCCCCTACCTGCCAAGTGATGTCACATCCAGTCCCTGGGTCCTTGAAAGTTGAAGCTGGTGAACCGAAGGTGAAAATCCATGCACCGGAGGCGAGCGACAGAAAAATCAATGCATCACCTGCACCACGTCTGAAAAATGGACGTATCACCGGTAAAATTGATGCATCGCCAGCTCAGTGCGGATTTATCGCTGCCGTGCACCCAGATTTCCTACGTATTGACCCTGGATGTCAAAATCTTCAACATCACCGCAAGGACCCAAGGCTTCTGGTCTGGAAACCGATGCATCATGTACCCAGTGGAGAAAGAATCAACGCATGACCTCACTTGCGAGTAAGGAATTGACGCATCACTTGCTTTTCCAACACACGATCACCCGTGTGGCTTTATTTTTCATGCATACCAGGTACTTTGTGTTAAAACAACGCATCCATTAATTTCTATGGATTAAAACTCTTTTGACTTTAAAAATTCATATCTTTGCTTGTGTATGTTGGATTTTTGTCGTTGGTCTTGTTTGATTTAGATAAATATTGGCTTTTTTCTAAACTGGTTTAGAGTCCTTTTGTGGTGTTTTTAATGTGGTACTGGGTGTGTTGGTACAAATGCTTAACACATTGCCTCTGAGATAAGACTGGCTGCTTGTGCCAAACTCCCTAGGGGTTGAGCAGGAGTTATCTGAACTATGAATCTTCCTTTCCATGACTAGACTGAGGGTCCCTGCTTGAACAGAGTGCAAACTGACTGCAACCAGAGACCCCATTTCTAACAGTCTCCCTGGAATTATTGTTTAATAATATAAGTTACAAGGAGACATGGCTAACAAAGGTGTAAAGTTTTAGTTGTAGAACTTATGTGGCTTGGTGGTAAACATGAGAAGGGATGGAGTGATTGAAACCCTAAAAACTTCAAAGCTCAATATTGTGTGCATACAGGAGACAAATATCCTGGAAAAGGGAAGTAAAGAAGTTCCTTGCTATTACATGCATAAGAGAATTTATAGGTACAAGTCAATAATGTTTTAGTAAGGTAATTGTTATTTCAATTACAGCCTCCTTGCAATCAGAAATAAAATACTTTCAAGTACATCATACAGGATGACGGGTAATGAGTGGAATTAACAATTAGACAATTTAAGTATACCGTAGCCTCTTAATATGTCTCCATTATAGACGAACCAGAAATATTGCAGAGGTCCCTAAACTCTTTGGTAGAATTTACAGTGCTACATATAATAGCAGGGTGAAAGAAAGGAGGTTAAAATTAGAGGCAGACAGCTGCCCACCTCAAAGAATATTCACAATTCCCGTTAGGAAGAATCTTTCAAATGTCTAAATTAAGCTTAGCTCAACTCCCAAGTAAGCATAGCATACAGGTTTAACTTAGTGTAGTGTGTAAAGTATTTATGCAATACGTAAACAGCAACAAAGTGAAACACCAAACAATAACAATCTGAAACTGAATTAGAAAACTAGAGTAAAATTTAAGAAACAAAATGATAGCAATAGGACAAAAAATCAATTAAGGGAACGGGAGATATCAATTTCTAAAATTTTAAGTGATAAATAAAGCCACAAAGCACAAAACGCCAATGATAATCAATTGTCGCAGTAGACCAGGACCTAAGAGTGATTTGAGACTGACTAGGATAGAGCCCTGGAAAAGTTCAGTTGGCAGGTATCTCTGCATGTTAGAAATGGGGTCTCGGGTTGGCAGCCAGTTTGCACTCTGTTCTAGCAGGCAATATGTAAATTATTTGTACCAACACACACAGTAATACAGTAGAAACTCTACAAAATGGACACCACAAGACCAAAACAACAAAAATCCAACATACAAAAGTCAAGATATTGATTTTCAAAAGAATAAGACTCTCACTCCATAGAAAACAATGGAAACGTTGATTTTACACAAAGTACCTGGTTTGTGTAAAAAACAAAGCCACACAGGATGAGCATGCTTCAGAAAAGTCAGCGATGCGTTGATTCCTTCTTCGCAAGTGACGACGTGCATAATTTCTTCTCCGGTCGGGTCAGTGATGTGTTGTTTTTCTCTACCGCAAGAGAGTGATGCGTCGATTTCCAGGCGGCACCTTGGATCTGCACAGGCTTGCGTTGATTTTTAATGCCCAGCAATGATGCATGAGAAATCCAGCCACACGGTGTTGGAAAACCGCACTATGTGGGTTTGCGTCGTTATTAGAAGCTGCAAGCGGGTGTTCCATCACTTCTCCAGCTATAATGCATCGATTTTAACTGTGAAGCGCGTGCCACGTCATTTTTTAGCCGCGTTTGAGGTGGTACGTCAAAAGTTTACCCGCACAGCATTCTGTGCGTGGATTACAGTCCTTGTTCTGCCAACTTCACCTCTCAAGGGCCCAGGGACAGGATGGGGGAACCACTAGGCAGGACAGGAGCCTCAACAGAGATTCCAGCTGCTGGCAGAGGAAGTCTTTGATGGCCCTGAGACTTCAAAACAGTAGGCAAGCTCAATCCAAGCCTTTGGAGATTCTTCACAAGCAGTAATATACCACAAAGTGTAGTGTTGGTCCTCTTTCAGGCAGAAGTAGCAACTGCAGCCCTTCTCCTTGGCAGAGACTCCTCTTGATTCCATACGTAATCTAAAAATCTGGGGTTTTTGGTCCACTTTTTGTACCTCTTTCTGCCTTTGAAGTAGGCAAACTTCAAAGAAAAGTCTCTGTTTTACACAAGATCCTGCCTTGCCCAGGTCTGGCTCCAGACTCAAACCAGGGGTTGGAGACTGCATTGTGTGAGGGCAGGCACAACCCATTCAGGTGTAAGTGACCACTCCTCCCTCCACTCTAGCTCTGATGGCTCATCAGGATATTCAGGTTACACCCAGCTCCCTTTGTGTCACTGTCTAGAGGGGATTCACAAACAGCCCAACTCTCAATCTGACCCAGACAGGGAATACACAAGCAAGCAGAGACACAGAATGGTATAAGCAAGAAAATGCATACTTTCTGAAAGTGGCATTTTCAAACTGACAATTTAAAAACAAATTTTACTAAAAGAAGTATTTTTAAATTGTGAGTTCAGAGACACCAAACTCAAGATATCCATCTGCTCCTGAAGGGAAACTGCAATGAAAAGTTATTTAAAGGCAGCCCCCATGTTAACCTATTAGAAAAATAGGCCTTGCAACAGTGAGAACCGAATTTGGCAGTATTTCACTGTTAGGACATGAAAAACACATCAGTACATGTCCCTCCTTTAACATATACTGCACCCTGCCCTTGGGGCTGCCTAGGGCCTACTTTAGGGGTACCTTACTTGTGTAAAAAGGGAAGGTTTGGGCCTGGTAAGTGGGTATACTTGCCAGGTTGAATTGACCCTTTAAAACTGCACAGACATACACTGCAGTGGCAGGTCTGAGTCATGTTTACAGGGCTACTCATGTCGGTGGCACAAACAGTGCTGCAGGTCCACTAGGAGCATTTGATTTATAGGCCCTGGGCACCTCTAGTGCAGTTTACTAGGGCCTTACTAGTAAATCGAATGTGCCAATCATGCAAAAGCCAATTACACATACATTTTACACAGGGAGAACTTACACTTTAGCACTGTCCAGCAGTGGTAAAGTGCCCAGAGTACCAAAAACAGCAAAAACAGAGTCAAGCACAGTCAAAACAAGGGAAGCAGTGGCAAAAAAGACAGGGGAGACCATGCCAAGGATGCCAGGTCTAACACTAAGGCTCTGGAGCTCTAGGGAAAAATGTTTTCATTGTTTCCAAACTTTGTTCTGGTGCTCTAAATACCACATGAGTGCAGTTCTAAGGCTCCCAGGACCTCAGTGATTGGCACTTAGAGACTTGAGTATCAGGCAGAAGCCAACTGCAAAGTCAAGACAAAGTCCACTTGCCACTGTGCAGCTGAAAAGTTCCAGGAAATGTCCTTTTGCAGCTAGTTAACTTCCTGCAGCCACACAGGAAGTCAGCCAAATGATCCTTACATTCCACTTCTTTGTCCTGGGTACAAAGTTCAGCAGGTCCATTCCTTCAAGGCTCCTCTCAGGTCTCCCAAAGCAGGTCCAGTCCTCTTCTGATCTTCTGCAGGCCCAAAATTGAGGATGGCAAATTGGGCACCACATTTATGCCTTACACCAGAAAGCAGATGAGCTGGGAATGACTCCTGGGCCCTCCCACACCAAAAAGGTTCCCAGGAGGCGATCCTACCTATTTGTTAAGTAGCTTATGTTTGTCTTACTTCAAACAGGCCCAAAATGTCCTGTGCCAGGACATTTTTAAGATGGCAAAAATCTTTAGCCACACTAAACTTGGGCTCTGAGGGCAGGAGATGCATGTGGAAGTTGTTGGGACATCACCACCTCCTATATCTAATGCTAAAATCAAGTTTGAATCAAGGGTTGTACCCACAACAAACCAAGAGACAAAAGCCTGATAGGAGATAAACAGGGCCCTTCAACAACCAGGAGGGGCATGCATAAGAATTGTCCTGATGCCCTGTTCTTTCCATTTCAAGTGTGACAAATAGGGGCATGTTGCTCAACAGATGTGTCAAGCAGGACTTGACATGAAGGAGCATTTTTATGAGCCAGTTTGCATCACGTTTGAACCACACAATGTGGTACATGCAAAACACAATCCTTAAATGTGATTTATAAAGCCGCACAAGGCCACTTTGCTTGACCCTGAGTGGCTCCATAAATCTGGATTAAAGTAACGCAGCACAAATTGCTGTGTTGCCTTATTCTGCCCTGGAAAGGAGTTCTGAGTATTGATATGGTTGTAGTTCACTCTTAGCATGGAAGGCCCAGATGGATATTGATAAGAGCTTTTTTTCTTGTTGTAAGAAATTTAGAGACAAAGCAAAAATAGCAATATGATAGAAGGAGGTTTTCTTGACCACTTTGGAAATTTGTACATGGAATCATTGTATTTATATCTCAAGGAAATCGCAAAACAGGTGAAGAGTATAGGCTTAGCTAGGGTATCCCCTGAAAAGAGGAAGGACATAGGGTGAGCAATTAGTGAGGGTGAGGTGAGTAACATCATACAGAAATACAAGAAAGGCAAAGTTGCTGGCAAGGGTGGCTTCCTTTTGTCTTTAAAAAAAGGCTAGAATGTTGTAGATTAAAATTATCTGGACCTTGGAACTTCTGGCGATCACTTGCCTAAGGCTAACCCAAATTTAGGGTGAATCCTATTTTGAAAGGTAGGTGCCAGACAAAAATGAAAGTGTTGGAAGAGTATGTCACACATTTATGAAGTCTTTCTGTCACTTTTTGGAATGGTAACTGAGGAATTTGTATGGGAACATTGGTGTCTCATTTGCAAGGATGAGAAACTAAGAGAGGAGCTTTGGCTCAAAGATAAGCCACCATTATCTGAAGTACTTATAAATGCCAACCACACGGAGAACATAATGTTGCATGTAACTGACTTAACAAAAGGGAATGCAAAGAATAAATAAATGTTATTTGGAAAGAAAAGAAAATGCAGTATTGGCCCTGAACATATATCATATAAAGGGAAGAAAGAAATGAATAAGGATTGTTGCATCAACTAGAGGTTGACTAAATATGTTGATATATCAGGTTTAAGAACTTTGGGCCAGATGTAGCAAGATAAGTTTTTGCGAATCGGAAATTGCGAGTCAGTGCGACTCACAATTTCCAATTTGCAAAATCATATGCAGAATGGTGTCTCAGACACCTTCTGCGAATCGCAAGGGGGTCGCAAAGACCCATCTCAATATTAATGAGGTGGGTCGCAATATGCGACCCCCTTGTGATTCCCTGCACTCACAGGGATGGTGGCCTGCTGGAGACAGCAGACCTCCATGTCTGTGACTGCTTTTTAAATAAAGCAGTTTTTTTTTGTATTGCAGCCCGTTTTCCTTAAAGGAAAACGAGTTGCAATACAAAATAAAAAATAAAACCATTTGGTTTCGTTTTTTCAGAGTAGGCAGTGGTCCATTGGACCACTGCCTGCTCTGAAAAAACATTTTTTGCAGCATTCACAAAGGGTAGGGGTCCCATGGGGACCCCTTCCCTTTTGCGAATGAGTTAGCACCCACTTCACGTGGGTGCTAACTGCAAATTGCTTTGCGACCGCTTTCGCGGTCACAAAGCAATTCTGCATTGCGGTGTGAGTCGCAAATAGGAAGGGAACACCCCTTCCTATTTGCGAGTCGCATTCCCATTTTGCAAGTCAGAACCGACTTGCAAAATGGGATTGTGCATCGCGATGCGCTTTTTGCATGGCGCAAACTGCGATTTTCGCAGTTTGCGCCATGCAAAACGCTTCTTACATCTGGTCCACTATTACTTCTTTTCAGAATCTAAATGGTAAAATAAGTTTTTCAAAAGATTAAAAGGAATCTTAATCATCACAGTTATAGATCAACAATCTAATTTATAAATATGAAACATGGACAAGACCAGCATATCTGTTTACAAGATTCAAAGTTTATAATACTTAATTCAGTCTGAGTAGTTATTTTTGTGCACTTCCAATTTGAAGGCTGGTAAGATCACTCCACTTTTCAAGAAATTCAAAGTAGAAGATGCAAAAGCTTTCAAATCACTAATACTCAAAGTAAGACCAGCTGGCTGCAGGCCATTTGCACATGTCTCCCTCGTAAACAGCAGCACTCTCCTCATTTATTACATTATGCTGTTATTTTCCATGAGGCCCATGTTTATAACCATTTGTAGATGGTCACATATGGATCACCTGAGCATGCACACTGGAATGAGTGTTGCAAATACTTATTACCTCTAGTCCATCTCTCAATATTGTCACATCAGATTCCCTTTAAAGGAAAGCTGCTGCACTATATAAAGTCTCTTCCATACACATATGTGCCAAAAGACCCAGTTCAGATAGAAGACTTCCGATTTACTCTTGATTTTCTTCAGCCAAAAATTGCTTTGCTTTATCTGTCTCCCACCTGAAATTGACACAAATATCACAATATCCCACTTTCCTATATTAAAATGCGTCCAGTACAGCAAAATCTGACCCTCCTTTTTGTCACTGTTGCACCTCTCCCAACCCGGTAGTAAGCACAAGAACAAACCACACACAGAACTCAAAATTACCATCTTTACTCATCAGCGTACAACATTCAACTGAACTCTCAATATATCAATAATCATTGAAGACCACACCTTGACACCTCTCAGATCAATTACGTAATTTCCTTCATAAGTCCTTTCTCTGTCATGAGGTCCTAACACTTGCAGTCCTAAGACACTATTGCCCTCATTAGGACCTTGGGGGTATATGCCGCCTACTCCCGCGGTGACAGCCGCCAAAAGACCATCACCGCGGCTACCAGCCGTCCGCTGTATCATGACCAGAGCCGGATTTCCACCAGAAGGATGGTGGAAATCCGGCTGTGGCCACCAGCAGCGCCATGCCAGTAGACCGCCGCAACCATATTATGAGAATTAATACGGCCTGGCTGTGTTCTGCTGGCAGACGCCGCTGCTGGCAGACGCCGCTGCTGGCAGCAGCGCCTCACCCCGTCTCTTACCGGAGAACCCCCTGGATCCACGTAAGTGGGTTCCCCCGAGAGGGGAGGGGGGTGTTGTGTGTGTGTATGTCTGTGCGTGCGTGTATGCGGGTGTGTGTTGCGTGTTGTATGTGTGTGCATGTTTGGGGGTGTGTGTGCGTGTATGTTGAGTTGTGTGAATGCGTGTCTGCGTGTATGTATGTAAGTGTGTGTGGATGTGTGTGTCAATGGATGTATGCATGTGTGGATGAATGTTGGAATGGGTGTGTGTATGCGTGTGTGAGTGTGTGAAGGGAGGGGCGTGTATGTAGGTCTGTCTGGAGAGGAAGGGGGGAAACCTGGGGAGGGGGGTGGAATAGACCCCTATCAGTGACAGGGAAGGCATTCCCTGTCACTGATAGTGACTACTGCCATGGTTTTCGTGGTGGTAAGGATACCACGAAAACCATGGCGGGAGACGGGGTCATAATCCCACAGGCAGGCAAGTGACAGCCGCCGGGCTGGAGATTGAAGTCTCCAGCCTGGCGATCGTTACCGCCGTGGCGGTTGGTGTGGTACATTGGCAGTTTGGCTTCAGACAAACCGCAAATGTCATAATAAAAAGGAAAGTACCGCCAGCCTGTTGGCAGTACTTTCCTCCATATTATCGCCGACCTCCGGGGTCATAAGGACCCCCTACATCCCCATCCTTGTTAAATAAAAAGACATAAACAAAAGATATGAACAAATAGCAGCATGACATTCCTTCAGTCAGCCATCTAGATGTTAGTACAGTTCGGCCAGACCATGTGGTGTGAGGTAGTTTAACTGTACCCGGGGTAGAGCCCAGGGATACAGGGTCTAATGTCTGATCAGAGTCTACGGCTGTAGCAGGTCCTCTGAACCTGTAGGGATTGATGATCAATGAGACAGATGTCCAAAGTGGGATGAGTCCCTTATGATAGATTTGCCAGGACAATGAGCGGTTTATTGTATGTCCCTTTCATGTCACAACTTTTAAAGGTTCAACATCAAATAAAGGATTTGCCTTTTGCTTTTGTTTAAGAAGAACCAAATCACCCTCATCGAACACGATCTCTCAAGCTTGATGACATCGATCAGCATACATATTCATCTGATGCTTCCAAGCAGGGTCAGTAGCACAAACCACATCATCATCTATTGATGCGTTGAATCACCTTTTCTAGGGTCCCCATAAATTGTTCCACAACATTGTTAGCTTGAGGCCCCCTGGTGCTTTTCTGATGTTTGATGTTAAGAACAGCTAGAAACTCCTTGAACTCCTTGTTGTTCATCAGTGGACCATTGTCAGAGAATGTCTGGTATGTCTCACATTGCAAAGATGTTTTCTAGCCATTCAATGGTTACTACCTAGTTGTGGAAGACATGTCTTCTACCAGGTCACGAGTTATAGATACCTTAGGGCACAAGTTATAGTTACTTGAAATAATTATAATTATAAAAGCTGAATTTCTGTGGTTTTGTGCATGTAAGATCTGAACCTAACTATACTGTCCCCGTAACCTTTGGTTTTTCAGGGAATTATTCGTTTTTTATTCTATTTCCAAACTATAACATCCCTGTAACCTGTTTTTTTGCCCACCATGTTCCATGGACCTGCCATGACCCTCTTATCTACTCTGAGTGTTCTGTTCAGCTGCCCCTTCCACCTGCTTAGCATGGTCAGATGTCTGCTGCCTGTCCCTGGCACCTCCCCCTTGCCTGTCTGAGGTCCATGCACCGTCCCCATCCATCCTGTCCTCCACGGTTCATTTTGCTACCACTCCCTTCTGTCCTCCATGCTCTGTTGTGTTGCAACTGTTCCTCATTCCTGCCCTGTGTGGTCTGTGGTGAAGCCCCTTCCCCTGTCCTCTCTTGTCTGTGTCCAGCCCCTACCCCTTCCTTCTGTTCTCCATGTTTCTTTGTGCAAGCCCCTGCCTCCTCCCTCTTGCCCACATTGCCGTGTGCTGCCACTAGCTCTCCTGCTTGCCGTACATGGTCTTCTGTGCTGCCACACACACCTATCTGCCCAATGTGGTCAGCTTGCTGCCCCTGACTCCCCACCATCCCTCCATTGTCTCTGCGTATGCCATTTTAGTCTCACTGTTGCCTGTGTGTTGCTTCCAGTACCCATCAGACTTGTTCTCCATGGTCAGCATGTTCCACCTGCCCTGCCCCTTCATCCTCCATTTTCCATGTGCAGACCCCTATCCCCTCCCTCCTGCCATGCCCAATCTGTTGTTGTGCCCCTGCCCCCTCCCTCCTGTCCTTCATGGTCCTTTATGCTGCAACTGTCCCTCCTGTCTGGCCAGTTTGGTCAGCTTGCTGCCCTCGCCTCTCTCCCTTCTGGTCTCTCTTGTCTTTGTGCATGGTCCTATCACCCCCCCCCCATTGCTTTCTATGGTCTGTTGTGCTGCACTGCCATCCATTGTGCTGATGCAACCCTTGAAGCTGCTCTGTAAGGTCAGTGTTGTGCACCTGCCCATCTCCCTCCTGTTTTCTGTTATCCAAGTCCATGATCCTACCACATTTCTCCTGCCCTCCGTGATCCACAACATTGTTAGCTTGAGGCCCCCTGGTGCTTTTCTGATGTTTGATGTTAAGAACAGCTAGAAACTCCTTGAACTGCTTGTTGTTGATCAGTGGACCATTGTCAGAGAATGTCTGGTATGTCTCACATTGCAAAGATGTTTTCTAGCCATTCAATGGTTACTACCTAGTTGTGGAAGACATGTCTTCTACCAGGTCACGAGTTATAGATACCTTAGGGCACGAGTTATAGTTACTTGAAATAATTCTAATGATAAAAGCTGAATTTCTGTGGTTTTGTGCATGTAAGATCTGAACCTAACTATACTGTCCCTGTAACCTTTGGTTTTTCAGGGAATTATTCGTTTTTTATTCTATTTCCAAACTATAACATCCCTGTAACCTGTTTTTTTGCCCACCATGTTCCATGGACCTGCCATGACCCTCTTATCTACTCTGAGTGTTCTGTTCAGCTGCCCCTTCCACCTGCTTAGCATGGTCAGATGTCTGCTGCCTGTCCCTGACACCTCCCCCTTGCCTGTCTGAGGTTCATGCACCGTCCCCATCCATCCTGTCCTCCACGGTTCATTTTGCTACCACTCCCTTCTGTCCTCCATGCTCTGTTGTGTTGCAACTGTTCCTCATTCCTGCCCTGTGTGGTCTGTGGTGAAGCCCCTTCCCCTGTCCTCTCTTGTCTGTGTCCAGCCCCTACCCCTTCCTTCTGTTCTCCATGTTTCTTTGTGCAAGCCCCTGCCTCCTCCCTCTTGCCCACATTGCCGTGTGCTGCCACTAGCTCTCCTGCTTGCCGTACATGGTCTTCTGTGCTGCCACACACACCTATCTGCCCAATGTGGTCAGCTTGCTGCCCCTGACTCCCCACCATCCCTCCATTGTCTCTGCGTATGCCATTTTAGTCTCACTGTTGCCTGTGTGTTGCTTCCAGTACCCATCAGACTTGTTCTCCATGGTCAGCATGTTCCACCTGCCCTGCCCCTTCATCCTCCATTTTCCATGTGCAGACCCCTATCCCCTCCCTCCTGCCATGCCCAATCTGTTGTTGTGCCCCTGCCCCCTCCCTCCTGTCCTTCATGGTCCTTTATGCTGCAACTGTCTCTCCTGTCTGGCCAGTTTGGTCAGCTTGCTTCCCTCGCCTCTCTCCCTTCTGGTCTCTCTTGTCTTTGTGCATGGTCCTATCACCCCCCCCCCCCCCCATTGCTTTCTATGGTCTGTTGTGCTGCACTGCCATCCATTGTGCTGATGCAACCCTTGAAGCTGCTCTGTAAGGTCAGTGTTGTGCACCTGCCCATCTCCCTCCTGTTTTCTGTTATCCAAGTCCATGATCCTACCACATTTCTCCTGCCCTCCGTGATCCAATGAACCATACTTGTCAACATTTTGACACTTCGTAAGAGTGAGATTTTGAAAAAAAACTTAGGAAATTATTTTCCGGATTGACTTACACTGAAAAAGAGGAGATTGATTTTCAGCATGAGTCAGATAAAATAAAGCCCTTTTGGGCTTAAAATCATCAAGAGTCTCCTGTCTGGTTCAGGTCTGTTGGCTGTGTGGTTGTCCTGCCACTGTCTCTTCCTTCTGCTTTCATCGGTCTGTTATATTGCCACAGCCTCTCTTGCCTGTCCTGCATGGTTGGTTTGTTGCCCCTGCCCTCCAAGGCCCGTTGTTCTGCCACTTCCCCACCATCCTGTCCAGCATGGTCAACTTGTTCCATCGGCACTCTCTTCCCTGCCCTCAATTATCCAAGTCTGTGTCCCTGACATCTGCCACCCCACAGAATTCTAATGAACAATTAGATTACTAACATTCTATGGCCCGTATTTATACTTTTTGACGCTAAACTGCGCTAACGCAGTTTAGCGCCAAAAAGTTTTGCGCCGGCTAACGCCATTCTGAAGCGCCATGCGGGCGCCGTGTTTATTGAATGGCGTTAACCGGCGCTAACAGACCGGCGCTGCCTGGTGTGCGTGGAAAAAAAACACGTACACCAGGCAGCGCCGGAGTTGGGGAAAATGGCGTTAGGGCGTCTTAAAATGGTGCAAGTCAGGTTGACGCCAAAAAATCGCCTCCACCCGATTTGCGCCATTTTTAACGACGCCCAGACGCCATTTACATGACTCCTGTCTTAGTAAAGACAGGAGTCATGCCCCCTTGCCCAATGGCCATGCCCAGGGGACTTATGTCCCCTGGGCATGGTCATTGGGCATTGAGGTATGTAGGGGGGCACAAATCAGGCCCCCCTATGCCAAAAAAAAATATTAAAAAAATAAAAAATTATACTTACCTGAACTTACCTGAATGTCCCTGGGATGGGTCCCTCCATCCTTGGGTGTCCTCCTGGGGTGGCAAGGGTGGCAGGGGGGTCCCTGGGGGCATGGGAGGGCAGCTGTGGGCTCATTTTGAGCCCACAGGTCCCTTAACGCCTGCCCTGACCCAGGCGCTAAAATCCGGCGCAAATGCAGGGTTTTTTGCCCCGCCCACTCCCGGGCGTGATTTTTGCCCGGGAGTATAAATACGACGCATTTGCGTCGCAGTCATTTTTTTAGACGGGAACGCCTACTTTGCATCTCATTAACGCAAGGAAGGCGTTCACGCAAAAAAATGACGCTCTTTCCTCATACTTTGGCGCTAGACGCGCCTAACGCCAAAGTATAAATATGGCGTTAGTTTTGCGCCGAATTTGCGTCGAAAAAAACGATGCAAATTCGGCGCAAACGGAGTATAAATATGCCCCTATATGTATTACAAAAGTGTGGCATGCCTGACGTCATCTTGATGTAATCAAAATTGTAATACCAAAATCATTTCCTTTAGAAATTATAAATATGGGAGTGTCTTATTCCCATAGAAATTATAAGTAGTGCTCTAAAAAACCTCAAATGAGGAGATATTTTCTGAGTCATCAAATAGCGACAAAGCATTTTCAAATTATTTACTATCTTTATGTTGTTTTATCCAATTGATCATTTGATTAGATGTTACACTTAGCGGAGAAGGTGGGGCATTACTGCCAGAGCTGCAAACTCGGAAACCAGTTCAGTGTTTTGGCATCAGCTCGATATCCTGTGATTCTGGACAAATCACTTCCTGTCCCCATGCATAAAACCAAAATGCATGTGTCCTTGTGTAATCTAACTGATGTTCATGTAAAGCACTCCAGTACTTTTGGGTCATGTCTGCACCATATAAAACTGCAAAAATAAACAAAAAAGTAAGTATTGTGTACACTTCTGTCATTGGGCTGTACTTGGGCTACATTTGGGTGCTATTTGTGCTACATTTGGGCTCTTTTTCTCTGGTGGCCATGTTGGGAGACTTATTTGTTATGAAGATCCGTAATGTTTTCATTTACAGCAGTATCCTCAGTAGAAATTGCTTGCAGTTTTCCACTTCAATTCCGTCAAGATCTGTTCAGATGTGCCACACCTTTGACATAAATTCAGAATGTTAGCACTCTAGTTATTCATTAGAACACTGCAGTAAAGCTGCTGATCACCAGGGAGTTAACTAACTGGCAGTCTGCTGCTAGCGTTGAAAGTGCATGTTTCAGTCTGCATTTCAGAATGTTTTAATGAAATAGAAGTGGAAGATATTTGAGAACTCATTTAAAACATGTCCACATTTCTCTCTCTACCGCACTATCCATACTTTATATCACAAACTAAACCCCCTTACTTTATTCCTTTCAAAATTAAGGGGGTCATTACAACCCTGGCGGACGGTGGAAAAGGTGCGGTAATACCGCAAACAGGCCGGCGGACAAAAAAATGGAGTCATGACCCTGGCGGAAACCGCCAACAAAGACAGCCACTTTAACACACCGTCCGCCACGGCGGTACAGACAAGCAGCGCAGCGGTTACCGCCAACAGACAGGCGGGAGACAATGTACCGCCCACAGTATTACAACAGGCCAATCCGCCACCTTTTCCGGGGCGGATTCACCGTGGATAAAAACATGGCAGAAACAGCTTTTGCTATGGGAAAACGCTCACCTCAACACATCCCACGAGGAACGACGACTCCATGGACCCGGAACTCCAAATACTACCTGCCCTTGTCTTTCTGCTCGTTTACGACCAACAGCGACGTAGGCGCAGAAGATACCGGTGAGTACTGCATCTACGACACGGGGTGGGGGAGGCAAAAGTCAGGGGGACACCCACCAAACACCCACACCCCCACCCTCGCATATTACAACATACACACCAATGCAGTCAAAACTATCACATTAACAACCCACAATCCCCCCGGAAGAATGCAAAGACAATGCGAATTTCGGTCAAACATTGTAATGTGCCTATATACATGTCATACAAAAATATACAGATATATATCTCTAAATCACTCATAATTATATATACAATACAAGAAGTAGTGCAGATATGTACACAACAATGTCCGTGCACCAACAGTCCAAAAATGCATGGGCGAGGCCCACAATAGATACCTGACCAAAATCCGAGAGAACACTGCCGGGGCATCAGATAGAAATACTACAGGCACCTCAGGGGGAAGGGAAGAGGGGCACCTCAGCCGGGTGACTGCAAAGCCACATCCACGACGGGGCTCCATGCCCATTGATGTATCCTGGGGAGGGCAAAGCCACAGTCTCTCAAGTCTCTACAGTTGGTGGTTTGCCCACTGTGCCATCCTGGAAGGAAGGGTTTATTGTCTGGTGTAGTCTTGTGTGTGACTGTGGGTACATACCTGGAGGAATAGTGACTGTTTATTCGCTGTTGTCCTTCTTAGGCACCGTCAGCTGGGACATATGAGAAGATGGCGGAATCCTCCGGTGTACCGACCGCTGGTGGACCTGTTGACAATGGAAGAGAGACATTTAATCGTCACCTACAGGTTTGACCGTGCCACTATCCATGAACTATGTACCCAGTTGGAGCCAGACCTGATGTCACCAATCCGCCATCCAACTGGAATCCCCCCTTACGTGGAGGTGCTGTCAGTGCTCCATTTCCTTGCAAGTGGGTCTTTTCAGACAACTGTGGCCATGGCATCAGGGATGTCCCAGCCTATGTTTTCCAACGTCTTGTCCAGAGTGTTGGCTGCCCTGCTGAAACACGTAAGGAGATACATAATTTTCCCTCAGGTGGAGGATTTGCCTACAGTGAAAGGTGACTTCTGTGCTCTTGGACATATCCCCAATATCATAGGTGCCATTGATGGGACCCATGTAGCTCTGGTCCCCCCCGCAGGAGTGAGCAGGTGTACAGAAAACCGGAAGAGTTATCATTCGATGAATGTCCAGATGGTCTGTTTGGCAGACCAGTACATCTCGCAGGTAAATGCTATGTTCCCTGGCTCTGTGCATGACGCCTACATCCTGCGCAATAGCAGCATCCCTGATATGATGAGTCATCTCCAGAGGCACCGTGTATGGTTATTGGGGGACTCTGGTTACCCCAACCTTTCCTGGCTACTGACCCCAGTGAGGAATCCCAGGACCAGGGCAGAGGAACGGTACAATGATGCCCATGGGCGGACCAGGAGGGTGATCGAACGCACCTTCGGCCTCCTGAAGGCCAGGTTCAGGTGCCTCCATATGACAGGTGGGTCCCTATTCTACTCACTGAAGAAGGTGTGCGACATCATCATCGCCTGCTCCATGCTCCATAATTTGGCATTGCAACGGCAGGTGCCTTTTCTACAGGAGGATGATCCAGATGACGGTGTTGTAGCAGCTGTGGAGCCTGTGGACAGTGATGAGGATGAAGCTGAGGAAGAAGAAAACGACAACAGGGAGTCAGTCATACAGCAATATTTCCAGTGAAACACAGGTGAGTACATTTTCAGGTTTAACATTATATTAACTTTCACACGTCTACCTCTATCCTGTACCGACATTTCACTCACTATTTGTTAACTGAGTTGTCCCCTTCCATTTCAGTTTCACAAATGTGGTAACCTACGTGTCAACTGCTTGCATCTTTGAAGGGCTTTGGTTTGTGTGACATTGGTATGTTAGCCTTCCAATGGGTAACCCATTATGACACTGTCATTGATAATACAAAATTACAAATCATAGACTGACTCCATTTTATTTAGTTTTTCAAGGGTGTTTATTTAAGTGCTAAAAAATGAAGGGGGGTTGTGAAATGGGGATGGGTGATGGTGGGTGCTGTGCTGGTGTTACCAGAGGGTGGAAGCTCGGTGTTGGGCTGTGGCTGGGCAAGGGGAACCGACTGTCCTGAGGCCCACGTTGGTCTGGGCTGGTCATCAAGATCCAGTAGGGCAGAGCTGCTGTCGTCACTGTGGGCCTCTTCTGGGGGTGGAGTGGTGTTGTCTGGACCCTATGGTGTGGTGACGTTCCTTTGGGTTCCTGCGGGGGTATAAGAACATGATTATTGCATGTGTGTGTGTAATGGTGTGCAATGGTTGGGTGTGCATGAACCCCAGTGCAGGCATTCCTGTGTGTGGGGTTGTGTGCTGATGTTTGGGGGGTGTTCTGGGTATGTGCAGTGGGCATGCTTTAGTGATGGGTGTCCATGCTTAGTTGTGTCATGCAGGTCTTGGGGTTGGGATGTGTAGTTGGTCTTATGGGTACATTAGTGAGGAGTTTGGGGGATAGGGGAGGGTGTGAGGGTGGGGGTGTGTGATAGCATGCAGGTAGGGTGGGGGATATGATAGTGAAGATTTGACTTACCAGTGTCCGTTCCTCCAACGACTCCTCCGAGGCCCTCAGGATGCAAGATGGACAAGACTTGCTGCTCACATGTTGTTAGTTGAGGGGGAGGAGGTGGGGGTCCGCCGCCAGTCCGCTGTACCGCGATGTGGTGCCTGGAGACCGTGGAATGCACCTTCCACCCTAGGTCGTTCCACCTCTTCCTGATGTCCTCCCTATTTCTTGGGTGCTGTCCCACTGCGTTGACCCTGTCTACTATTCTTTGCCATAGCTCCATCTTCCTGGCTATGGATGTGTGCTGTACCTGTGAGCCAAATAGCTGTGGCTCTACCCGTAGGATTTCCTCCACCATGACCCTGAGCTCCTCCTCTGAGAAGCGGGGGTGTCTTTGGCGTGACGTTTTGTGTGTGATGTGTGGGGTGGTGTATGTGTTGATGAGTGTGGTGAGTGTAGTTGTAGGTGGTGTTTTGTGCGTGGATGTTGTGTGGGTGATGGGGTTGTGTGTCTCTGTGTGATGGGGTTGTCTATTCTGTGCTCTCTCTCTCGCCTTCTCTCTGAATTTTTGGTTGTAGGGGTTTGTGGGTGATGTGGGTGTGTGTTTTATATTGTATTGGATGTGTGGGAGTGGTGTGTGTATGTGTACCAGGTGTGTGTATTTGTAATTGTCCAATGTGGCGGTGTTTTGTAGATGTGTGTGTATTTTGAGCGCGGCGGTGTGTACCGCCAATGGAATACCGCGGTTGAAAGACCGCCGCGTGGATTCGTGGGTTGTAATGGCATGGGGTGTTTCTGTTGGCGTGGAGGTGGAGGTTTTGTTTCCGCATGTTTATCATTGACCTTTGGTGTGGCGGGATTGTGTGGGTGTCTGAATTTCGGCGGATTCCTAGATGTGTGTCATAATTGCTGTGGCGGTCTACCGCCGCCGCCGCGGTGTATTGGCGGTCTTCTGCACGGCGGTAAGCGGCTTATACCGCCAATGTTGTAATGACCCCCTAAATGTTTTAAGTTTTATCAATTTGAATCAAGATCGCTTCAGTTGTGCCAGACTTTTGTGGAATAAATAGGACTGTTAGCGTTGTAGTTGTTCCTTAGATAGATAGATAGATAGATAGATAGATAGATAGATAGATAGATAGATAGATAGATAGATAGATAGATAGATAGATAGATAGATATTACTTACTGGCAGTTGCCAATATGTCGTTATAGTTAGGACCTAGTTTCCTTACGAAAAATGTTTTTTGCTAATAATTTTGGTGCTGTTTGAAGAATCTCCACCAAATTTTCAAAACAATATCACAGTTGGTTCAGCTGCTGTCCTAAAAGTTTCTGGGTCATCCGGTGAGCAGGGGCCAAGAACAATGGGGTGTTCCAAAACGTGTTTTACGAATGTATTTTCCGATAGGATCTTTAGACACAAATGCAGCTTGAGCTGATGAACAGAATTACATCAAATGCG
Organism: Pleurodeles waltl; assembly: GCF_031143425.1. Taxonomy (NCBI): domain Eukaryota; kingdom Metazoa; phylum Chordata; class Amphibia; order Caudata; family Salamandridae; genus Pleurodeles; species Pleurodeles waltl. The sequence continues at coordinate 596,761,705 of NC_090444.1, read as the reverse complement.
TCAGGAAGCTGGTTCTTGGTAAACAGATCATGCTTTTTGTTATTTCGTGTAAATCCGTTCAGTAGTTTTGAAGTTATTAAAGGCTAAAAAATATAGATATCTAGGGACGTGGAGACATTGTGGATCCCAGAGATCTCATGCTGAGATCTGATTGGCTGCCAACTCTTCAACCAAGAAGTGTTGGCAGCCATTTTGGGACCAAAAAAAAAAACATGTAAAAAAGAAAAGGTGGCAGGGTAGGGAAGCCCTGGCCTGATAACCCTGGCAAAATAGCGTTTTTGAAATGTTTTGCCAAAAATCATAGAGGATCTGCAAATCTGGCAAAAAATCAAGTGTGGTCTCCCGCGCTTGTTCACTCCCTAGCCCCCTGATGGGTCAAGTCCCGAGGACATGCAGCATTATTAAAAAAATGAATACTCTCAGTAGAATAGTATTGCTTAAGGTGTGCAAGATTTAAAATTGGAATGAAAGAGGAAATAGCAAATTGAAAATCTTGTTTGTTAAAAAATGAGAAGTAACTTAGGACAGAACTCCACTGCACCCGTGGGGCATCTTTAAACCTCGAACCCCTAAATTCAAATACCGCCCAAGTGCTGAACACACACCTTATGTGGTGCCACAACTTGCGTGCCAAACTCCCTCTCCAATGAACTTCAACTTTACCGATCCTTCTGGTGCTCCAGAAAACACAGATTTTCATTAAAATGACTATGTATCTCCCTCATTCGAAGGCCAATCCCCAGAGGTGCACTGTTATAAACGTATTTATCAATTATGTGTACTGCAGTACTGTTATATTTTACTCTGTGGGACCAGTCTAGCACATTGATGTCTCACGGTGAGAGGGTGCTACATACAACTGATAAGAAACTGGATGGGTGTTTAAGACACAAAGTAGGGCATGGATAAGGTTGGAACTCACAAATGAACTGCTTGAAACCTGCCCGTGCTCAGTGCCCTTGGAGGTCTGTGCTTAATTTACAGAGTTAGCAGTCATGGTCGGACTGGGGCAGAATGAGTCGTCCCAGGTTAGATCAGGACCGTGCTCTTGGCCCCTTCTAATTAATCTCGGCAGTCGCAGCTCACAACTCTTAAAAGGGGCAGGGAGGGTGCAGCGCGACGGGAGGGCAAGGGAGGACAGTGGGGAGAGGGGACCAGAGGGATACATTATAAAACAAAATGTTTAAACTTACCTGAACGCAGGCCGCGCCGCTCCTCCGTCTATGCTGCCTTCTGCTGCAGGCACAGGCTCCAAGCCTGTCCAGCACCAATCCTGACGCTGCTCAAAGCTGTATTTCTGTATTTGCAGGTTCACCACATTTTCTCTGACTTTTGGCTTACTGGCGGATGGTGCAAGCTCCTCCTGCTTCCCATTATTCTGCGCTATTTTCCCCCCACAGAGCTGGGTTGTCTGCACCGAGCTGCACTGCTCAGAACCACAGGCTCAGCAAAGAATCAGAAATAGGCTCCGCTTTTTGGCCCTAGAGGTGACATTGCTGTGCCTTCAGTGCATAAGACATAACTAGAGTGAAAGTAAGACTGGGAGAACCAATGCGGGACTGCCACAGTTGTTCCAACATCCCAAATCTCAACAGACGAACACACACAGCAGCAAAACACTCACAGACACAAATGCATAACACTACACAGACACGCACCAATTCCGAAACAACTATACACCTGTAACCTAGTTTAGAAAGTACCCAACAGATCCCACAACCAAACACACAGTCATGGGCAAACACATGTAGCCAGGCACACGCACACAAAAACACACACAGAGACCATGCCCACACACAAATATCTACAATACACATAAAAATCCCTCCCGCACACTGAACACTTGGGTGTGGAGTAATCACACCACACACAAATCAACTAATCAGGACTTGTCCCCTTTGACAGGGAAAAGTCACCACCATGAAACCGACATCAGCTCGTGCGCCAACTCAGGGAGTGTTATCCTGTTGTTGTGTGCCTCAGTGCCGCCTGCTTTCACCCTGCGGGGGGGGGGGCTGCTTGAGATGGTGACAAGTCCACACAGACCACACCACATTCCAGAGATGTTTTCAGGCATGGGTAAAGTGAGCTCTGGCCCAGCGCCCTGGCCTTTTAAGGAGCCTACTAACTTTTCTTTACGCAGTCCTGCCCTGATGACCTTGAATGATTCCTAAACATAGATTGTTTTAAATATCACTTTCTTTTCATTTATTTTCAATACAGGTAATGTGTGGGAGTGTTTTTTACAGACATTATGCAGAAAAATGTTGTTTTATGTTTTTCAATACCACTCAACACCCATAAAAAAGTTCCTTTTAGATCAACATAGGACCTCACAGTGAGAAATAGCAGCAGTTCACGTTGATTATTTGCAATAATGTTAGTAAGCCGCTGCCATATTACAACATTGAAACACACACATCACTATCCCTGAATATTAGATGGAAACACATTTAGAATTTGGACGAGTATGCCTGTGCAGTGTCAGTGACCTCACCACAGAGGACATGAAGAAGCTGAAATTGGACCCTAAATTCAAAGCTGTTCCAAATGCGGGCCCACAAAATAAGTGTGACCCACGTGTGGCCCAGGCCCAAATCCTGCCACATTCACACCACAGCCTTCTGGTGCATGCTCTCAGAGAACTTTTAGGAAAATACATTTAACATCTTCCAAACAAATTCACACAAAGAAATACAAACTGTGATCTGGTTTAAAAATGCACCGCTCTTCGAAAAACACCCACAGGTAAAGGGCTAAGTCAGAAACCAAAGTGGTTTGATCTTATTTCACAAGATTTTGAAACAGCAGTTCAAAGCTGACAGGCAAAAGTCTCCTACATTTGAAGAAACACATTGACTGAAGCTCTGGTGAAAATGGTATATTACTTCTAAACAAGTGCTCATCATGTGTTTTTTTTTATATTTTGGAATGATGTTTTGCATATTTTTGTAAATTTTGGAACTATTTATTGCAACACTTGTGTTCAATATTTCACAGGCAATATTAAGTGAGTATGGAAGCTAAAACTTTTGTTCATCAATATGTGCCTGTTTTCATAAGTGTGTTTGTGAGTGTGTCTATGTGCATGTGAATATCTGAATGTGTGAGCCTGCATGTTTGACTCAAGTTATTTCTCCTGTGTGTGGGGCTTCTTTCCGTATATATCAGTTTGGGTGATTGAATCTGGGCATGTACGTATGTGGAAGTGTGCTTAACTGCGACTGGAAAATGGGAGGGTTTAAGTGAGAAAAAATAGAAAATGTAAGGCTGGGTTAGAAACATCGGAGAGCAGGAAGAGAGTGAGAGGAGGATGGGGTGGGTTTCAATACAACAGCAAGGTATGTCGAAAATTGTAACAAAGGGTGGGGGTCAACGAATGAGACTCCAGGGACATGCACTGACCGGCAGCCAGTAATCGAATACAATGATATACATGAACTCCGCCCCCTGCAACCTTCATTTATTGAGCAGTGTGACGGCCTTTAGAAGTGCTTGTTTATAATGGAAAAAATCTCCTGCAGAAGGATTAGTCAGTGGAAGGACACAGGCCAGTAGCCAGTGGCAAGTTACCGAAAGGTGAATTTGGTCCAAGCTCCATGCGACAGCAAAAGCAGAGCAGAAGAAGCAGAAAAGCAGGATGTTAAAGCAGAGGATGTGCAGGCCAATGAGAAGCAAGTACATTAGAGCAACATTGAAATGAAGAAATGGTATGTTCAGATAGGTATTGGAGAGGTTCTAAGTCCCTTTTAAGATTATTTTTCAAACACAAAGGCTCCGCAAACACAGCACAAGAGCTGTGCAGGCAAAACATAACAAGCATGTGCAATGTAATAGGTCTCGCTTTAGCGAGAGTTAGAGCTGTTCACGATGTAACTGATAAATATTTAGCCATGCAGTATATTAAACCTTTATTTGAAATAAACTGTGTTTGTACATTCCTTCATACACTTGGCATCAGACTGTATTGGTCTGAACAGCCCCTATGGAGCACCACAGTAAAAATAGCATTTGGAAGAAACATGGTCATATAAACATATAATTAGCCCCTAGAGGGCATAATCACATAAAAAAGAATGATATAGAATATTGCAGTATAACCATATAATCAGCCCCTTGAGGGCATAGTGTCTTACACATTTTCAGGCCTAGCAGGCATTTTAAATATCATTTATCTGTGGAGTCAGTGGCACAAGGATACCATGCCACAGATCGTTTCTAGATGTCCCTATAGAGTCACCAGCAGAAGGTGCAGTACCACTGGTCATGGCTAGATGTCCCTGTACATTCAACAGCAGAAGGTGCAGTACCACTGGTTATGTATAGGTGTCCCTGTAGAGTCAACAGCAGAAGGTGCAGTACCACTGGCCATGGCTAGATGTCCCGGTGGATCCAAAAACACTATCAGAAATAAACTGTGTTTGTGCATTACCAGAAAGTGCAATACCACTGGTCGTGTGGCTAAATGTCCATCTGGAACCTATAGAGTTAGTAGTGCCTTGGGGCAATTATCATCTTACAGTCCTTGGAGATCATAGTACATTACACATTTGGAGAATGAGCAAGGCTGTCAGAATATTATAAAGGCCCCTTATAACACAAAGTATTCTCAGCTGTAGAAACAAAAGTTCCAATTACAAGAGATTTTAAATATGCAAGGAATGATGGAGGAGGTTATGATTTTTGGGCCCCCTCTAATCTAGTGTGACCCACAAGATGGCCTGGACAGAAAGAGTACATTGTTCTGAATGTTTTGGTGGTGGCCCCATTGCCCTTGGGCCACCACAGGCTGAGTTATGTAAAAATGTGTTCTAAAAGGAATGCCTCCAAAGCATAATGGGGTGAGTTTCTGTGCATACATTAAACGTTCATCAGAAACAAACTATGTTAGTGCATTAGCCAAAGGTACAATACCACTGGTCATGGCTAGATGTCCCTGTGGAACCTACTGAGTTAGTAGTGTCTTGGGGCAATTGTCACCCTTCAACCCTGGAAGAGGATAGTGCATGATACGTTTGCAGATAAAGCAAGGCCTTTACAATACACACTTACCTTAACCATAAAAATAATAGCTCCAACTAAAAGAGAATTTAAATAAGGATTGTATGGTGGCAGAGGTTATGATATTTGGTCCCCCTCTAACCTAGTGTGACCCACAAGATGGCCTGGGCAGAAACAGCACATTGTTCGGAATGGTTTGGTGGTGGTCCGATTGCCTCACGACAACTACAGGCTGAGTTATGGCCAAAACTGTATTGTAAAATGAATGCCTGCAAGCATTATGGGGTAAGTTTCTGTGCATACATTAAACCTTTATAAAAAATAAACTGTGTTCGTGCATTAGCAGAAGGTGCAATACAACTGGGGTAATTATCATCCTTCAGGTCTTGAAGAGCATAGTACATTACACATTTGCAAACCAAGCAAGGCTATCAAAATATTGTTACAAACAAGGCCCTTTTAACATAAACTCCTCTGACCTAAAACAATCAAATCAAATCAAATCAAATCATTAACATTTATAAAGCGCGCTACTCACCTGTGCGGGTCTCAAGGCGCTAGGGGAAAAAGGGGGGTTATCGCTGCTCGAACAGCCAGGTCATTAGGAGTCTCCGGAAAGCGGAGTGGTCCTGGGTGGTCCTGAGGCTGGTGGGGAGGGAGTTCCAGGTCTTGCCCGCCAGGAAGGAGAAAGATCTCCCACCCGCCGTCGAGCGGCGGATGCGAGGGACAGCAGCGAGTGCGAGGCCAGAGGAGCGGAGGAGGCGGGTGGGGACGTAGAAGCTGAGGCGTCTGTTGAGGTATTCCGGTCCCTTGTCGTGGAGGGCTTTGTGTGGGTGGGTGAGAAGTCGGAAGGTGATCCTTTTGCTGACTGGAAGCCAATGCAGGTGTTTCAGGTGTGCGGAGATGTGGCTGCTGCGGGGTATGTCGAGAATGAGGCGGGCCGAGGCGTTTTGAATGCATTGCAGGCGATTTTGGAGTTTGGCTGTGGTCCCGGCGTAGAGGGTGTTGCCGTAGTCCAGGCGGCTCGTGACGAGGGCGTGGGTCACGGTTTTTCTGGTGTCGGCGGGGATCCAGCGGAAGATCTTGCGGAGCATGCGGAGGGTGAGGAAGCAGGCGGAGGACACGGCGTTGACTTGCTTGGTCATGGTGAGAAGAGGGTCCAAGATGAAGCCGAGGTTGCGGGCGTGGTCTGTGGGGGTCGGTGCGGTGCCGAGAGCCGTGGGCCACCAGGAGTCGTCCCAGGCGGACGGGGTGTTGCCGAGGATGAGGACTTCCGTTTTTTCAGAGTTCAGCTTTAGGCGGCTGAGCCTCATCCAATCTGTGACGTCCTTCCTCCATCCAACAACAAAAGCTTCAGCTCCAAGATAACTTAAATATGCCTCAATGATGGAAGAGATTATGATTTGTGGGTCCCTTCTCACCTAGTTGGACCCACAAGATGGCCTGAACAAAAAGAGCACATTGTTCTGAATGTTTTGGTGGTGTCCCATTGCCCTAGGACCACCACAGGCTGAGTTGTGAGTAAAATGTGTTGTAAAAGGAATGCCTGCAAAGCATTATGGGCTGGGTTTCCCTGAGGTACAGTGAATATTGTGCTATTGGCTCTCCCACTGTGCCGGGACAGCCGCTGTTCAGGATTTCATCCTGGGGTCGATTTTATGCTATATAAAGCAACAAAAAAATGTACAAAACACACCCATGACACAACTACTTGTACTTATTGATTATGCAAAGTAAGGATCAAGTGAAGCACAAACACAGAAAACGAACCACACGCGTAAACATGAGTGCTTACTGACAAACACGAGAGGCAGGAAACGAAGAAAAATAGTCCATCCAAACAACAGAAAAACATTCCAGGTGTAATTAAAATGTACTTGTCTGGTGCTCCTCAGCCAAGTACAGGAAGTACCCTATCAGCTGCCAAACCTGTTAGGAGGCAACAAAACAAGAGTGACACTGCCTTTAACCTATTGTAAGTGGCAGGCAGTGGCAGCCAGAAGCAAAGTTTTATACTCCATCCAACAGGACTTGCAGACAGTGCATGCGTGCTGTCTAAGCTTGGCCTAAAAAGGACGGGGTGAGACTATTCAAACTGTCCATTCAAGGTTTGTAACAAACTAATGAATAACACAATAAAGCAGATATATATTTGCTATCGTTCACATAAAAGAATAACCCTCCATCAAAAAATAGGGCGGGACAGCTCTGCATGGGATCAGCCTTCCAAAGGAAGATGGCCATGGTCTGAGCTTCCCGGGCAATGCAGGAAGGTCACTCTTTCGAGGTACCAGCATTCCTGCAGGAACCATCCAAGCACATTAAGGGTTGCTGCATCAGAAAAACTTAAAATTCCTATCCCTGCCAAAGGACATCAGCCTCACATGGAAAGAGTCAACAGGGATACATGTGCACCAAAGTGCAGCTCAGTGAGGCAGCTTTGGTATCTGTGCAGCCACACTGCCTGTCCCGGATGCAGGGTCATCTCACCTGCATGCTCCCCCATCCTAGGTCACCTGGCTACTGATGCTGAGCTATGATCACCTCCTGAGCCTCGGCAGTGACCGCTTCACTGAAGCACAGGCAAAAAATGCAACACCCAAAACAGCCACCTCATCTGAGGACCCCAGCAACTTTCAACCAGAGAGTGCATAGGCAGCCTGGCAGGTGTAGAAAGCTGGCTCTGTATATACTATCTCAAAGTGAGAGATAGTGTGCACAGAGTCCAGGGGTTCCCCAAGAGGCTTGACAGAGGCAATAATAGATAATACTAATGCTCTATTTGTGGTAATGTGGTCGAGCAGTTAGGCTTATCAGAGGGTAGTGTTAAGCATTTGTTGTACAAACACAGGCAATAAATGAGAACACACACTCAATGACTTAACTCCAGGCCAATAGTTTTTTAAATAGAAAAATATTATTTTCTTAATTTATTTTAGAACCACAAGAGTCAAATTACAGGTAAGTACATTCAATTTAAGGTACTTTGCATAGGTATAAATAGAACTTTGAATCAAAACAGTAATGTACACAGTTTGGCATAAAATGGCAATAAGCTATTTTAAAAGTGGACAGTGCAAAATTCAACAGTTCCTGGGGGAGGTAAGTACAGGTTAGTTTTTGAGGTAAGTAAAGCACTTACAAGGTCAGTCTCCGGGGCACAGGCAGCCCACCATTGGGGGCTTAAGTCAACCCCAAACAGCCAGCACCAGCAACACAGGGCCGGTCAGGTGCAGAGGTCTAAGAGGGGCCCAAATAACATAGGCGCCTAGGGAGACTAGGGGTGCTCCGGTTCCAGTCTGCTAGCAGGTAAGTACCTGCGTCCTCGGGAAGCAGACCAGGGGGGTTTTGTAGAGCACTGGGGGGGTCCCAAGTAGGCACACAAAGTATACCCTCAGCGGCGCAGGGGCATCCGGATGCAGTGGGCAAACAAGGCATTAGGTTTTGCATAGATATCAATGGAGGGACCTGGAGGCCACTCAGACAATGCAGGCAGGGCACAGGGGGGCTTCTCGGGCCAGCCACTGATTGGGAAGGGTGAGGGCCATCTGCTGGTCACTACTGCACCAGTAGTTGGTTCTTCACGGGCCTGGGGGCTGCGGGTGCAGTGCTTCTTCCAGGTGTCGGGTTTCTTTGTTACCGGGCAGTTGCGGTCAGGGGAGTCCTTGGGATTCCCCCTGCATAGGTCGTCGTGTGGGTGCAGAGAGGTTGGCTCAGGGTGGACACGTCGTCGGAGTCGCCTGGGGGTCCTCTCTGCGGTGGTGGTTTCTCTGGACACAGGCCAGGGGCGTCGGGTGCAGACTGGTGGGGACTCATGCTTCTGGAGTGAGGTGAGATTCCCTTTAAAGATGGTTTCTTCTTGTTGCTTTAGACAGGGCAGCTGTCCACTGGAGTTTTTAGGTCCTTTGGAGTTGCAGGGCAGTCCTCTGAGTCAGCAGAGGTCGCTGGGCCCGTAGGATGCGTCCTTGTTGCAGGTTCTTTGAATCAGGAGACAGGCCGGTAGGGCTGGGGCTAAAGCAGTTGTTGTCTCCTTCTTCTCTGTGGGGTTTTCAGGTCAGCAGTCCTTCTTCTTGTTAGGTCGTCAGGAATCTGATTTCCTGGGTTCAAGGTCTAAATACTAAATTTAGGGGGGTGTTTAGGGCTGGAGGGCAGTAGCCAATGGCTACTGTCCCTGAGGGTGGCTACACCCTCCTTGTGCCTCTTCCCTTTGAGGAGGGGGGCACATCCCTAATCCTATTGGGCTAAATTCTCCAAAGCAAGATGGAGGATTTTCTAAGGAGGGGGTCACATCAGCTCTGGTCACCTTAGGGGTGGACCTGGCTGAGGGGTGACTCCTCCTTATTTTTCTCATTATCTCCCCGGACTTGCCGCTAAAAGTGGAGGCTGTGTCTGGGGAGTGGGCATTTCCACTAGCTGGAGTACCGTGGGGCTTGTAACACCAGGGTTGAGCCTTTGAGGCTCACCACCAGGTGTTACAGTCCCTGCAGGGGGAAGTGTAAAGCACCTCCACCCAGGACAGGCTTTGTTCCTGGTCATAGAATGCACAAAGACACTCACCCCATGTGGCCAGAAACTGATCTGGAAGTGGCAGGCTGGCAGAGACCGGTCAGCCTAGCACTAGCAGTTGGGCTGGCCTGCAGGGGGATCTCTAAGATGCCCTCTGTGTGTATTTCTCAATAAATCCCACACTGGCATCAGTGTGGATTTATTGTGCTGAGAAGTGTGATACCAAACTTCCCAGTATTCAGTGTAGCCATTATGGAACTATGGAGTTTGTGTTTGAAAAACTCCCAGACCATATACTCTTTATGGCTACCCTGCACTTACAATGTCTAAGAATTGACTTAGACACTGTAGGGGCATAGTGCTCATGCAGCTATGCCCTCACCTGTGGTATAGTACACACTGCCTTAGGGCTATAAGGCCTGCTAGAGGGGTGACTTACCTATATCACAGGCAGTGGGTTGTGGGCATGGCACTCTGAGAGGATTGCCATGTCAACTTAGTATTTTTCTCCTCACCAGCGCACACAAGCTGTGAGGCAGGGTGTGTTTGCTGAGTGAGGGGTCCCCAGGGTGGCATAATACATGCTGCAGCCTCTTGAGACCTTCCCTGGCATCAGGGCCCTTGGTACCAGGGGTAACTTTTACCAGGGACTTATCTGTGTGCCAGGGCTGTGCCAATTGTGGAGGCAAAGGTACAGTTTTAGGGAAACAACACTGGTCCTGGGGCCTGGTTAGCTGGGTCCCAGCACATGTTCAATCAAAGCTGGCATCAACATAAGGCAAAAAGTTAGGGGGTAACCATGCAAACCGTGGCATTTTCCTACACAACCCCCCTAACGAAAGAGGATGAGACTAACCTTTCCCAAGAGAGCCTTCATTTTCCAAGTGGAAGAACTTGGAAAGGCCATCTGCATTGGCGTGGGCAGTCCCAGGTCTGTGTTCCACTACAAAGTCCATTGCCTGTAGGGATATGGACCACCTCAACAGTTTAGGGTTCTGTCCTTTCATCTGCATGAGCCATCTGAGAGGTAGGTGGTCAGTTTTAACTATAAAGTGAGAACCAAACAGGTACGGCCTCAACTTTTTCAGTGACCAAACCACAGCAAAGGCCTCTATCTCAATGGCACTCCAGCGCTGCACCCTGGGGAGTAACCTCCTGCTAATTAAAGCAACAGGCTGGTCAGGCCATCATCATTGGTTTGGGATAGGACTGCTCCTATCCCAAGTTCAGAGGCATCTGTCAACAAAATGAATTGCTTAGAATAATATGGGGTTTTCAAAACTGGTGCTGAACACATAGCTTCTTTTAGGGTGTCAAAGGCCTTTTGACAGTCTAAGGTCCAGTTAACTTTCCTGGGCATCTTTTTGGAGGTAGGTTCTGTGAGGGGAGTCACTATGGATCCATATCCCTTCACAAACCTCCTGTAATAGCCAGTCAAGCCAAGGAATGCCCTGACTTGAGTCTGGGGTTTTGGAGCTTCCCAGTCCAGAATTGTCTGGATCTTGGGTTGTAATGACTGCACTTGGTCTCCACCTACAAGGTGTCCCAAGTAAACCACTGTACCCTTCCCTATCTGACATTTGGATGCCTTGATAGAGAGGCCTGCTGCTTGCAGGGCCTGCAAAACATTCTTCAGGTAGACCAGGTGATCCTGCCAGTTGGCGCTAGAGATAGCAATATCATCTGGATATGCTGCCCCAAAGGACTCCAAGCCAGCAAGGACTTGATTCACTAACCTTTGGAAGGTGGCAGGGGCATTCTTTAAGCCAAAGGGCATAACAGTAAACTGATAACGCCCATCAGGTGTTGAGAATGCTGTTTTCTCTTTTGCTCCAGGTGCCATTTTAATTTGCCAGTACCCTGCTGTCAAGTCAAAGGTACTTAAGAATTTGGCTGTACCTAATGTATCAATCAGTTCATCTGCTCTTGGTATGGGGTGAGCATCTGTCTTGGTGACAGAGTTGAGCCCTCTGTAGTCCACACAAAACCTAATTTCTCTCTTTCCATCCTTGGTGTGAGGTTTGGGGACCAAGACCACTGGCCTAGCCCAGGGACTGTCAGAGTGCTCTATCACTCCCAACTCCAGCATCTTGTGGACTTCCACTTTGATGTTTTCCTTGACTTGGTCGGACTGGCTGAATATTTTGTTTTTGACAGGTACACAGATGTGTCTGACCAGGGGTCAAAGAAAAGAGCTCAGTAAACTTCTGTAGGATTTGTCTGCAGTCAGCTTGCTTTTTGTCAGAGAGGGTGTCTGACTAGACAACTACATCTACTGATCCATCCTTAGGGTCAGTTGAGAGGAGGTCAGGGAGCGGTTCACTCTCAGCTTCCTGATCCTCATCAGTAACCATCAACATGGTTAGGTCTGCCCTGTCATTGTAGAGTTTAATGCGGTTAGCATGGATCACCCTCTTGCGTTTCCTGCTAGTGTCCAGGTCCACTAAGTAAGTGACCTGACTCTTCTTTTTTAGTACTGGGTAAGGGCCACTCCATCTATCCTGGAGTGCCCTGGGAGCCACAGGCTCCAGAACCCAGACTTAGGGCCATATTTATACTTTTTGACGCGAAACTGCGCTAACGCAGTTTTGCGCCATAAAAATTAGCGCCGGCTAACGCCATTCTGAAGCGCCATGCGGGCGCCGTATTTATTCAATGACGTTAGCCGGCGTTAGCCGCCGGCGCTGTCTGGTGTGCATTAAAAAAAACCACGTACACCAGGCAGCGCCGGCGTAGGGGGAAAATGGCGTATGTGCGTCCACAAATGGTGCAAGTCAGGCTGAGGCAAAAAAATCGCCACAACCCGATTTGCGCCATTTTTTTACGACGCCCATCCCCCATTGAAATGACTCCTGTCTTAGCAAAGACAGGAGTCATGCCCCCTTGCCCAATGGCCATGCCCAGGGGACTTCTGTCCCCTGGGCATGGTCATTGGGCATAGTGGCATGTAGGGGGGCACAAATCAGGCCCCCCTATGCCAAAAAAAAAAACAAAAAAAACTTACCTGGACTTACCTTAATGTCCCTGGGGTGGGTCCCTCCATCCTTGGGTGTCCTCCTGGGGTGGGCAAGGGTGGCAGGGGGTGTCCCTGGGGGCAGGGGAGGGCACCTCTGGGCTCATTCTGAGCCCACAGGTCCCTTAACGCCTGCCCTGACCCAGGCGCTAAAATCCGGCGCTAATGCGGGTTTTTTAGACCCGCCCTCTCCCGGGCGTCATTTTTGCACGGGAGTATAAATACGACGCATATGCATCGGAGTCATTTTTTAAGACGGGAACGCCTACCTTGCATATCATTAACGCAAGGAAGGCGTTCACGCAAAAAAATGACGCTAACTCCATGAACTTTGGCGCTAGACGCGTCTAACGCCAAAGTATAAATATGGGGTTAGTTTTGCGTCGAATTTGCGTTGAAAAAAATGACGCAAATTCGGTGCAAACGGAGTATAAATATGCCCCTTAGTGACCTGGTTGGAATTCAAGCATTGCAGCCTTTTAGTCATACCACAACTTCTGGAGATGCTGGCTTGCCTCAAGGGTTTTGCTTGCCTTTTCCATGTACTCTGCCATCCTGGAGCGGAGGCCTAGTAAATAGTCCACTACATCTTGTTTAGGGTCATGGTGAGGTCTCTCCCAGCCTTCTTTTACAAGTGCCATTGGTCCCTTTACAGGATGGCCAAACAGAAGCTCAAAGGGGGAAAACCCTGTTCCCTTCTGTGGCTCCTCTCTGTAGGCAAAAAGCAGGCATGGCAGGATAACATCCCATCTCCTTTTGAGTTTTTCAGGGAGCCCCATGATCATGCCCTTCAATCTCTTGTTAAATCTTTTCAAAAGACCATTGGTTTGTGGATGGTAAGGTGTGGTGAACTTATAAGTCACCTCACACTCATTCCACATTTGTTTCAGGTAAGCTGACATGAAGTTGGTACCTCTGTCAGAAACCACCTCCTTAGGAAAGCCCACTCTGGTAAAGACCTATGAGTGCCTTGGCTACTGCATGGGCAGTAGTCGACCTAAGGGGAATTGCTTCGGGGTACCTGGTAGCATGGCCCACTCCTACCAGTATGTATTGGTTCCCTGAGGCTGTGGGAGGTTCAAGTGGACCCACTATGTCCACACCAACCCTTTCAAAGGGAACCCCCATCACTGGAAATAGAATGAGGGGGGCCTTTGGATTGCCACCTGTCTTGCCACTGTCCTGACATGTGACACAGGAGCTGCAAACCTCCCTTACCTTCTGGGACATATTGGGCCAATAGAAATGGTTAACTAATCTTTCCCAAGTCTCGGTTGTCCCAAAGGCCCAGCTAGGGGAATGTCATGGGCTAAGGTGAGTATGAACTCTCTAAACTCCTGAGGCACTACCACTCTCCTACCGGCACCAGGTTTGGGATCTCTTGCCTCAGTGTAAAGGAGTCCATCCTCCCAGTAGACCCTGTGGGATCCACTGACACTTCATTTTTCTTGCTCAGCTGCTTGCTGTCTTAGGCCTTCAAAAGTGGGACAAGTCTTTTGTCCCTGCCACAGCTGTTCCCTTGAGGATCCCCCTGGGCCCAAGAGCTCTACCTAGTAAGGCTCCAGCTCCATGGACTAAGTTCCCTCAGGGGGTAGGAATTCTTCCTGGGAAGAGAGGTCCTGTTTCTTTTGCTGTACAGAGGCTGGTCCCCCAGTCCTCTTACCTTTTCTCTTGGAAGGTTGGGCCATTATTCCAGGCTCCAACACTTATTTGTCACCCTATGCTCTGCTCTATGCCCTTGTTTTAACACATACCAGTTCAGGGATACCCAGCATGGCTGCATGGGTCTTGCACTCTACCACAGCCCATGCTGAGGGCTCTAGATCATTCACTAGCAAACACGCTACTGGAATTACAGAAGAGACCACTACCTGTTCCAGGCCAGTAACCCCACCCCATTCTAAAGTCACCATTTCCATGGGATGGACTTTAGTTTCATTGAAAGCATTGGTGACTGGATATGTCCGTCTAGCCAGATATTGTCTTGGGGAAACCAGTTTGTCTATCACCATGCTGACACTGGCACCTGGATCCCTCAGGGCTTCTATCTTATTACCATTTATAAAGAGTTGCTGCCTGTATTTTTACATGTTAAATCCACCCCACCCTAACAGACTAAAGTAGCTTCAGTGTGAACCTTAATTTGCTCTGGGCACACTGTTGATCCCATCTGGAGACTGGCTATTCCAGTGCTAACTGGAGTAGTAGTTGTGAGACTTTTCTTGGGACAGACCTTGTCTCCAGTTTGGTGTCCAGGCTGCTTACAGTTGAGACACCAGGCCTTCTTGGGATCAAGGTTTTTACCCTTGTACCCATTTGTGGACTGTGAAGAGGCTCGTGCCCACCCTCCTGAGCAGGTTTTTGGGGGCCCTTGAGAAGACTCTTTGTTTTTGTCCTTGGATGTCTCACCACCCTTCCCCTGGGGAGGCTCTGTGACCCCTTTCTTTTGGTCACCACTGTGGAAGTCTTGGTCACCCTTGTCTTGACCCAGTTGTCTGCCATCTTTCCCAATTCTTGGGGAGAAATTGGACCTGGGTCTACCAGATGTTGATGCAACTTATCTTTAAAGCAATTACTTAACAGATGTTCTTTTATAAATAAATGATACAGCCAATCATAGTCACTTACTCCACTGCCAGTTATCCAACCATCTAGTGTTTTGACAGAAGTCAACAAAACCAACCCAGGGCTGGCTTGAGGTTTTGTGAGCCCCCCTGAACCTAATTCTCTACTCCTCAGTTGAGAATCTAAAGCCCTCAATCAGGCTATCCTTCCTGAGGTCATAGGATTCTGCATCCTTACCAGAGAGTGTGAGGAGTCTATCCCTACACTTACCAGTGAACATTTCCCACAGGAGAGCTCCCCAGTGAGATCTGCTTACTCTTCTGGTTGCACAAGCTCTCTCAAAAGCTGTGAACCATTTGGTGATATCATCACGTTCTTCATATTTAGTTACAATCTTTTTGGGGATTTTTAGGATGTCACTATTCTCTCTGACCCCATTTAAATTGTTGCCACCATTTATGTGTGTTAAACCCATTTCTTTTCTTTCTCCTTCTACAGCTAGGAGCTGTTTCTCCAAAGCTAATCTTTTGGCCATCCTTACTAAGAGGATGTCCTCTTCATTGAGACTGTCCTCAATGCTTAAAAAGGGACTGGACTCCCCTGTGGAAGAAACAGGCTCTCTGATTATGATTTGTGGAGACAGGGTTCCTGGAGCCCTGGTCTCCCTAATTAGGACAGGAGGGGGTGTTCTTCCTCCTGTTCACTAATTTCTTCCCCATCTGAGGGAGGGTCTTCCATCTCAGTGGGGTGGTCCCTTGTATACTCTGCCAAGAGCTCCTGGATCTTGACCTTGGTAGGGTTGTAAACAGTTTTGTTCTTTTTTAACTCACAGAGGGACCTTAGCTCTGACATCCCTAGATGCAGGTAAGGGGTGAGGTTGAGTTCCATTACCATCTCCTCTGGGTTATTCATTGTGGTCCTCATTACAACCTTGGCGGTAAATGCCGCCTACCACCGTGCTGACTGCCGCCAACATACCGTGAGCACGGCGGTATACCGCTACGGGTATTATGACCCACACAGAGAGATCCGCCACTATACAGACACCCAGACAAGTCCGCCAGACCAAAGGTCAGCGATAAATTGGCGGTACCAAAACCCACACTGTTATGTCAACAGGAATACGCCCACAGTATCAGGACCCACGAATCACCGCAGCGGTCTTTCAACCGCGGTAAACCATTGGCGGTACACACCGCCGCACTCAAAATACCCACACATTTACAAAACACCACCACATTGGACAATTCAAACTACACACACCTGACACACATACACACACCACACCCACACACCACTATAAAACACCCACCCACATTACCCACAAACCTTTCAATGAAAAAAAGATTGCCAACAGAGAGAGACACAAGCCAGGAGCACCCACTCAATCTGAGCCACAGAACACCATCACCCATACACCATCCACGCACCTCACAGCACACACCACAACACATCACCCCACACATAACCCCACACACCCTCACACATATCACTCACACCACATCCATGGCACCCTAAAGACACCCCAGGTTTTTCAGAGGATGAGCTAAGGGTCATTGTGGAGGAAATCATCCGGGTGGAGCCACAGCTATTCGCATCACAGGTGCAGCAGACATTCATTGCTAGGAAGATGGAGCTATGGCGGAGAATCGTGGACAGGGCCGACGCCGCGGGACAGCACCCAAGAACAAGGGATGACATCAGGAAGAGGTGGAACGACCTACGGGGGAAGGTGCATTCCGTTGTTGCAAGACACCAGGTAGCTGTACAGAGGACTGGCGATGGACCCCCCACCTCCTCCCCCACAACTAACAACATGGGAGGAGCAAGTGTTGGCAATAATGCATTCTGAGGGCCTCGCAGGAGTAGCAGGAGGACTGGACTCTGGTAAGTCATATCTTTACTACTATATCCCCCACCCTACCTGCATGCCATCACAAACTCCTACCCCTACCCTCACCCACATCACTCCACCACCTCACATATACCACACTATCACAACCCACCCATCCCAAAACCAAGCCCTGCATGTAACACCAATCCATGGACCCCCATCACAGACCTGCTGGACACCCATCACCACAGCATGCCCATTAGAGAGAATCACCTAGCCCACAAAATCACCACGCACACAAGGTAAAGCTGACAGTGCAATCACAACCATGCAGGGAAACACACCCATGCACAAGATGGCACACACAGATACAATAACAGTGCATTTTCATCCCCACAAGAACCCTACTCAATGTCACCGGAGAGGAGTTGCCAGCAACATCCAGTCCCCCTCCAGTGGAGACCACAGTGATGACAGCAGCTCTACACGCCTGGATCACGATGACCAACCTGGCCCATCAGGGACCTCTGGACAGTCGGTTACCCTGCTACAGTCCCAACCCACCACAGACCCTCCCCCCTCAGGAAACACCAGCACAGCACCCACCCAGCGGGCCCATGCCACTGTCCCCAGGACACGTCAATCAGCAGTGTGTTCACCACTACAGGGACCCTAGGCAACCCCACAAACACAGGACGACCAGGGACCTGGGGTCAGTGGCAGTGGGCACACGGTTTACGGGACAGAGGCACAGGACAACAGAGAAGCTGGGAGGACTGCTGCGCGACAGGGGAGGACAGACCCAGGCAATCACCAATATCCTGGGAGCATACCACCATTCTCAGGAGACCATGGGCTAGATACTGTACAAGTTGCAGGAGACCCAGCGGCTGCAGGAGGGACGGTACCTGGGGATCAGGGAGAACCTAAAAAACATCTACACCATCGTTGTCATCATTGCAGGGGTGCTGGCTGACATGGGCAACACCATGAGGGAGGCAGTGGCACAAGAAAGGGCCCCTGACACTAGCCACACCAAAGAACAGACCTCTACAGGCGCTAGTGGACAGGAGGCCCACCATAGGACCAACAGGCCACCAGCACCCCACCCCCTGCAGAAGGAGAACCACCCCGCAATCGGTCCCTGCGATCCAGGCAGAAGCCAGAGAACATTGACAAGACCCCGCCAGGAAATAGGACTCTCCTGATTGTCACCCTTCTGTCCCACTCTGTCACCCTGTCCACCTTGAACTGCCATTATTCCCCTTCCTATGCCACATTGGACAATGCACCTGTGATACCAAGAGACTAGACTCTAACTAGTCTTTCCTCCACCATCACCCAGCCCATTGCACACCCCCCTCTAAGTATGAGCACTTAAATAAACACCCTTGGAACAAATACAAATCTCAAGTCTGTCAAATGATTGAAATATGTACTAGTACAACAGTATGAAAATCTTACAAGTCATATGTACAGTTATATAAACATTGGCATGACCTTTAGAGGTCAGCAGTAAACATACCAGGAGCCAGAGTGGGCCACAGAGATCTGAATTAGAGATGCCAAAGGGTACAGTAAGTGGCCATAGACATAGGGAAATCAGGCTGCTGTGTACAATGTCCAACGGAAAACTGAAAGGTAAAGTGAAGTTACAGTGTCTTACCTGTGTGTCACTGGAAGTACTGCTGGATGATATTACTTCTGTTGTCCCCACCTTCTTCCTCTGCCTCCTCTTCCTCACTGTCCACAGGCTCCACCGCTGCCACAAGACCATCTCCAGGCTCATCCTCCTGCAGAAAAGGCAGCATGCAACATGCAACGATGATCTGGCACACCTTCTTGGATGAGTAGTACAGGGATACACCTGTCAGATAGAGGCACCGGAACCTGGCCTTCAGGAGGCCGAAGGTCCTCTCAATTATCCTCCTAGTTCACCCATGTGCCTCATTGTAACATTTCTC
This sequence comes from Pleurodeles waltl, assembly GCF_031143425.1. Classification (NCBI taxonomy): domain Eukaryota; kingdom Metazoa; phylum Chordata; class Amphibia; order Caudata; family Salamandridae; genus Pleurodeles; species Pleurodeles waltl. The sequence goes on along the minus strand of NC_090444.1, from coordinate 596,742,822 downwards.
TGCCCTTTTCCTGGCATTCCTCACTGGGGTCAGTAGCCATGAGAGGTTGGGGTAACCAGAGTCACCTGCAAATATCGAAGGACAACTGTCAGACACACTAACCCTTAGGGACAACAACCATACCCACACACCAACATATACTGTGTGGGGACCTTGGGCTCACCTATTAGCCACACCTGGTGCCTCTGGAGTTGGCCCATCACATATGGGATGCTGCTATTCCTCAAGATAAAGGGGTCATGCACAGAGCCAGGATACTTGGCACTCCCTGGGAGATGTACTGGTCCGCCAAACACACCATCTGCACATTCATAGAGTGATAGCTTTTTCTATTCCTGAACACTTGTTCATTTCTCCAGGGGGGACAAATTCTACATGTGTACCATCTATGGCCCCAATGATGTTGGGGATATGTCCCATGGCATAAAAGTCAGCTTTCACTGTGGCCAGATCCTCCACCTGGGGGAATACAATTAGCTGTGCATGTGCTTAAGCAGGGTTGACAACACTCTTGTCAACATGTTTGAGAACATTGGCTGAGACAACCCTGATGCCATGCCACTGTTGTTTGGAAGGAACCGCTTGCCAGGAAATGGAGCCTGACAGGACCTGCACTAGAGGGGGGATACCTGTGGGCTGGCGGATAGCTGACATCAGGTCTGGCTACAATTGGGCACACAGTTCTTGGATTGTGGCCCGATCAAGTCTGTATGTTAGGATAATGTGTCTGTCCTTCATTGGGGTCTGTACACAGGAGGATGTCTCCATCTCATATTCATCCTCAGCAGTTGAAGCCTATGGAGGAAAACGGTGAGCAGAGGGTCATAATCACACATCTGGTGCAATAATGATGCATTTCTTCTTTTACAGAACCAGTATGTGAATCTGAGAGGCAGTTGCTGTGCCAATGTCTGCTGTGACACAGTTAGGTGCCATGGCCTGTGCCCCCCTGAAATGGCGGCTGCCTAACCTGTGAGGAGGGACAAGTGGAAATGAGGTAATTCCGCTGACGTTGACTGCCGCACAACTTTGCATTGGTTATCATTGGGCCCTATGGGTTCCAGGAGCCGATGGTGATGTACACCGGCAGTGACAGTACGCACCACCATCTCTTCACTCACATGCTACCTGACCTTCAACAGGAGAGGACCTACACTGCAAGTACTGCTGTGACCTGTGTCTGGAAGCGACAACGGCTCATGTGTCTGGGGAAAGGGCCCCTGCCTTTACTGTGGAGGAGTTGGAGAGATTGGTGGATAGGGTCCTACCCCAGTACACGTTACTCTCTGGTCCCCCAGACAAACAGGTGAGTACACTGGGAGCATAATGCCTGGGCCATGAATGTATGGAGTGCTGTCTATATAAGCCACATGTGGTGGGGCTGAGGCATCCAGGCCAGAGTGCTGCATGTATGGTGGTCAATGTATGTGCGTCAGGGGATGGAAGGGATATGGTGGGCCATGAGTGTGACGGTCCGGACGGTTAACTAATTCCCTTTTCTCCTGTCTTTTTCCTGCAAGTCAGCGCCCATCAGAAAAACGGGTATTTGGCGTGCCATCGTTAAGGAGGTGCGGACCCTGGGGGTCTTTGACAGGCGGAGCACCTACTGCCGCAAATGGTGGGAGGACCTATGCCACTGGGCAAGGAAGACGGCGGAGGCCCAGCTGGGGCTGGCCTCCCAACAAGGAAGGAGCGCCCGTTGTTGTCGGGAGTCGGATGGGCGTTTGAGGGCATCACAGCAGCCACAAGCAGGTGAGTACAAAATATGATTCAGTACTTTGCGCGCGTTAAGCTTTTACCTGGGTGGGGATGTTGACTGTGGGTGCCCCTAGGCTAGGGTGACCAGACGTCCCGGATTTCCCCGGAGAGTCTGGTTTTTAGAGGACTGTCCCAGTGTCCCGACGCTTCTCTTAATTTTAAACAAATGTCCTGATTTTGGGGACAAAGGTTAGATTATCATATGAATGTCCCGGTTTTTGGGACAAAGGTCAGATTATCTAGGGAAGTATAAGTTAAAAGTATGCTGTCCTTTAACAGACGCCTACAAAGTATGAAATTATTAAAGTAGGTTATATGTTACTGTCAGGCAAAACAGTCCACTGTCTGCTCCCAGCAGAGAGATGGAGTGGGGAGCAGAGAGAGGTGGGTAGGGGGTGGTTTGGGGGTGCAGGGTGGGAGGTCAAGCCATAGCTAATTTTATATGTGTAGTCTTGTAAGAGTGTGTGTGTGTGTGTGTGTGTATATATATATATATGCTAAACAAACACATGTATAGGCACACATTCACAAAGCTAAGCAAAAAAACGGGACAAGCCAGATATAAAAGTGAGTGTAAAGTCGTTAGTCCTTCTTTTTGTCTGACCTGTCCCGGTTTTTGCTCCTCAAAATCTGGTCACCCTACCTTAGGCCAGGGCGAAAATGGCAGGGTAGGTCCCTTGTTGGGCAGGCTCTGAAGCACTCCAAACCCAATAGTGTTAGTGGCCATCTACTACTGGTCAGGGCCCTGTTTGTTTCAGGTGTGCAGCCGATGGCGTTAGTCATTGTACCCCATGGGCTGGTGACTGGCATTGTAACTGGTAGTGCATGGAATAGTGCATAGGGCTGTTCCTTGTGAGTTGTGTACGGCAACGGTAGTGTTGTTGCTGGCATTGACCAAGTGTATCCTTTGTCTCTCCCCCCCTTTATGTTTTGTCACCCTGTCCTTGTGTGCATTAGCATCATCTGGCGGAGGAGCAGAGGCACCGGCGACGGAGGGAGCTGCATCCCACATGGGCCAGGAGGCTGAATCCACCGACGGTGAGGACACCAGTGGGACGGAGGGCGAGGGGAGCACCACGACAGGGACAGGAGGGGACACCACAGACGGCGACTCCCCCTCCGTTGGAAGCTCCCTGCTGGTGGCGGACACCTCTGTGCCCACCCCTACAACAGGTACAGCGGCCACCCCCCTACCAGCACTGCCCTCCCAGCAGCCCCTCAGCGTGTTTCCCGTGCCCGCTCACCCAGGAGGGTGGGCATCTCCTTTGCCCCAGGCACCTCAGGCCCTGCCCCAGTCAGCCCTGCTGCCCTCAGTGAGGAGGTTATTGACCTCCTGAGATCCCTCACTGTTGGGAAGTAAACCATTCTGAATGCCATCCAGGGTGTCTAGAGGCATTTGCAACAAACAAATGCATACCTGGAGGGCATGCACTCTGGCGTGGCGGCCCAACAGATAGCATTTCAGGCTGTGGCCTCTGCACTGATGGCAGCCATTGTCCCTGTCTCCAGCCTCCCCTCTCCAACTTCCTCTACCCAGTCCCAAACCCCTCAACCCTAATCTATCTCAAGCACACCTTCAGACCAGCATTCACCCAAATCAACACACAGAAGTGGCTCAGGCAAACACAAGCACCACACTTCATCTCACAGGCACTCACACAAGCACCACAAGCACCATCCCCATGCAGACACACCAACATCCACTGCCTCCATTGTGTCTCCCTCCTCCTCCTCATCCACCTCCCTCCCAGTAGTGTTTCTACTCACACCTGCATGCACTACATCCTCATCCACTACCTCCATCACCAGCACGCCCATCACTACACGCCCCTCACTGGTAGTCACCACCCTCACATCCATGTAAACATCCCCTGTGTCCTCTCCCAGTGTGTCTGTGATCCCTCCTCCCAAAGTACACAAACGCAAGCACCCACCCACCCAACATCCATCTACCTCACAACAACTTCCAGCCCATGCACTTGCACCCAAACTCAGCAGACAGACACCTCCTACAACCACTCCCTCTTCCTCCACTCCCAGACCTTCTCCCTCTTACCACCCCAGTGTCCCTAAGAAGATTTTACTTGCAAACATTGACCTCTTCCCTACCCCCCCGTCCTTCCCCTCGGGCCAGGGTGGCCAAACCCAAGCCCAGCACCTCATCCACCAAGTCCACGTCCGCTGTGTTTCCCGCAGCTGTCAGAGGATCAAAGGGGGCGCCGGTCCGCCCAGCCAGTGTGCCACCAACCCCTGCCAAGGCAAAATCCATTCCGCCACCTGGCAAGGTTAAAAAAGGGACAGCATCCAGCAAGGGGAAGGAGCCACAACCACCCAGCAAGGCCACCTCAAAGACTCCAGCTGCCAGACCCAAGGTGACACCACCATCTGCCAAGGTGAGGAAGGGGCACAAAACTCCAAGCAAGGCACTTCAGCCATCCGAGGCTGCAGGTGAAAGGCTGGTGGCTACCAGCACAACGCCAGCACCGCCACTTCCACCGTGGCCAGCACCACCAGCAGCCCCACCACTAGCACCGCTGCAAGCACTGCCACCTGCACCACTGCAAGCACCACTACTGTCAGCAGCAGCAGCCCCAGTGGGCAGCCGCCCGAGGCTGCAGAAGAAGGGCTGGAGCCTCCCCCGCCACTGGCAGCACCAGCACCTGCACCGCGGCCAGCACCGCCACCTGCACCGCCGCAAGCCCCGCTGCAAGCCCCGCCTCCTGCACCGCTAACAGTAGCACCACTGCCAGCAGCAGCAACCCCAGTGGACAGCCGTCAGAGGCTGCAGGAGAGGGGCTGGAGCCTCCCTCCACCACTGGCAGCACCCCAAGCAGCACCGGCACTAGCAAAACAGTGCAGGCATAGCCACCACCAGATGGACTCTAGCCCTGCCTCCATGGACTATCATGCATCCTGGTCACTGCAAATCCCGTGGCTCAGACACCCAGGTGAGGGACTGTGAACTGCCACACCCCAGGTGTTTCATCACTGGGCACCAAGCCCCATCAAAAACCTGTGGAGAAAGGCATCCACTCACTCTATCCTTGACAGGATGAAGCACACTGGGCACAAAGCCCCTTCCAGAACCTGTGAAGAAAGGCATCCACTCACCCTATCCTTGGCATGATGAAGCACGCTGGGCACCAAGCCCCCTCCAGAACCAGTGGAGAAAGGCTTCCACTCACCCTATCCTTGGCAGGATGAAGCATGCTGGGCACAAAACCCCCTCCAGAACCAGTGGAGAAAGGCATCCACTCACACTATCCTTGGCAGGATGAAGCACGCTGGGCACAAAGCCCCCTCCAGAACCTGTGAAGAAAGGCATCCACTCACCCTATCCTTGGCAGGATGAAGCACGCTGGGCACCAAGCCCCCTCCAGAACCAGTGGAGAAAGGCATCCACTCACCCTATCCTTGGCAGGCTGAAGCACGCTGGCCACAAAGCCCCCTCCAGAATCAGTGGAGAAAGGCATCCACTCACCCTATCCTTGGCAGGATGAAGCACACTGGGCACAAAGCCCCCTCCAAAACCAGTGGAGAAATGTATCCACTCACCCTATCCTTGGCAGGATTAAGCACACTGCGCACAAAGCCCCCTCCAGAACCAGTGGGAAAAGGCATCCACTTGAGAGACTGTGGCTTTGCACTCCCCAGGACCAGGCAGTGGGCAAACCACCCACTTGAGAGACTTGAGAGACTGTGGCTTTGAATTCCTGAGGACCAGGCAGTGGGCAAGCCACCCACTTGAGAGACTTGAAAAACTGTGGCTTTGAACTCCCCGAGACCAGGCCGTGGGTAAACCACCCACTTGAGAGACTTGAGAGACTGTGGCCTTGCACTCCCCAGGACATCACTGTGGGCATGGAGCCCCCTCCAGGAGCAGTGGCATTGTACCATCTTCCGGCTGAGGTGCCCCCCCTTCCCCGTCCCCCTGAGGTGCCTGTGTGTTTTCGACCTGTTGCCCCTGCAGTGTTCTCTCCATATTGAGGCAGGAGTCAAGTGTGGGCTTGGCCTATGTGATATGGCCCTGTGGCCCACGGATATTTTGAGTGGACAGTGTACCACATTATGTACATATTGTATATATTGTAAATACTGTTTTTGAATTTGTAACGCATATCTGACTATTTCTAATATGACACTCATTTGACTCAATTCCTTTTGTCCTTGCATTATTCCCGAGGGGTGTATATGTAATGTTGTATGTGTCTGGGGGTATGGTATTGGGGTGAGGGTGGGGGTGGGGGTGTTGCGTGTGTGTGTCACTCTCTTTTTCCTCCCCCACTCCCCTGTATGCTAAGTGCAGTAATCACCGTGGTCTTCGCCGCCGACGTTCGTACTCCTGGTGGATGAGAAGATACACCAACATCGGTAACACCTGTAGTTTGGGCTCCATGGCATCCCGGTTCTTCGTTGAGTGTCGAGAGGTGAGTGGTTTCCCTTCTGTGTACTGGTTCCGCCGTGCTTTTGATGCCATTGGTACCGCCCCAGAAAAGCTGGCGGATGGGCGGGTTGTGGTGTGGTGGGCGGTACTTTGACTTGCGCCTCTCTGTTGGTGGTTACCGCCGCAGTGTTGTTGCTACCGCCGCAGTGGTTGGAGTGTTAAAGTGGCTGTCTGTGTTGGCGGTTTCCGCAGTGGTCGTGATTCTATTTTTTTTACAACCGGCCTGTTGGCGGTGTTACTGCCGACCGCCAGGGTTGTAATGAGGGCCTATGTCTCTAAAAGTTGGGGTTACTTTTTAAGAAACTAAAAACTACTTCTAGTACTTAAATCCTAACTTTTACAAAACTTAAAAAGAAATGCTAGCAGGGACTTACACAAGGCCCTAACAGGACTTTAAAAAATGTGGAAAAATAGTAAAAATTCAAAAATCACTTTTCTAATGACAATTTTGGAATTTAGTTGTGTGATCAGATATTGGCTGTGTAGTCCAGCAAAGTCTTAGACCCCACCGCTGATCTGCCAGTGTAGGAAGCTGGCTCTGTAAATACTATCTCAAAGTGAGAGATAGTGTGCACAGAATCCAGGGGTTCCCCAAGAGGCTTGACAGAGGCAATAAAAGATAATACTAATGCTCTATTTGTGGTAGTGTGGTCGAGCAGTTAGGCTTATCAGAGGGTAGTGTTAAGCATTTGTTGTACACACACAGGCAATTAATGAGAATACACACTCAATGACTTAACTCTAGGCCAATAGGTTTTTATATAGATAAATATTATTTTCTTAACTTATTTTAGAACCACAAGAGTCCTTTCTAAGGATGGGGTAACATCAGCTCTGGTCACTTTAGGGGTAGACCTGGCTGAGGGGGTGACTCCTCCTTGTTTTTCTCATTATCTCCCCGGATGTGCCGGCAAAAGTGGGGGCTGTGTCTGGGGGACGGGCATCTCCACTAGCTGGAGTGCCCTAGGGCGTTGTAACACCAGGCTTGAGCCTTTGAGGCTCACCGCCAGGTGTTACAGTTCCTGCAGGGGGAGGTGTGAAGCACCTCCACACAGGACAGGCTTTGTTCCTGGTCACACAAAAGCACTCACCCCATGTGGCCACATACTGGTCTGGAAGTGGCAGGCTGGCAGAGACCGGTCAGCCTAGCACTAGCAGTTGGGCTGGCATGCAGGGGGCATCTCTAAGATGCCCTCTGTGTGCATTTCTTAATAAATCCCACACTGGCATCAGTGTAGATTTATTGTGCTGAGAAGTTTGATACCAAACTTCCCAGTATTCAGTGTAGCCATTATGAAACTGTGGAGTTTGTGTTTGACAAACTCCCAGACCATATACTCTTCATGGCTACCCTGCACTTACAATGTCTAAGAATTGGCTTAGACACTGTAGGGGCATAGGGCCAGATGTAGCAAGCCGTTTGCATGTCGCAAACTGCGAAAATAGAAGTTTGCGCCACGCAAACGGCCTCACGCGATGCTCATTCCCAAATTGCGAGTCGGTACCGAGTCGCAATTTGGGAATGCGACTCGCAAATAGTAAGGGGTGTTCCCTTCCTATTTGCGACTTGCATCGCAATTCAGAATTGCTTTGTGACCGCGAATGCGGTCGCAAAGCAACTCGCAGTTACCACCAGTGTCACACTGGTGGTAACTCATTCGTAAAAGGGAAGGGGTCCCCATAGGACACTTTCCCCTTTGTGAATGTCGACAAAAATATTTTTTCAGAGCAGGCAGTGTTCCTATGGGCCACTGCCTACTCTGAAAAAACGAAACCAAATGGTTTCGGTATTTTTTTCATTTTGCAACTCGTTTTCCTTTAACCCCTTCGCTGCCAGGCCTTTTCCCCCTCCTGTGCCAGGCCTTTTTTTGCCTATTTGGGGCAGTTCGCGCTTAGGCCCTCGTAACTTTTTGTCCACATAAGCTAACCAAGCCAAATTTGCGTCCTTTTTTTCCAACATCCTAGGGATTCTAGAGGTACCCAGACTTTGTGGGTTCCCTTGAAGGAGGCCAAGAAATTGGCCAAAATACAGTGAAAATTTCGTTTTTTTTAAAAAAATTGGAAAAAGTGGCTGCAGAAGAAGGCTTGTGGATTTCCCCCTGAAAATGGCATCAACAAAGGGTTTGCAGTGCTAACCTCAGCAGCTTCCTAGCTTTCAGGAACAGGCAGACTTGAATCAGAAAACCCAATTTTTCAACACAATTTTGGCATTTTACTGGGGCGTACCCCATTTTTGCAATTTTTTGTGCTTTCAGCCTCCTTCCAGTCAGTGACAGGAATGGGCATGAAACCAATGCTGGATCCCAGAAACCTAACCATTTCTGAAAAGTAGACAAAATTCTGAATTCAGCAAGGGGTCATTTGTGTAGATCCTACAAGGGTTTCCTACAGAAAATAACAGCTGAAAAAGAAAAATATTGAAATTGAGGTGAAAAAAACATCAATTTTTCTCTACGTTTTACTCTGTAACTTTTCCCTGCAATGTCAGATTATGGAAAGCAATATACTGTTACGTCTGCTGGACTCCTCTGGTTGCGGGGATATATAGGGCTTGTAGGTTCATCAAGAACCCGAGGAACCCAGAGCCAATAAATGAGCTGCACCCTGCAGTGCGTTTTCATTCTATACCGGGTATACAGCAATTCATTTGCTGAAATATAAAGAGTAAAAAATTGCTATCAAGAAAACCTTTGCATTTCCAAAAAGGGCACAAGATAAGGTGCTGAGGAGCAGTGGTTATTTGCAAATCTCTGAATTCCGGGGTGACCATACTAGCATGTGAATTATAGGGAATTTCTCAAATAGATGTCTTTTTTACACACTCTCCTATATTTGGAAGGAAAAAATGTAGAGAAAGACAAGGGGCAATAGCACTTGTTTTGCTAATCTATGTTCTCCCGATAAAAATGATACCTCACTTGTGTGGGTTGGCCTAGCGCCCGCGACAGGAAACGCCCCAAAACGCAAGGTGGACACATCCATTTTTTTTAAAGAAAGCAGAGGTGTTTTTTGCGAAGTGTCTACCTGTAGATTTTGGCCTCTAGCTCAGCCGGCACCTAGGGAAACCTACCAAACCTGTGCATGTCTGAAAACTAGAGACCTAGGGGAATCCAAGGAGGGGTGACTTGCGGGGCTCGGACCAGGTTCTGTTACCCAGAATCCTTTGCAAACCTCAAAATTTGGCTAAAAACCTCACATTTCTGTAGCAGAAAGTTCTGGAATCTGAGAGGAGCCACAAATTTCCTTCCACCCAGCGTTCCCCCAAGTCTCCCGATAAAAATGATACCTCACTTGCGTGGGTAGGCCTAGCGCCCGCGACAGGAAACACCCCAAAGCGCAACGTGGACACATCAAAAGTTTTGGAAGAAAACAGAGGTGTTTTTTGCGAAGTGCCTACCTGTAGATTTTGGCCTCTAGCTCAGCCGGCACCTAGGGAAACCTACCAAACCTGTGCATTTCTGAAAACTAGAGACCTAGGGGAATCCAAGGAGGGGTGACTTGCGGGGCTCGGACCAGGTTCTGTTACCCAGAATCCTTTGCAAACCTCAAAATTTGGCTAAAAAAACACATGTTCCTCACATTTCTGTGGCAGAAAGTTCTGGAATCTGAGAGGAGCCACAAATTTCCTTCCACCCAGCGTTCCCCCAAGTCTCCCGATAAAAATGATACCTCACTTGTGTGGGTAGGCCTAGCGCCCGCGACAGGAAAAACCCCAAAGCGCAACGTGGACACATCAAAAATTTTGGAAGAAAACAGAGGTGTTTTTTGCGAAGTGCCTACCTGTAGATTTTGGCCTCTAGCTCAGCCGGCACCTAGGGAAACATACCAAACCTGTGCATTTCTGAAAACTAGAGACGTAGGGGAATCCAAGATGGGGTGACTTGCGGGGCTCGGACCAGGTTCTGTTACCCAGAATCCTTTGCAAACCTCAAAATTTGGCTAAAAAAACAAATGTTCCTCACATTTCTGTGGCAGAAAGTTCTGGAATCTGGGAGGAGCTACGAATTTCCTGTCACCCAGCGTTCCCCCAAGTCTCCCGATAAAAATGATACCTCACTTGCGTGGGTAGGCCTAGCACCCGCGACAGGAAACACCCCAAAGCGCAACGTGGACACATCCAAAATTTTGGAAGAAAACAGAGGTGTTTTTTGCGAAGTGCCTACCTGTAGAATTTGGCCTCTAGCTCAGCCGGCACCTAGGGAAACCTACCAAACCTGTGCATTTCTGAAAACTAGAGACCTAGGGGAATCCAAGGAGGGGTGACTTGCGGGGCTCGGACCAGGTTCTGTTACCCAGAATCCTTTGCAAACCTCAAAATTTGGCTAAAAAAACACATGTACCTCACATTTCTGTGGCAGAAAGTTCTGGAATCTGAGAGGAGCCACAAATTTCCTTCCACCCAGCGTTCCCCCAAGTCTCCCGATAAAAATGATACCTCACTTGTGTGGGTAGGCCTAGCGCCCGCGACAGGAAACACCCCAAAGCGCAACATGGACACATCAAAAAATTTGGAAGAAAACAGAGGTGCTTTTTGCGAAGTGCCTACCTGTAGATTTTGGCCTCTAGCTCAGCCGGCACCTAGGGAAACCTACCAAACCTGTGCATTTCTGAAAACTAGAGACCTAGGGGAATCCAAGGAGGGGTGACTTGCGGGGCTCGGACCAGGTTCTGTTACCCAGAATCCTTTGCAAACCTCAAAATTTGGCTAAAAAAACACATGTTCCTCACATTTCTGTGGCAGAAAGTTCTGGAATCTGAGAGGAGCCACAAATTTCCTTCCACCCAGCGTTCCCCCAAGTCTCCCGATAAAAATGATACCTCACTTGTGTGGGTAGGCAGAGAGCCCGCGACAGTAAACACCCCAAAGCGCAACGTGGACACATCAAAAATTTTGGAAGAAAACAGAGGTGTTTTTTGCGAAGTGCCTACCTGTAGATTTTGGCCTCTAGCTCAGCCGGCACCTAGGGAAACCTACCAAACCTGTGCATTTCTGAAAACTAGAGACCTAGGGGAATCCAAGGAGGGGTGACTTGCGGGGCTCGGACCAGGTTCTGTTACCCAGAATCCTTTGCAAACCTCAAAATGTGGCTAAAAAAACACATGTTCCTCACATTTCTGTGGCAGAAAGTTCTGTAATCTGAGAGGAGCCACAAATTTCCTTCCACCCAGCGTTCCCCAAAGTCTCCCGATAAAAATGATACCTCACTTGCGTGGGTAGGCCTAGCGCCCGCGACAGGAAACACCCCAAAGCGCAACGTGGACACATCAAAAGTTTTGGAAGAAAACAGAGGTGTTTTTTGCGAAGTGCCTACCTGTAGATTTTGGCCTCTAGCTCAGCCGGCACCTAGGGAAACCTACCAAACCTGTGCATTTCTGAAAACTAGAGACCTAGGGGAATCCAAGGAGGGGTGACTTGCGGGGCTCGGACCAGGTTCTGTTATCCAGAATCCTTTGCAAACCTCAAAATTTGGCTGAAAAAACACATGTTCCTCACATTTCTGTGGCAGAAAGTTCTGGAATCTGAGAGGAGCCACAAATTTCCTTCCACCCAGCGTTCCCCCACGTCTCCCGATAAAAATGATACTTCACTTGTGTGGGTAGGCCTAGCGCCCGCGACAGTAAACACCCCAAAGCGCAACGTGGACACATCAAAAATTTTGGAAGAAAACAGAGGTGTTTTTTGCGAAGTGCCTACCTGTAGATTTTGGCCTCTAGCTCAGCCGGCACCTAGGGAAACCTACCAAACCTGTGCATTTCTGAAAACTAGAGACCTAGGGGATTCCAAGGAGGGGTGACTTGCGGGGCTCGGACCAGGTTCTGTTACCCAGAATCCTTTGCAAACCTCAAATTTTGGCTGAAAAAACACATGTTCCTCACATTTCTGTGGCAGAAAGTTCTGGAATCTGAGAGGAGCCACAAATTTCCTTCCACCCAGTGTTCCCCCAAGTCTCCCGATAAAAATGATACCTCACTTGCGTGGGTAGGCCTAGCGCCCGCGACAGGAAACACCCCAAAGCGCAACGTGGACACATCAAAAGTTTTGGAAGAAAACAGAGGTGTTTTTTGCGAAGTGCCTACCTGTAGATTTTGGCCTCTAGCTCAGCCGGCACCTAGGGAAACCTACCAAACCTGTGCATTTCTGAAAACTAGAGACCTAGGGGAATCCAAGGAGGGGTGACTTGCGGGGCTCGGACCAGGTTCTGTTACCCAGAATCCTTTGCAAACCTCAAAATTTGGCTAAAAAAACACATGTTCCTCACATTTCTGTGGCAGAAAGTTCTGGAATCTGAGAGGAGCCACAAATTTCCTTCCACCCAGCGTTCCCCCAAGTCTCCCGATAAAAATGATACCTCACTTGTGTGGGTAGGCCTAGCGCCCGCGACAGGAAACACCCCAAAGCGCAACGTGGACACATCAAAAATTTTGGAAGAAAACAGAGGTGTTTTTTGCGAAGTGCCTACCTGTAGATTTTGGCCTCTAGCTCAGCCGGCACCTAGGGAAACCTACCAAACCTGTGCATTTCTGAAAACTAGAGACCTAGGGGAATCCAAGATGGGGTGACTTGCGGGGCTCGGACCAGGTTCTGTTACCCAGAATCCTTTGCAAACCTCAAAATTTGGCTAAAAAAACACATGTTCCTCACATTTCTGTGGCAGAAAGTTCTGGAATCTGGGAGGAGCTACGAATTTCCTGCCACCCAGCGTTCCCCCAAGTCTCCCGATAAAAATGATACCTCACTTGTGTGGGTAGGCCTAGCGCCCGCGACAGGAAACACCCCAAAGCGCAACGTGGACACATCCAAAATTTTGGAAGAAAACAGAGGTGTTTTTTGCGAAGTGCCTACCTGTAGATTTTGGCCTCTAGCTCAGCCGGCACCTAGGGAAACCTACCAAACCTGTGCATTTCTGAAAACTAGAGACCTAGGGGAATCCAAGATGGGGTGACTTGCGGGGCTCGGACCAGGTTCTGTTACCCAGAATCCTTTGCAAACCTCAAAATTTGGCTAAAAAAACACATGTTCCTCACATTTCTGTGGCAGAAAGTTCTGGAATCTGGGAGGAGCTACGAATTTCCTGCCACCCAGCGTTCCCCCAAGTCTCCCGATAAAAATGATACCTCACTTGCGTGGGTAGGCCTAGCGCCCGCGACAGGAAACACCCCAAAGCGCAACGTGGACACATCCAAAATTTTGGAAGAAAACAGAGGTGTTTTTTGCGAAGTGCCTACCTGTAGATTTTGGCCTCTAGCTCAGCCGGCACCTAGGGAAACCTACCAAACCTGTGCATTTCTGAAAACTAGAGACCTAGGGGAATCCAAGCAGGGGTGACTTGCGGGGCTCGGACCAGGTTCTGTTACCCAGAATCCTTTGCAAACCTCTAAATTTGGCTAAAAAAACACATGTTCCTCACATTTCTGTGGCAGAAAGTTCTGGAATCTGAGAGGAGCCACAAATTTCCTTCCACCCAGCGTTCCCCCAAGTCTCCCGATAAAAATGATACCTCACTTGTGTGGGTAGGCCTAGCGCCCGCGACAGGAAACACCCCAAAGCGCAACGTGGACACATCCAAAATTTTGGAAGAAAACAGAGGTGTTTTTTGCGAAGTGCCTACCTGTAGATTTTGGCCGCTAGCTCAGCCGGCACCCAGGGAAACCTACCAAACCTGTGCATTTCTGAAAACTAGAGACCTAGGGGAATCCAAGATGGGGTGACTTGCGGGGCTCGGACCAGGTTCTGTTACCCAGAATCCTTTGCAAACCTCAAAATTTGGCTAAAAAAACACATGTTCCTCACATTTCTGTGGCAGAAAGTTCTGGAATCTGGGAGGAGCTACGAATTTCCTGCCACCCAGCGTTCCCCCAAGTCTCCCGATAAAAATGATACCTCACTTGCGTGGGTAGGCCTAGCGCCCGCGACAGGAAACACCCCAAAGCGCAACGTGGACACATCCAAAATTTTGGAAGAAAACAGAGGTGTTTTTTGCGAAGTGCCTACCTGTAGATTTTGGCCTCTAGCTCAGCCGGCACCTAGGGAAACCTACCAAACCTGTGCATTTCTGAAAACTAGAGACCTAGGGGAATCCAAGGAGGGGTGACTTGCGGGGCTCGGACCAGGTTCTGTTACCCAGAATCCTTTGCAAACCTCAAAATTTGGCTAAAAAAACACATGTTCCTCACATTTCTGTGGCAGAAAGTTCTGGAATCTGAGAGGAGCCACAAATTTCCTTCCACCCAGCGTTCCCCCAAGTCTCCCGATAAAAATGATACCTCACTTGTGTGGGTAGGCCTAGCGCCCGCGACAGGAAACACCCCAAAGCGCAACATGGACACATCAAAAAATTTGGAAGAAAACAGAGGTGCTTTTTGCGAAGTGCCTACCTGTAGATTTTGGCCTCTAGCTCAGCCGGCACCTAGGGAAACCTACCAAACCTGTGCATTTCTGAAAACTAGAGACCTAGGGGAATCCAAGGAGGGGTGACTTGCGGGGCTCGGACCAGGTTCTGTTACCCAGAATCCTTTGCAAACCTCAAAATTTGGCTAAAAAAACACATGTTCCTCACATTTCTGTGGCAGAAAGTTCTGGAATCTGAGAGGAGCCACAAATTTCCTTCCACCCAGCGTTCCCGCAAGTCTCCCGATAAAAATGATACCTCACTTGTGTGGGTAGGCCTAGCGCCCGCGACAGGAAACACGCCAAAGCGCAACGTGGACACATCAAAAATTTTGGAAGAAAACACAGGTGTTTTTTGCGAAGTGCCTACCTGTAGATTTTGGCCTCTAGCTCAGCCGGCACCTAGGGAAACCTACCAAACCTGTGCATTTCTGAAAACTAGAGACCTAGGGGAATCCAAGATGGGGTGACTTGCGGGGCTCGGACCAGGTTCTGTTACCCAGAATCCTTTGCAAACCTCAAAATTTGGCTAAAAAAACACATGTTCCTCACATTTCTGTGGCAGAAAGTTCTGGAATCTGGGAGGAGCTACGAATTTCCTGCCACCCAGCGTTCCCCCAAGTCTCCCGATAAAAATGATACCTCACTTGCGTGGGTAGGCCTAGCGCCCGCGACAGGAAACACCCCAAAGCGCAACGTGGACACATCCAAAATTTTGGAAGAAAACAGAGGTGTTCTTTGCGAAGTGCCTACCTGTAGATTTTGGCCTCTAGCTCAGCCGGCACCTAGGGAAACCTACCAAACCTGTGCATTTCTGAAAACTAGAGACCTAGGGGAATCCAAGGAGGGGTGACTTGCGGGGCTCGGACCAGGTTCTGTTACCCAGAATCCTTTGCAAACCTCAAAATTTGGCTAAAAAAACACATGTTCCTCACATTTCTGTGGCAGAAAGTTCTGGAATCTGAGAGGAGCCACAAATTTCCTTCCACCCAGCGTTCCCCCAAGTCTCCCGATAAAAATGATACCTCACTTGTGTGGGTAGGCCTAGCGCCCGCGACAGGAAACACCCCAAAGCGCAACGTGGACACATCCAAAATTTTGGAAGAAAACAGAGGTGTTTTTTGCGAAGTGCCTACCTGTAGATTTTGGCCGCTAGCTCAGCCGGCACCCAGGGAAACCTACCAAACCTGTGCATTTCTGAAAACTAGAGACCTAGGGGAATCCAAGATGGGGTGACTTGCGGGGCTCGGACCAGGTTCTGTTACCCAGAATCCTTTGCAAACCTCAAAATTTGGCTAAAAAAACACATGTTCCTCACATTTCTGTGGCAGAAAGTTCTGGAATCTGGGAGGAGCTACGAATTTCCTGCCACCCAGCGTTCCCCCAAGTCTCCCGATAAAAATGATACCTCACTTGCGTGGGTAGGCCTAGCGCCCGCGACAGGAAACACCCCAAAGCGCAACGTGGACACATCCAAAATTTTGGAAGAAAACAGAGGTGTTTTTTGCGAAGTGCCTACCTGTAGATTTTGGCCTCTAGCTCAGCCGGCACCTAGGGAAACCTACCAAACCTGTGCATTTCTGAAAACTAGAGACCTAGGGGAATCCAAGGAGGGGTGACTTGCGGGGCTCGGACCAGGTTCTGTTACCCAGAATCCTTTGCAAACCTCAAAATTTGGCTAAAAAAACACATGTTCCTCACATTTCTGTGGCAGAAAGTTCTGGAATCTGAGAGGAGCCACAAATTTCCTTCCACCCAGCGTTCCCCCAAGTCTCCCGATAAAAATGATACCTCACTTGTGTGGGTAGGCCTAGCGCCCGCGACAGGAAACACCCCAAAGCGCAACATGGACACATCAAAAAATTTGGAAGAAAACAGAGGTGCTTTTTGCGAAGTGCCTACCTGTAGATTTTGGCCTCTAGCTCAGCCGGCACCTAGGGAAACCTACCAAACCTGTGCATTTCTGAAAACTAGAGACCTAGGGGAATCCAAGGAGGGGTGACTTGCGGGGCTCGGACCAGGTTCTGTTACCCAGAATCCTTTGCAAACCTCAAAATTTGGCTAAAAAAACACATGTTCCTCACATTTCTGTGGCAGAAAGTTCTGGAATCTGAGAGGAGCCACAAATTTCCTTCCACCCAGCGTTCCCGCAAGTCTCCCGATAAAAATGATACCTCACTTGTGTGGGTAGGCCTAGCGCCCGCGACAGGAAACACGCCAAAGCGCAACGTGGACACATCAAAAATTTTGGAAGAAAACAGAGGTGTTTTTTGCGAAGTGCCTACCTGTAGATTTTGGCCTCTAGCTCAGCCGGCACCTAGGGAAACCTACCAAACCTGTGCATTTCTGAAAACTAGAGACCTAGGGGAATCCAAGATGGGGTGACTTGCGGGGCTCGGACCAGGTTCTGTTACCCAGAATCCTTTGCAAACCTCAAAATTTGGCTAAAAAAACACATGTTCCTCACATTTCTGTGGCAGAAAGTTCTGGAATCTGGGAGGAGCTACGAATTTCCTGCCACCCAGCGTTCCCCCAAGTCTCCCGATAAAAATGATACCTCACTTGCGTGGGTAGGCCTAGCGCCCGCGACAGGAAACACCCCAAAGCGCAACGTGGACACATCCAAAATTTTGGAAGAAAACAGAGGTGTTCTTTGCGAAGTGCCTACCTGTAGATTTTGGCCTCTAGCTCAGCCGGCACCTAGGGAAACCTACCAAACCTGTGCATTTCTGAAAACTAGAGACCTAGGGGAATCCAAGGAGGGGTGACTTGCGGGGCTCGGACCAGGTTCTGTTACCCAGAATCCTTTGCAAACCTCAAAATTTGGCTAAAAAAACACATGTTCCTCACATTTCTGTGGCAGAAAGTTCTGGAATCTGAGAGGAGCCACAAATTTCCTTCCACCCAGCGTTCCCCCAAGTCTCCCGATAAAAATGATACCTCACTTGTGTGGGTAGGCCTAGCGCCCGCGACAGGAAACACCCCAAAGCGCAACATGGACACATCAAAAAATTTGGAAGAAAACAGAGGTGCTTTTTGCGAAGTGCCTACCTGTAGATTTTGGCCTCTAGCTCAGCCGGCACCTAGGGAAACCTACCAAACCTGTGCATTTCTGAAAACTAGAGACCTAGGGGAATCCAAGGAGGGGTGACTTGCGGGGCTCGGACCAGGTTCTGTTACCCAGAATCCTTTGCAAACCTCAAAATTTGGCTAAAAAAACACATGTTCCTCACATTTCTGTGGCAGAAAGTTCTGGAATCTGAGAGGAGCCACAAATTTCCTTCCACCCAGCGTTCCCCCAAGTCTCCCGATAAAAATGATACCTCACTTGTGTGGGTAGGCCTAGAGCCCGCGACAGTAAACACCCCAAAGCGCAACGTGGACACATCAAAAATTTTGGAAGAAAACAGAGGTGTTTTTTGCGAAGTGCCTACCTGTAGATTTTGGCCTCTAGCTCAGCCGGCACCTAGGGAAACCTACCAAACCTGTGCATTTCTGAAAACTAGACACCTAGGGGAATCCAAGGAGGGGTGACTTGCGGGGCTCGGACCAGGTTCTGTTACCCAGAATCCTTTGCAAACCTCAAAATGTGGCTAAAAAAACACATGTTCCTCACATTTCTGTGGCAGAAAGTTCTGTAATCTGAGAGGAGCCACAAATTTCCTTCCACCCAGCGTTCCCCAAAGTCTCCCGATAAAAATGATACCTCACTTGCGTGGGTAGGCCTAGCGCCCGCGACAGGAAACACCCCAAAGCGCAACGTGGACACATCAAAAGTTTTGGAAGAAAACAGAGGTGTTTTTTGCGAATTGCCTACCTGTAGATTTTGGCCTCTAGCTCAGCCGGCACCTAGGGAAACCTACCAAACCTGTGAATTTCTGAAAACTAGAGACCTAGGGGAATCCAAGGAGGGGTGACTTGCGGGGCTCGGACCAGGTTCTGTTACCCAGAATCCTTTGCAAACCTCAAAATTTGGCTGAAAAAACACATGTTCCTCACATTTCTGTGGCAGAAAGTTCTGTAATCTGAGAGGAGCCACAAATTTCCTTCCACCCAGCGTTCCCCCACGTCTCCCGATAAAAATTATACCTCACTTGTGTGGGTAGGCCTAGCGCCCGCGACAGTAAACACCCCAAAGCGCAACGTGGACACATCAAAAATTTTGGAAGAAAACAGAGGTGTTTTTTGCGAAGTGCCTACCTGTAGATTTTGGCCTCTAGCTCAGCCGGCACCTAGGGAAGCCTACCAAACCTGTGCATTTCTGAAAACTAGAGACCTAGGGGAATCCAAGGAGGGGTGACTTGCGGGGCTCGGACCAGGTTCTGTTACCCAGAATCCTTTGCAAACCTCAAAATTTGGCTAAAAAAACACATGTACCTCACATTTCTGTGGCAGAAAGTTCTGGAATCTGAGAGGAGCCACAAATTTCCTTCCACCCAGCGTTCCCCCAAGTCTCCCGATAAAAATGATACCTCACTTGTGTGGGTAGGCCTAGCGCCCGCGACAGGAAACACCCCAAAGCGCAACGTGGACACATCCAAAATTTTGGAAGAAAACAGAGGTGTTTTTTGCGAAGTGCCTACCTGTAGATTTTGGCCGCTAGCTCAGCCGGCACCTAGGGAAACCTACCAAACCTGTGCATTTCTGAAAACTAGAGACCTAGGGGAATCCAAGATGGGGTGACTTGCGGGGCTCGGACCAGGTTCTGTTACCCAGAATCCTTTGCAAACCTCAAAATTTGGCTAAAAAAACACATGTTCCTCACATTTCTGTGGCAGAAAGTTCTGGAATCTGGGAGGAGCTACGAATTTCCTGCCACCCAGCGTTCCCCCAAGTCTCCCGATAAAAATGATACCTCACTTGCGTGGGTAGGCCTAGCGCCCGCGACAGGAAACACCCCAAAGCGCAACGTGGACACATCCAAAATTTTGGAAGAAAACAGAGGTGTTTTTTGCGAAGTGCCTACCTGTAGATTTTGGCCTCTAGCTCAGCCGGCACCTAGGGAAACCTACCAAACCTGTGCATTTCTGAAAACTAGAGACCTAGGGGAATCCAAGGAGGGGTGACTTGCGGGGCTCGGACCAGGTTCTGTTACCCAGAATCCTTTGCAAACCTCAAAATTTGGCTAAAAAAACACATGTACCTCACATTTCTGTGGCAGAAAGTTCTGGAATCTGAGAGGAGCCACAAATTTCCTTCCACCCAGCGT
Source organism: Pleurodeles waltl (assembly GCF_031143425.1). Lineage (NCBI taxonomy): Eukaryota > Metazoa > Chordata > Amphibia > Caudata > Salamandridae > Pleurodeles > Pleurodeles waltl. The sequence continues at coordinate 596,723,022 of NC_090444.1, read as the reverse complement.
TCCCCCAAGTCTCCCGATAAAAATGATACCTCACTTGTGTGGGTAGGCCTAGCGCCCGCGACAGGAAACACCCCAAAGCGCAACATGGACACATCAAAAAATTTGGAAGAAAACAGAGGTGCTTTTTGCGAAGTGCCTACCTGTAGATTTTGGCCTCTAGCTCAGCCGGCACCTAGGGAAACCTACCAAACCTGTGCATTTCTGAAAACTAGAGACCTAGGGGAATCCAAGGAGGGGTGACTTGCGGGGCTCGGACCAGGTTCTGTTACCCAGAATCCTTTGCAAACCTCAAAATTTGGCTAAAAAAACACATGTTCCTCACATTTCTGTGGCAGAAAGTTCTGGAATCTGAGAGGAGCCACAAATTTCCTTCCACCCAGCGTTCCCCCAAGTCTCCCGATAAAAATGATACCTCACTTGTGTGGGTAGGCCGAGAGCCCGCGACAGTAAACACCCCAAAGCGCAACGTGGACACATCAAAAATTTTGGAAGAAAACAGAGGTGTTTTTTGCGAAGTGCCTACCTGTAGATTTTGGCCTCTAGCTCAGCCGGCACCTAGGGAAACCTACCAAACCTGTGCATTTCTGAAAACTAGAGACCTAGGGGAATCCAAGGAGGGGTGAATTGCGGGGCTCGGACCAGGTTCTGTTACCCAGAATCCTTTGCAAACCTCAAAATGTGGCTAAAAAAACACATGTTCCTCACATTTCTGTGGCAGAAAGTTCTGTAATCTGAGAGGAGCCACAAATTTCCTTCCACCCAGCGTTCCCCAAAGTCTCCCGATAAAAATGATACCTCACTTGCGTGGGTAGGCCTAGCGCCCGCGACAGGAAACACCCCAAAGCGCAACGTGGACACATCAAAAGTTTTGGAAGAAAACAGAGGTGTTTTTTGCGAAGTGCCTACCTGTAGATTTTGGCCTCTAGCTCAGCCGGCACCTAGGGAAACCTACCAAACCTGTGCATTTCTGAAAACTAGAGACCTAGGGGAATCCAAGGAGGGGTGACTTGCGGGGCTCGGACCAGGTTCTGTTATCCAGAATCCTTTGCAAACCTCAAAATTTGGCTGAAAAAACACATGTTCCTCACATTTCTGTGGCAGAAAGTTCTGGAATCTGAGAGGAGCCACAAATTTCCTTCCACCCAGCGTTCCCCCACGTCTCCCGATAAAAATGATACTTCACTTGTGTGGGTAGGCCTAGCGCCCGCGACAGTAAACACCCCAAAGCGCAACGTGGACACATCAAAAATTTTGGAAGAAAACAGAGGTGTTTTTTGCGAAGTGCCTACCTGTAGATTTTGGCCTCTAGCTCAGCCGGCACCTAGGGAAACCTACCAAACCTGTGCATTTCTGAAAACTAGAGACCTAGGGGAATCCAAGGAGGGGTGACTTGCGGGGCTCGGACCAGGTTCTGTTACCCAGAATCCTTTGCAAACCTCAAATTTTGGCTGAAAAAACACATGTGTCTCACATTTCTGTGGCAGAAAGTTCTGGAATCTGAGAGGAGCCACAAATTTCCTTCCACCCAGTGTTCCCCCAAGTCTCCCGATAAAAATGATACCTCACTTGCGTGGGTAGGCCTAGCGCCCGCGACAGGAAACACCCCAAAGCGCAACGTGGACACATCAAAAGTTTTGGAAGAAAACAGAGGTGTTTTTTGCGAAGTGCCTACCTGTAGATTTTGGCCTCTAGCTCAGCCGGCACCTAGGGAAACCTACCAAACCTGTGCATTTCTGAAAACTAGAGACCTAGGGGAATCCAAGGAGGGGTGACTTGCGGGGCTCGGACCAGGTTCTGTTACCCAGAATCCTTTGCAAACCTCAAAATTTGGCTAAAAAAACACATGTTCCTCACATTTCTGTGGCAGAAAGTTCTGGAATCTGAGAGGAGCCACAAATTTCCTTCCACCCAGCGTTCCCCCAAGTCTCCCGATAAAAATGATACCTCACTTGTGTGGGTAGGCCTAGCGCCCGCGACAGGAAACACCCCAAAGCGCAACGTGGACACATCAAAAATTTTGGAAGAAAACAGAGGTGTTTTTTGCGAAGTGCCTACCTGTAGATTTTGGCCTCTAGCTCAGCCGGCACCTAGGGAAACCTACCAAACCTGTGCATTTCTGAAAACTAGAGACCTAGGGGAATCCAAGATGGGGTGACTTGCGGGGCTCGGACCAGGTTCTGTTACCCAGAATCCTTTGCAAACCTCAAAATTTGGCTAAAAAAACACATGTTCCTCACATTTCTGTGGCAGAAAGTTCTGGAATCTGGGAGGAGCTACGAATTTCCTGCCACCCAGCGTTCCCCCAAGTCTCCCGATAAAAATGATACCTCACTTGTGTGGGTAGGCCTAGCGCCCGCGACAGGAAACACCCCAAAGCGCAACGTGGACACATCCAAAATTTTGGAAGAAAACAGAGGTGTTTTTTGCGAAGTGCCTACCTGTAGATTTTGGCCGCTAGCTCAGCCGGCACCTAGGGAAACCTACCAAACCTGTGCATTTCTGAAAACTAGAGACCTAGGGGAATCCAAGATGGGGTGACTTGCGGGGCTCGGACCAGGTTCTGTTACCCAGAATCCTTTGCAAACCTCAAAATTTGGCTAAAAAAACACATGTTCCTCACATTTCTGTGGCAGAAAGTTCTGGAATCTGGGAGGAGCTACGAATTTCCTGCCACCAAGCGTTCCCCCAAGTCTCCCGATAAAAATGATACCTCACTTGCGTGGGTAGGCCTAGCGCCCGCGACAGGAAACACCCCAAAGCGCAACGTGGACACATCCAAAATTTTGGAAGAAAACAGAGGTGTTTTTTGCGAAGTGCCTACCTGTAGATTTTGGCCTCTAGCTCAGCCGGCACCTAGGGAAACCTACCAAACCTGTGCATTTCTGAAAACTAGAGACCTAGGGGAATCCAAGGAGGGGTGACTTGCGGGGCTCGGACCAGGTTCTGTTACCCAGAATCCTTTGCAAACCTCAAAATTTGGCTAAAAAAACACATGTACCTCACATTTCTGTGGCAGAAAGTTCTGGAATCTGAGAGGAGCCACAAATTTCCTTCCACCCAGCGTTCCCCCAAGTCTCCCGATAAAAATGATACCTCACTTGTGTGGGTAGGCCTAGCGCCCGCGACAGGAAACACCCCAAAGCGCAACATGGACACATCAAAAAATTTGGAAGAAAACAGAGGTGCTTTTTGCGAAGTGCCTACCTGTAGATTTTGGCCTCTAGCTCAGCCGGCACCTAGGGAAACCTACCAAACCTGTGCATTTCTGAAAACTAGAGACCTAGGGGAATCCAAGGAGGGGTGACTTGCGGGGCTCGGACCAGGTTCTGTTACCCAGAATCCTTTGCAAACCTCAAAATTTGGCTAAAAAAACACATGTTCCTCACATTTCTGTGGCAGAAAGTTCTGGAATCTGAGAGGAGCCACAAATTTCCTTCCACCCAGCGTTCCCCCAAGTCTCCCGATAAAAATGATACCTCACTTGTGTGGGTAGGCCGAGAGCCCGCGACAGTAAACACCCCAAAGCGCAACGTGGACACATCAAAAATTTTGGAAGAAAACAGAGGTGTTTTTTGCGAAGTGCCTACCTGTAGATTTTGGCCTCTAGCTCAGCCGGCACCTAGGGAAACCTACCAAACCTGTGCATTTCTGAAAACTAGAGACCTAGGGGAATCCAAGGAGGGGTGACTTGCGGGGCTCGGACCAGGTTCTGTTACCCAGAATCCTTTGCAAACCTCAAATTTTGGCTGAAAAAACACATGTTCCTCACATTTCTGTGGCAGAAAGTTCTGGAATCTGAGAGGAGCCACAAATTTCCTTCCACCCAGTGTTCCCCCAAGTCTCCCGATAAAAATGATACCTCACTTGCGTGGGTAGGCCTAGCGCCCGCGACAGGAAACACCCCAAAGCGCAACGTGGACACATCAAAAATTTTGGAAGAAAACAGAGGTGTTTTTTGCGAAGTGCCTACCTGTAGATTTTGGCCTCTAGCTCAGCCGGCACCTAGGGAAACCTACCAAACCTGTGCATTTCTGAAAACTAGAGACCTAGGGGAATCCAAGGAGGGGTGACTTGCGGGGCTCGGACCAGGTTCTGTTACCCAGAATCCTTTGCAAACCTCAAATTTTGGCTGAAAAAACACATGTTCCTCACATTTCTGTGGCAGAAAGTTCTGGAATCTGAGAGGAGCCACAAATTTCCTTCCACCCAGTGTTCCCCCAAGTCTCCCGATAAAAATGATACCTCACTTGCGTGGGTAGGCCTAGCGCCCGCGACAGGAAACACCCCAAAGCGCAACGTGGACACATCAAAAGTTTTGGAAGAAAACAGAGGTGTTTTTTGCGAAGTGCCTACCTGTAGATTTTGGCCTCTAGCTCAGCCGGCACCTAGGGAAACCTACCAAACCTGTGCATTTCTGAAAACTAGAGACCTAGGGGAATCCAAGGAGGGGTGACTTGCGGGGCTCGGACCAGGTTCTGTTACCCAGAATCCTTTGCAAACCTCAAAATTTGGCTAAAAAAACACATGTTCCTCACATTTCTGTGGCAGAAAGTTCTGGAATCTGAGAGGAGCCACAAATTTCCTTCCACCCAGCGTTCCCCCAAGTCTCCCGATAAAAATGATACCTCACTTGTGTGGGTAGGCCTAGCGCCCGCGACAGGAAACACCCCAAAGCGCAACGTGGACACATCAAAAATTTTGGAAGAAAACAGAGGTGTTTTTTGCGAAGTGCCTACCTGTAGATTTTGGCCTCTAGCTCAGCCGGCACCTAGGGAAACCTACCAAACCTGTGCATTTCTGAAAACTAGAGACCTAGGGGAATCCAAGATGGGGTGACTTGCGGGGCTCGGACCAGGTTCTGTTACCCAGAATCCTTTGCAAACCTCAAAATTTGGCTAAAAAAACACATGTTCCTCACATTTCTGTGGCAGAAAGTTCTGGAATCTGGGAGGAGCTACGAATTTCCTGCCACCCAGCGTTCCCCCAAGTCTCCCGATAAAAATGATACCTCACTTGTGTGGGTAGGCCTAGCGCCCGCGACAGGAAACACCCCAAAGCGCAACATGGACACATCCAAAATTTTGGAAGAAAACAGAGGTGTTTTTTGCGAAGTGCCTACCTGTAGATTTTGGCCTCTAGCTCAGCCGGCACCTAGGGAAACCTACCAAACCTGTGCATTTCTGAAAACTAGAGACCTAGGGGAATCCAAGATGGGGTGACTTGCGGGGCTCGGACCAGGTTCTGTTACCCAGAATCCTTTGCAAACCTCAAAATTTGGCTAAAAAAACACATGTTCCTCACATTTCTGTGGCAGAAAGTTCTGGAATCTGGGAGGAGCTACGAATTTCCTGCCACCCAGCGTTCCCCCAAGTCTCCCGATAAAAATGATACCTCACTTGCGTGGGTAGGCCTAGCGCCCGCGACAGGAAACACCCCAAAGCGCAACGTGGACACATCCAAAATTTTGGAAGAAAACAGAGGTGTTTTTTGCGAAGTGCCTACCTGTAGATTTTGGCCTCTAGCTCAGCCGGCACCTAGGGAAACCTACCAAACCTGTGCATTTCTGAAAACTAGAGACCTAGGGGAATCCAAGATGGGGTGACTTGCGGGGCTCGGACCAGGTTCTGTTACCCAGAATCCTTTGCAAACCTCAAAATTTGGCTAAAAAAACACATGTTCCTCACATTTCTGTGGCAGAAAGTTCTGGAATCAGGGAGGAGCTACGAATTTTCTGCCACCCAGCGTTCCCCCAAGTCTCCCGATAAAAATGATACCTCACTTGTGTGGGTAGGCCTAGCGCCCGCGACAGGAAACACCCCAAAGCGCAACATGGACACATCAAAAAATTTGGAAGAAAACAGAGGTGCTTTTTGCGAAGTGCCTACCTGTAGATTTTGGCCTCTAGCTCAGCCGGCACCTAGGGAAACCTACCAAACCTGTGCATTTCTGAAAACTAGAGACCTAGGGGAATCCAAGGAGGGGTGACTTGCGGGGCTCGGACCAGGTTCTGTTACCCAGAATCCTTTGCAAACCTCAAAATTTGGCTAAAAAAACACATGTTCCTCACATTTCTGTGGCAGAAAGTTCTGGAATCTGAGAGGAGCCACAAATTTCCTTCCACCCAGCGTTCCCGCAAGTCTCCCGATAAAAATGATACCTCACTTGTGTGGGTAGGCCTAGCGCCCGCGACAGGAAACACCCCAAAGCGCAACGTGGACACATCAAAAATTTTGGAAGAAAACAGAGGTCTTTTTTGCGAAGTGCCTACCTGTAGATTTTGGCCTCTAGCTCAGCCGGCACCTAGGGAAACCTACCAAACCTGTGCATTTCTGAAAACTAGAGACCTAGGGGAATCCAAGATGGGGTGACTTGCGGGGCTCGGACCAGGTTCTGTTACCCAGAATCCTTTGCAAACCTCAAAATTTGGCTAAAAAAACACATGTTCCTCACATTTCTGTGGCAGAAAGTTCTGGAATCTGGGAGGAGCTACGAATTTCCTGCCACCCAGCGTTGCCCCAAGTCTCCCGATAAAAATGATACCTCACTTGCGTGGGTAGGCCTAGCGCCCGCGACAGGAAACACCCCAAAGCGCAACGTGGACACATCCAAAATTTTGGAAGAAAACAGAGGTGTTCTTTGCGAAGTGCCTACCTGTAGATTTTGGCCTCTAGCTCAGCCGGCACCTAGGGAAACCTACCAAACCTGTGCATTTCTGAAAACTAGAGACCTAGGGGAATCCAAGGAGGGGTGACTTGCGGGGCTCGGACCAGGTTCTGTTACCCAGAATCCTTTGCAAACCTCAAAATTTGGCTAAAAAAACACATGTTCCTCACATTTCTGTGGCAGAAAGTTCTGGAATCTGAGAGGAGCCACAAATTTCCTTCCACCCAGCGTTCCCCCAAGTCTCCCGATAAAAATGATACCTCACTTGTGTGGGTAGGCCTAGCGCCCGCGACAGGAAACACCCCAAAGCGCAACATGGACACATCAAAAAATTTGGAAGAAAACAGAGGTGCTTTTTGCGAAGTGCCTACCTGTAGATTTTGGCCTCTAGCTCAGCCGGCACCTAGGGAAACCTACCAAACCTGTGCATTTCTGAAAACTAGAGACCTAGGGGAATCCAAGGAGGGGTGACTTGCGGGGCTCGGACCAGGTTCTGTTACCCAGAATCCTTTGCAAACCTCAAAATTTGGCTAAAAAAACACATGTTCCTCACATTTCTGTGGCAGAAAGTTCTGGAATCTGAGAGGAGCCACAAATTTCCTTCCACCCAGCGTTCCCCCAAGTCTCCCGATAAAAATGATACCTCACTTGTGTGGGTAGGCCTAGAGCCCGCGACAGTAAACACCCCAAAGCGCAACGTGGACACATCAAAAATTTTGGAAGAAAACAGAGGTGTTTTTTGCGAAGTGCCTACCTGTAGATTTTGGCCTCTAGCTCAGCCGGCACCTAGGGAAACCTACCAAACCTGTGCATTTCTGAAAACTAGACACCTAGGGGAATCCAAGGAGGGGTGACTTGCGGGGCTCGGACCAGGTTCTGTTACCCAGAATCCTTTGCAAACCTCAAAATGTGGCTAAAAAAACACATGTTCCTCACATTTCTGTGGCAGAAAGTTCTGTAATCTGAGAGGAGCCACAAATTTCCTTCCACCCAGCGTTCCCCAAAGTCTCCCGATAAAAATGATACCTCACTTGCGTGGGTAGGCCTAGCGCCCGCGACAGTAAACACCCCAAAGCGCAACGTGGACACATCAAAAATTTTGGAAGAAAACAGAGGTGTTTTTTGCGAAGTGCCTACCTGTAGATTTTGGCCTCTAGCTCAGCCGGCACCTAGGGAAGCCTACCAAACCTGTGCATTTCTGAAAACTAGAGACCTAGGGGAATCCAAGGAGGGGTGACTTGCGGGGCTCGGACCAGGTTCTGTTACCCAGAATCCTTTGCAAACCTCTAAATTTGGCTAAAAAAACACATGTTCCTCACATTTCTGTGGCAGAAAGTTCTGGAATCTGAGAGGAGCCACAAATTTCCTTCCACCCAGCGTTCCCCCAAGTCTCCCGATAAAAATGATACCTCACTTGTGTGGGTAGGCCTAGCGCCCGCGACAGGAAACACCCCAAAGCGCAACGTGGACACATCCAAAATTTTGGAAGAAAACAGAGGTGTTTTTTGCGAAGTGCCTACCTGTAGATTTTGGCCGCTAGCTCAGCCGGCACCTAGGGAAACCTACCAAACCTGTGCATTTCTGAAAACTAGAGACCTAGGGGAATCCAAGATGGGGTGACTTGCGGGGCTCGGACCAGGTTCTGTTACCCAGAATCCTTTGCAAACCTCAAAATTTGGCTAAAAAAACACATGTTCCTCACATTTCTGTGGCAGAAAGTTCTGGAATCTGGGAGGAGCTACGAATTTCCTGCCACCCAGCGTTCCCCCAAGTCTCCCGATAAAAATGATACCTCACTTGCGTGGGTAGGCCTAGCGCCCGCGACAGGAAACACCCCAAAGCGCAACGTGGACACATCCAAAATTTTGGAAGAAAACAGAGGTGTTTTTTGCGAAGTGCCTACCTGTAGATTTTGGCCTCTAGCTCAGCCGGCACCTAGGGAAACCTACCAAACCTGTGCATTTCTGAAAACTAGAGACCTAGGGGAATCCAAGCAGGGGTGACTTGCGGGGCTCGGACCAGGTTCTGTTACCCAGAATCCTTTGCAAACCTCTAAATTTGGCTAAAAAAACACATGTTCCTCACATTTCTGTGGCAGAAAGTTCTGGAATCTGAGAGGAGCCACAAATTTCCTTCCACCCAGCGTTCCCCCAAGTCTCCCGATAAAAATGATACCTCACTTGTGTGGGTAGGCCTAGCGCCCGCGACAGGAAACACCCCAAAGCGCAACATGGACACATCAAAAAATTTGGAAGAAAACAGAGGTGCTTTTTGCGAAGTGCCTACCTGTAGATTTTGGCCTCTAGCTCAGCCGGCACCTAGGGAAACCTACCAAACCTGTGCATTTCTGAAAACTAGAGACCTAGGGGAATCCAAGGAGGGGTGACTTGCGGGGCTCGGACCAGGTTCTGTTACCCAGAATCCTTTGCAAACCTCAAAATTTGGCTAAAAAAACACATGTTCCTCACATTTCTGTGGCAGAAAGTTCTGGAATCTGAGAGGAGCCACAAATTTCCTTCCACCCAGCGTTCCCGCAAGTCTCCCGATAAAAATGATACCTCACTTGTGTGGGTAGGCCTAGCGCCCGCGACAGGAAACACCCCAAAGCGCAACGTGGACACATCAAAAATTTTGGAAGAAAACAGAGGTGTTTTTTGCGAAGTGCCTACCTGTAGATTTTGGCCTCTAGCTCAGCCGGCACCTAGGGAAACCTACCAAACCTGTGCATTTCTGAAAACTAGAGACCTAGGGGAATCCAAGATGGGGTGACTTGCGGGGCTCGGACCAGGTTCTGTTACCCAGAATCCTTTGCAAACCTCAAAATTTGGCTAAAAAAACACATGTTCCTCACATTTCTGTGGCAGAAAGTTCTGGAATCTGGGAGGAGCTACGAATTTCCTGCCACCCAGCGTTCCCCCAAGTCTCCCGATAAAAATGATACCTCACTTGCGTGGGTAGGCCTAGCGCCCGCGACAGGAAACACCCCAAAGCGCAACGTGGACACATCCAAAATTTTGGAAGAAAACAGAGGTGTTCTTTGCGAAGTGCCTACCTGTAGATTTTGGCCTCTAGCTCAGCCGGCACCTAGGGAAACCTACCAAGCCTGTGCATTTCTGAAAACTAGAGACCTAGGGGAATCCAAGGAGGGGTGACTTGCGGGGCTCGGACCAGGTTCTGTTACCCAGAATCCTTTGCAAACCTCAAAATTTGGCTAAAAAAACACATGTTCCTCACATTTCTGTGGCAGAAAGTTCTGGAATCTGAGAGGAGCCACAAATTTCCTTCCACCCAGCGTTCCCCCAAGTCTCCCGATAAAAATGATACCTCACTTGTGTGGGTAGGCCTAGCGCCCGCGACAGGAAACACCCCAAAGCGCAACATGGACACATCAAAAAATTTGGAAGAAAACAGAGGTGCTTTTTGCGAAGTGCCTACCTGTAGATTTTGGCCTCTAGCTCAGCCGGCACCTAGGGAAACCTACCAAACCTGTGCATTTCTGAAAACTAGAGACCTAGGGGAATCCAAGGAGGGGTGACTTGCGGGGCTCGGACCAGGTTCTGTTACCCAGAATCCTTTGCAAACCTCAAAATTTGGCTAAAAAAACACATGTTCCTCACATTTCTGTGGCAGAAAGTTCTGGAATCTGAGAGGAGCCACAAATTTCCTTCCACCCAGCGTTCCCCCAAGTCTCCCGATAAAAATGATACCTCACTTGTGTGGGTAGGCCTAGAGCCCGCGACAGTAAACACCCCAAAGCGCAACGTGGACACATCAAAAATTTTGGAAGAAAACAGAGGTGTTTTTTGCGAAGTGCCTACCTGTAGATTTTGGCCTCTAGCTCAGCCGGCACCTAGGGAAACCTACCAAACCTGTGCATTTCTGAAAACTAGACACCTAGGGGAATCCAAGGAGGGGTGACTTGCGGGGCTCGGACCAGGTTCTGTTACCCAGAATCCTTTGCAAACCTCAAAATGTGGCTAAAAAAACACATGTTCCTCACATTTCTGTGGCAGAAAGTTCTGTAATCTGAGAGGAGCCACAAATTTCCTTCCACCCAGCGTTCCCCAAAGTCTCCCGATAAAAATGATACCTCACTTGCGTGGGTAGGCCTAGCGCCCGCGACAGGAAACACCCCAAAGCGCAACGTGGACACATCAAAAGTTTTGGAAGAAAACAGAGGTGTTTTTTGCGAATTGCCTACCTGTAGATTTTGGCCTCTAGCTCAGCCGGCACCTAGGGAAACCTACCAAACCTGTGAATTTCTGAAAACTAGAGACCTAGGGGAATCCAAGGAGGGGTGACTTGCGGGGCTCGGACCAGGTTCTGTTACCCAGAATCCTTTGCAAACCTCAAAATTTGGCTGAAAAAACACATGTTCCTCACATTTCTGTGGCAGAAAGTTCTGTAATCTGAGAGGAGCCACAAATTTCCTTCCACCCAGCGTTCCCCCACGTCTCCCGATAAAAATGATACCTCACTTGTGTGGGTAGGCCTAGCGCCCGCGACAGTAAACACCCCAAAGCGCAACGTGGACACATCAAAAATTTTGGAAGAAAACAGAGGTGTTTTTTGCGAAGTGCCTACCTGTAGATTTTGGCCTCTAGCTCAGCCGGCACCTAGGGAAGCCTACCAAACCTGTGCATTTCTGAAAACTAGAGACCTAGGGGAATCCAAGGAGGGGTGACTTGCGGGGCTCGGACCAGGTTCTGTTACCCAGAATCCTTTGCAAACCTCAAAATTTGGCTAAAAAAACACATGTTCCTCACATTTCTGTGGCAGAAAGTTCTGGAATCTGAGAGGAGCCACAAATTTCCTTCGACCCAGCGTTCCCCCAAGTCTCCCGATAAAAATGATACCTCACTTGTGTGGGTAGGCCTAGCGCCCGCGACAGGAAACACCCCAAAGCACAACGTGGACACATCAAAAATTTTGGAAGAAAACAGAGGTGTTTTTTGCGAAGTGCCTACCTGTAGATTTTGGCCTCTAGCTCAGCCGGCACCTAGGGAAACCTACCAAACCTGTGCATTTCTGAAAACTAGAGACCTAGGGGAATCCAAGATGGGGTGACTTGCGGGGCTCGGACCAGGTTCTGTTACCCAGAATCCTTTGCAAACCTCAAAATTTGGCTAAAAAAACACATGTTCCTCACATTTCTGTGGCAGAAAGTTCTGGAATCAGGGAGGAGCTACGAATTTTCTGCCACCCAGCGTTCCCCCAAGTCTCCCGATAAAAGTGATACCTCACTTGTGTGGGTAGGCCTAGCGCCCGCGACAGGAAACACCCCAAAGCGCAACGTGGACACATCAAAAATTTTGGAAGAAAACAGAGGTGTTTTTTGCGAAGTGCCTACCTGTAGATTTTGGCCTCTAGCTCAGCCGGCACCTAGGGAAACCTACCAAACCTGTGCATTTCTGAAAACTAGAGACCTAGGGGAATCCAAGGAGGGGTGACTTGCGGGGCTCGGACCAGGTTCTGTTACCCAGAATCCTTTGCAAACCTCAAAATTTGGCTAAAAACCTCACATTTCTGTAGCAGAAAGTTCTGGAATCTGAGAGGAGCCACAAATTTCCTTCCACCCAGCGTTCCCCCAAGTCTCCCGATAAAAATGATACCTCACTTGCGTGGGTAGGCCTAGCGCCCGCGACAGGAAACACCCCAAAGCGCAACGTGGACACATCAAAAGTTTTGGAAGAAAACAGAGGTGTTTTTTGCGAAGTGCCTACCTGTAGATTTTGGCCTCTAGCTCAGCCGGCACCTAGGGAAACCTACCAAACCTGTGCATTTCTGAAAACTAGAGACCTAGGGGAATCCAAGGAGGGGTGACTTGCGGGGCTCGGACCAGGTTCTGTTACCCAGAATCCTTTGCAAACCTCAAAATTTGGCTAAAAAAACACATGTTCCTCACATTTCTGTGGCAGAAAGTTCTGGAATCTGAGAGGAGCCACAAATTTCCTTCCACCCAGCGTTCCCCCAAGTCTCCCGATAAAAATGATACCTCACTTGTGTGGGTAGGCCTAGCGCCCGCGACAGGAAACACCCCAAAGCGCAACGTGGACACATCAAAAATTTTGGAAGAAAACAGAGGTGTTTTTTGCGAAGTGCCTACCTGTAGATTTTGGCCTCTAGCTCAGCCGGCACCTAGGGAAACCTACCAAACCTGTGCATTTCTGAAAACTAGAGACCTAGGGGAATCCAAGATGGGGTGACTTGCGGGGCTCGGACCAGGTTCTGTTACCCAGAATCCTTTGCAAACCTCAAAATTTGGCTAAAAAAACACATGTTCCTCACATTTCTGTGGCAGAAAGTTCTGGAATCTGGGAGGAGCTACGAATTTCCTGCCACCCAGCGTTCCCCCAAGTCTCCCGATAAAAATGATACCTCACTTGTGTGGGTAGGCCTAGCGCCCGCGACAGGAAACACCCCAAAGCGCAACGTGGACACATCCAAAATTTTGGAAGAAAACAGAGGTGTTTTTTGCGAAGTGCCTACCTGTAGATTTTGGCCTCTAGCTCAGCCGGCACCTAGGGAAACCTACCAAACCTGTGCATTTCTGAAAACTAGAGACCTAGGGGAATCCAAGATGGGGTGACTTGCGGGGCTCGGACCAGGTTCTGTTACCCAGAATCCTTTGCAAACCTCAAAATTTGGCTAAAAAAACACATGTTCCTCACATTTCTGTGGCAGAAAGTTCTGGAATCTGGGAGGAGCTACGAATTTCCTGCCACCCAGCGTTCCCCCAAGTCTCCCGATAAAAATGATACCTCACTTGCGTGGGTAGGCCTAGCGCCCGCGACAGGAAACACCCCAAAGCGCAACGTGGACACATCCAAAATTTTGGAAGAAAACAGAGGTGTTTTTTGCGAAGTGCCTACCTGTAGATTTTGGCCTCTAGCTCAGCCGGCACCTAGGGAAACCTACCAAACCTGTGCATTTCTGAAAACTAGAGACCTAGGGGAATCCAAGATGGGGTGACTTGCGGGGCTCGGACCAGGTTCTGTTACCCAGAATCCTTTGCAAACCTCAAAATTTGGCTAAAAAAACACATGTTCCTCACATTTCTGTGGCAGAAAGTTCTGGAATCAGGGAGGAGCTACGAATTTTCTGCCACCCAGCGTTCCCCCAAGTCTCCCGATAAAAATGATACCTCACTTGTGTGGGTAGGCCTAGCGCCCGCGACAGGAAACACCCCAAAGCGCAACATGGACACATCAAAAAATTTGGAAGAAAACAGAGGTGCTTTTTGCGAAGTGCCTACCTGTAGATTTTGGCCTCTAGCTCAGCCGGCACCTAGGGAAACCTACCAAACCTGTGCATTTCTGAAAACTAGAGACCTAGGGGAATCCAAGGAGGGGTGACTTGCGGGGCTCGGACCAGGTTCTGTTACCCAGAATCCTTTGCAAACCTCAAAATTTGGCTAAAAAAACACATGTTCCTCACATTTCTGTGGCAGAAAGTTCTGGAATCTGAGAGGAGCCACAAATTTCCTTCCACCCAGCGTTCCCGCAAGTCTCCCGATAAAAATGATACCTCACTTGTGTGGGTAGGCCTAGCACCCGCGACAGGAAACACCCCAAAGCGCAACGTGGACACATCAAAAATTTTGGAAGAAAACAGAGGTCTTTTTTGCGAAGTGCCTACCTGTAGATTTTGGCCTCTAGCTCAGCCGGCACCTAGGGAAACCTACCAAACCTGTGCATTTCTGAAAACTAGAGACCTAGGGGAATCCAAGATGGGGTGACTTGCGGGGCTCGGACCAGGTTCTGTTACCCAGAATCCTTTGCAAACCTCAAAATTTGGCTAAAAAAACACATGTTCCTCACATTTCTGTGGCAGAAAGTTCTGGAATCTGGGAGGAGCTACGAATTTCCTGCCACCCAGCGTTGCCCCAAGTCTCCCGATAAAAATGATACCTCACTTGCGTGGGTAGGCCTAGCGCCCGCGACAGGAAACACCCCAAAGCGCAACGTGGACACATCCAAAATTTTGGAAGAAAACAGAGGTGTTCTTTGCGAAGTGCCTACCTGTAGATTTTGGCCTCTAGCTCAGCCGGCACCTAGGGAAACCTACCAAACCTGTGCATTTCTGAAAACTAGAGACCTAGGGGAATCCAAGGAGAGGTGACTTGCGGGGCTCGGACCAGGTTCTGTTACCCAGAATCCTTTGCAAACCTCAAAATTTGGCTAAAAAAACACATGTTCCTCACATTTCTGTGGCAGAAAGTTCTGGAATCTGGGAGGAGCTACGAATTTCCTGCCACCCAGCGTTGCCCCAAGTCTCCCGATAAAAATGATACCTCACTTGCGTGGGTAGGCCTAGCGCCCGCGACAGGAAACACCCCAAAGCGCAACGTGGACACATCCAAAATTTTGGAAGAAAACAGAGGTGTTCTTTGCGAAGTGCCTACCTGTAGATTTTGGCCTCTAGCTCAGCCGGCACCTAGGGAAACCTACCAAACCTGTGCATTTCTGAAAACTAGAGACCTAGGGGAATCCAAGGAGGGGTGACTTGCGGGGCTCGGACCAGGTTCTGTTACCCAGAATCCTTTGCAAACCTCAAAATTTGGCTAAAAAAACACATGTTCCTCACATTTCTGTGGCAGAAAGTTCTGGAATCTGAGAGGAGCCACAAATTTCCTTCCACCCAGCGTTCCCCCAAGTCTCCCGATAAAAATGATACCTCACTTGTGTGGGTAGGCCTAGAGCCCGCGACAGTAAACACCCCAAAGCGCAACGTGGACACATCAAAAATTTTGGAAGAAAACAGAGGTGTTTTTTGCGAAGTGCCTACCTGTAGATTTTGGCCTCTAGCTCAGCCGGCACCTAGGGAAACCTACCAAACCTGTGCATTTCTGAAAACTAGACACCTAGGGGAATCCAAGGAGGGGTGACTTGCGGGGCTCGGACCAGGTTCTGTTACCCAGAATCCTTTGCAAACCTCAAAATGTGGCTAAAAAAACACATGTTCCTCACATTTCTGTGGCAGAAAGTTCTGTAATCTGAGAGGAGCCACAAATTTCCTTCCACCCAGCGTTCCCCAAAGTCTCCCGATAAAAATGATACCTCACTTGCGTGGGTAGGCCTAGCGCCCGCGACAGGAAACACCCCAAAGCGCAACGTGGACACATCAAAAGTTTTGGAAGAAAACAGAGGTGTTTTTTGCGAATTGCCTACCTGTAGATTTTGGCCTCTAGCTCAGCCGGCACCTAGGGAAACCTACCAAACCTGTGAATTTCTGAAAACTAGAGACCTAGGGGAATCCAAGGAGGGGTGACTTGCGGGGCTCGGACCAGGTTCTGTTACCCAGAATCCTTTGCAAACCTCAAAATTTGGCTGAAAAAACACATGTTCCTCACATTTCTGTGGCAGAAAGTTCTGTAATCTGAGAGGAGCCACAAATTTCCTTCCACCCAGCGTTCCCCCACGTCTCCCGATAAAAATGATACCTCACTTGTGTGGGTAGGCCTAGCGCCCGCGACAGTAAACACCCCAAAGCGCAACGTGGACACATCAAAAATTTTGGAAGAAAACAGAGGTGTTTTTTGCGAAGTGCCTACCTGTAGATTTTGGCCTCTAGCTCAGCCGGCACCTAGGGAAGCCTACCAAACCTGTGCATTTCTGAAAACTAGAGACCTAGGGGAATCCAAGGAGGGGTGACTTGCGGGGCTCGGACCAGGTTCTGTTACCCAGAATCCTTTGCAAACCTCTAAATTTGGCTAAAAAAACACATGTTCCTCACATTTCTGTGGCAGAAAGTTCTGGAATCTGAGAGGAGCCACAAATTTCCTTCCACCCAGCGTTCCCCCAAGTCTCCCGATAAAAATGATACCTCACTTGTGTGGGTAGGCCTAGCGCCCGCGACAGGAAACACCCCAAAGCGCAACGTGGACACATCCAAAATTTTGGAAGAAAACAGAGGTGTTTTTTGCGAAGTGCCTACCTGTAGATTTTGGCCGCTAGCTCAGCCGGCACCTAGGGAAACCTACCAAACCTGTGCATTTCTGAAAACTAGAGACCTAGGGGAATCCAAGATGGGGTGACTTGCGGGGCTCGGACCAGGTTCTGTTACCCAGAATCCTTTGCAAACCTCAAAATTTGGCTAAAAAAACACATGTTCCTCACATTTCTGTGGCAGAAAGTTCTGGAATCTGGGAGGAGCTACGAATTTCCTGCCACCCAGCGTTCCCCCAAGTCTCCCGATAAAAATGATACCTCACTTGCGTGGGTAGGCCTAGCGCCCGCGACAGGAAACACCCCAAAGCGCAACGTGGACACATCCAAAATTTTGGAAGAAAACAGAGGTGTTTTTTGCGAAGTGCCTACCTGTAGATTTTGGCCTCTAGCTCAGCCGGCACCTAGGGAAACATACCAAACCTGTGCATTTCTGAAAACTAGAGACCTAGGGGAATCCAAGCAGGGGTGACTTGCGGGGCTCGGACCAGGTTCTGTTACCCAGAATCCTTTGCAAACCTCTAAATTTGGCTAAAAAAACACATGTTCCTCACATTTCTGTGGCAGAAAGTTCTGGAATCTGAGAGGAGCCACAAATTTCCTTCCACCCAGCGTTCCCCCAAGTCTCCCGATAAAAATGATACCTCACTTGTGTGGGTAGGCCTAGCGCCCGCGACAGGAAACACCCCAAAGCGCAACATGGACACATCAAAAAATTTGGAAGAAAACAGAGGTGCTTTTTGCGAAGTGCCTACCTGTAGATTTTGGCCTCTAGCTCAGCCGGCACCTAGGGAAACCTACCAAACCTGTGCATTTCTGAAAACTAGAGACCTAGGGGAATCCAAGGAGGGGTGACTTGCGGGGCTCGGACCAGGTTCTGTTACCCAGAATCCTTTGCAAACCTCAAAATTTGGCTAAAAAAACACATGTTCCTCACATTTCTGTGGCAGAAAGTTCTGGAATCTGAGAGGAGCCACAAATTTCCTTCCACCCAGCGTTCCCCCAAGTCTCCCGATAAAAATGATACCTCACTTGTGTGGGTAGGCCTAGAGCCCGCGACAGTAAACACCCCAAAGCGCAACGTGGACACATCAAAAATTTTGGAAGAAAACAGAGGTGTTTTTTGCGAAGTGCCTACCTGTAGATTTTGGCCTCTAGCTCAGCCGGCACCTAGGGAAACCTACCAAACCTGTGCATTTCTGAAAACTAGACACCTAGGGGAATCCAAGGAGGGGTGACTTGCGGGGCTCGGACCAGGTTCTGTTACCCAGAATCCTTTGCAAACCTCAAAATGTGGCTAAAAAAACACATGTTCCTCACATTTCTGTGGCAGAAAGTTCTGTAATCTGAGAGGAGCCACAAATTTCCTTCCACCCAGCGTTCCCCAAAGTCTCCCGATAAAAATGATACCTCACTTGCGTGGGTAGGCCTAGCGCCCGCGACAGGAAACACCCCAAAGCGCAACGTGGACACATCAAAAGTTTTGGAAGAAAACAGAGGTGTTTTTTGCGAATTGCCTACCTGTAGATTTTGGCCTCTAGCTCAGCCGGCACCTAGGGAAACCTACCAAACCTGTGAATTTCTGAAAACTAGAGACCTAGGGGAATCCAAGGAGGGGTGACTTGCGGGGCTCGGACCAGGTTCTGTTACCCAGAATCCTTTGCAAACCTCAAAATTTGGCTGAAAAAACACATGTTCCTCACATTTCTGTGGCAGAAAGTTCTGTAATCTGAGAGGAGCCACAAATTTCCTTCCACCCAGCGTTCCCCCACGTCTCCCGATAAAAATGATACCTCACTTGTGTGGGTAGGCCTAGCGCCCGCGACAGTAAACACCCCAAAGCGCAACGTGGACACATCAAAAATTTTGGAAGAAAACAGAGGTGTTTTTTGCGAAGTGCCTACCTGTAGATTTTGGCCTCTAGCTCAGCCGGCACCTAGGGAAGCCTACCAAACCTGTGCATTTCTGAAAACTAGAGACCTAGGGGAATCCAAGGAGGGGTGACTTGCGGGGCTCGGACCAGGTTCTGTTACCCAGAATCCTTTGCAAACCTCTAAATTTGGCTAAAAAAACACATGTTCCTCACATTTCTGTGGCAGAAAGTTCTGGAATCTGAGAGGAGCCACAAATTTCCTTCCACCCAGCGTTCCCCCAAGTCTCCCGATAAAAATGATACCTCACTTGTGTGGGTAGGCCTAGCGCCCGCGACAGGAAACACCCCAAAGCGCAACGTGGACACATCCAAAATTTTGGAAGAAAACAGAGGTGTTTTTTGCGAAGTGCCTACCTGTAGATTTTGGCCGCTAGCTCAGCCGGCACCTAGGGAAACCTACCAAACCTGTGCATTTCTGAAAACTAGAGACCTAGGGGAATCCAAGATGGGGTGACTTGCGGGGCTCGGACCAGGTTCTGTTACCCAGAATCCTTTGCAAACCTCAAAATTTGGCTAAAAAAACACATGTTCCTCACATTTCTGTGGCAGAAAGTTCTGGAATCTGGGAGGAGCTACGAATTTCCTGCCACCCAGCGTTCCCCCAAGTCTCCCGATAAAAATGATACCTCACTTGCGTGGGTAGGCCTAGCGCCCGCGACAGGAAACACCCCAAAGCGCAACGTGGACACATCCAAAATTTTGGAAGAAAACAGAGGTGTTTTTTGCGAAGTGCCTACCTGTAGATTTTGGCCTCTAGCTCAGCCGGCACCTAGGGAAACATACCAAACCTGTGCATTTCTGAAAACTAGAGACCTAGGGGAATCCAAGCAGGGGTGACTTGCGGGGCTCGGACCAGGTTCTGTTACCCAGAATCCTTTGCAAACCTCTAAATTTGGCTAAAAAAACACATGTTCCTCACATTTCTGTGGCAGAAAGTTCTGGAATCTGAGAGGAGCCACAAATTTCCTTCCACCCAGCGTTCCCCCAAGTCTCCCGATAAAAATGATACCTCACTTGTGTGGGTAGGCCTAGCGCCCGCGACAGGAAACACCCCAAAGCGCAACATGGACACATCAAAAAATTTGGAAGAAAACAGAGGTGCTTTTTGCGAAGTGCCTACCTGTAGATTTTGGCCTCTAGCTCAGCCGGCACCTAGGGAAACCTACCAAACCTGTGCATTTCTGAAAACTAGAGACCTAGGGGAATCCAAGGAGGGGTGACTTGCGGGGCTCGGACCAGGTTCTGTTACCCAGAATCCTTTGCAAACCTCAAAATTTGGCTAAAAAAACACATGTTCCTCACATTTCTGTGGCAGAAAGTTCTGGAATCTGAGAGGAGCCACAAATTTCCTTCCACCCAGCGTTCCCGCAAGTCTCCCGATAAAAATGATACCTCACTTGTGTGGGTAGGCCTAGCGCCCGCGACAGGAAACACCCCAAAGCGCAACGTGGACACATCAAAAATTTTGGAAGAAAACAGAGGTGTTTTTTGCGAAGTGCCTACCTGTAGATTTTGGCCTCTAGCTCAGCCGGCACCTAGGGAAACCTACCAAACCTGTGCATTTCTGAAAACTAGAGACCTAGGGGAATCCAAGATGGGGTGACTTGCGGGGCTCGGACCAGGTTCTGTTACCCAGAATCCTTTGCAAACCTCAAAATTTGGCTAAAAAAACACATGTTCCTCACATTTCTGTGGCAGAAAGTTCTGGAATCTGGGAGGAGCTACGAATTTCCTGCCACCCAGCGTTCCCCCAAGTCTCCCGATAAAAATGATACCTCACTTGCGTGGGTAGGCCTAGCGCCCGCGACAGGAAACACCCCAAAGCGCAACGTGGACACATCCAAAATTTTGGAAGAAAACAGAGGTGTTCTTTGCGAAGTGCCTACCTGTAGATTTTGGCCTCTAGCTCAGCCGGCACCTAGGGAAACCTACCAAGCCTGTGCATTTCTGAAAACTAGAGACCTAGGGGAATCCAAGGAGGGGTGACTTGCGGGGCTCGGACCAGGTTCTGTTACCCAGAATCCTTTGCAAACCTCAAAATTTGGCTAAAAAAACACATGTTCCTCACATTTCTGTGGCAGAAAGTTCTGGAATCTGAGAGGAGCCACAAATTTCCTTCCACCCAGCGTTCCCCCAAGTCTCCCGATAAAAATGATACCTCACTTGTGTGGGTAGGCCTAGAGCCCGCGACAGTAAACACCCCAAAGCGCAACGTGGACACATCAAAAATTTTGGAAGAAAACAGAGGTGTTTTTTGCGAAGTGCCTACCTGTAGATTTTGGCCTCTAGCTCAGCCGGCACCTAGGGAAACCTACCAAACCTGTGCATTTCTGAAAACTAGACACCTAGGGGAATCCAAGGAGGGGTGACTTGCGGGGCTCGGACCAGGTTCTGTTACCCAGAATCCTTTGCAAACCTCAAAATGTGGCTAAAAAAACACATGTTCCTCACATTTCTGTGGCAGAAAGTTCTGTAATCTGAGAGGAGCCACAAATTTCCTTCCACCCAGCGTTCCCCAAAGTCTCCCGATAAAAATGATACCTCACTTGCGTGGGTAGGCCTAGCGCCCGCGACAGGAAACACCCCAAAGCGCAACGTGGACACATCAAAAGTTTTGGAAGAAAACAGAGGTGTTTTTTGCGAATTGCCTACCTGTAGATTTTGGCCTCTAGCTCAGCCGGCACCTAGGGAAACCTACCAAACCTGTGAATTTCTGAAAACTAGAGACCTAGGGGAATCCAAGGAGGGGTGACTTGCGGGGCTCGGACCAGGTTCTGTTACCCAGAATCCTTTGCAAACCTCAAAATTTGGCTGAAAAAACACATGTTCCTCACATTTCTGTGGCAGAAAGTTCTGTAATCTGAGAGGAGCCACAAATTTCCTTCCACCCAGCGTTCCCCCACGTCTCCCGATAAAAATGATACCTCACTTGTGTGGGTAGGCCTAGCGCCCGCGACAGTAAACACCCCAAAGCGCAACGTGGACACATCAAAAATTTTGGAAGAAAACAGAGGTGTTTTTTGCGAAGTGCCTACCTGTAGATTTTGGCCTCTAGCTCAGCCGGCACCTAGGGAAGCCTACCAAACCTGTGCATTTCTGAAAACTAGAGACCTAGGGGAATCCAAGGAGGGGTGACTTGCGGGGCTCGGACCAGGTTCTGTTACCCAGAATCCTTTGCAAACCTCAAAATTTGGCTAAAAAAACACATGTTCCTCACATTTCTGTGGCAGAAAGTTCTGGAATCTGAGAGGAGCCACAAATTTCCTTCCACCCAGCGTTCCCCCAAGTCTCCCGATAAAAATGATACCTCACTTGTGTGGGTAGGCCTAGCGCCCGCGACAGGAAACACCCCAAAGCACAACGTGGACACATCAAAAATTTTGGAAGAAAACAGAGGTGTTTTTTGCGAAGTGCCTACCTGTAGATTTTGGCCTCTAGCTCAGCCGGCACCTAGGGAAACCTACCAAACCTGTGCATTTCTGAAAACTAGAGACCTAGGGGAATCCAAGATGGGGTGACTTGCGGGGCTCGGACCAGGTTCTGTTACCCAGAATCCTTTGCAAACCTCAAAATTTGGCTAAAAAAACACATGTTCCTCACATTTCTGTGGCAGAAAGTTCTGGAATCAGGGAGGAGCTACGAATTTTCTGCCACCCAGCGTTCCCCCAAGTCTCCCGATAAAAGTGATACCTCACTTGTGTGGGTAGGCCTAGCGCCCGCGACAGGAAACACCCCAAAGCGCAACGTGGACACATCAAAAATTTTGGAAGAAAACAGAGGTGTTTTTTGCGAAGTGCCTACCTGTAGATTTTGGCCTCTAGCTCAGCCGGCACCTAGGGAAACCTACCAAACCTGTGCATTTCTGAAAACTAGAGACCTAGGGGAATCGAAGATGGGGTGACTTGCGGGGCTCGGACCAGGTTCTGTTACCCAGAATCCTTTGCAAACCTCAAAATGTGGCTAAAAAAACACATGTTCCTCACATTTCTGTGGCAGAAAGTTCTGGAATCTGGGAGGAGCTACGAATTTCCTGCCACCCAGCGTTCCCCCAAGTCTCCCGATAAAAATGATACCTCACTTGCGTGGGTAGGCCTAGCGCCCGCGACAGGAAACACCCCAAAGCGCAACGTGGACACATCAAAAATTTTGGAAGAAAACAGAGGTGTTTTTTGCGAAGTGCCTACCTGTAGATTTTGGCCTCTAGCTCAGCCGGCACCTAGGGAAACCTACCAAACCTGTGCATTTCTGAAAACTAGAGACCTAGGGGAATCCAAGGAGGGGTGACTTGCGGGGCTCGGACCAGGTTCTGTTACCCAGAATCCTTTGCAAACCTCAAAATTTGGCTAAAAACCTCACATTTCTGTAGCAGAAAGTTCTGGAATCTGAGAGGAGCCACAAATTTCCTTCCACCCAGCGTTCCCCCAAGTCTCCCGATAAAAATGATACCTCACTTGCGTGGGTAGGCCTAGCGCCCGCGACAGGAAACACCCCAAAGCGCAACGTGGACACATCAAAAGTTTTGGAAGAAAACAGAGGTGTTTTTTGCGAGGTGCCTACCTGTAGATTTTGGCCTCTAGCTCAGCCGGCACCTAGGGAAACCTACCAAACCTGTGCATTTCTGAAAACTAGAGACCTAGGGGAATCCAAGGAGGGGTGACTTGCGGGGCTCGGACCAGGTTCTGTTACCCAGAATCCTTTGCAAACCTCAAAATTTGGCTAAAAAAACACATGTTCCTCACATTTCTGTGGCAGAAAGTTCTGGAATCTGAGAGGAGCCACAAATTTCCTTCCATCCAGCGTTCCCCCAAGTCTCCCGATAAAAATGATACCTCACTTGTGTGGGTAGGCCTAGCGCCCGCGACAGGAAACACCCCAAAGCGCAACATGGACACATCAAAAATTTTGGAAGAAAACAGAGGTGTTTTTTGCGAAGTGCCTACCTGTAGATTTTGGCCTCTAGCTCAGCCGGCACCTAGGGAAACCTACCAAACCTGTGCATTTCTGAAAACTAGAGACCTAGGGGAATCCAAGATGGGGTGACTTGCGGCGCTCGGACCAGGTTCTTTTACCCAGAATCCTTTGCAAACCTCAAAATTTGGCTAAAAAAACACATGTTCCTCACATTTCTGTGGCAGAAAGTTCTGGAATCTGAGAGGAGCCACAAATGTCCTTCCACCCAGCATTCCCCTAAGTCTCTCGATAAAAATGGTACCTCACTTCTGTGGGTAGGCCTAGCGCCCACGAAAAGGAAATGGCCCAAAACACAACGTGGACAGAACATATTTTTTCACAGAAAACAGAGGTGTTTTTTGCAAAGTGCCTACCTGTGGAGTTTGGCCTCTAGCTCAGCCGGCCCCAGGAGGGGGGGGGGGGCAGAAATGCCCTAAAATAAATTTGACCCCCCAAGCTCCCCCTGCCCCTATCCGGGAACAACCCCTGCCTACGGGGTCGCTCCCCCTGCATGACATTGGCGCCAAAAAACAAATCCTAGGTGCCTAGTGGTTTCTGCCCCCTTGGGGGCAGATTGATCTAAAATCGGCCAATCGGCCAATGTGCCCCCAAGGGGGGCAGAAATGGCCTAAATACAATTTGCCCCCCAGGGGAGCGACCCTTGCCTGATGGGTCGCTCCCCATCTCGAAAAAAACAAACAAACAAAAAAAAAACACAACAAAAAAATTTGCCCTGGTGCCCTGAGGGTTCTGCCCCCCCCCCCGGGGGCAGTTCGGCCTAATAATAGGCCGAACTGCCCCCAGGGGGGGCAGAAATGGCCTAAAATAAATTTGCCCCCCCCAGCCCCCACCCCCGCCCCCGGGAGCGACCCTTGCCTACGGGGTCGCTCCCCCTGCGTGACATTGGCGTCAAAAAACAAATCCCAGGTGCCTAGTGGTTTCTGCCCCCTTGGGGGCAGATTGACCTAAAATCGGCCAATCTGCCCCCAAGGGGGGCAGAAATGGCCTAAATACAATTTGCCCCCCAGGGGAGCGACCCTTGCCTGATGGGTCGCTCCCCATCTCGAAAAAAACAAACAAACAAAAAAAAAACACAACAAAAAAATTTGCCCTGGTGCCCTGAGGGTTCTGCCCCCCCCCCTGGGGGCAGTTCGGCCTAATAATAGGCCGAACTGCCCCCAGGGGGGGCAGAAATGGCCTAAAATAAATTTGCCCCCCCCAGCCCCCACCCCCGCCCCCGGGAGCGACCCTTGCCTACGGGGTCGCTCCCCCTGCGTGACATTGGCGCCAAAAAACAAATCCCCGGTGCCTAGTGGTTTCTGCCCCCTTGGGGGCAGATTGACCTAAAATCGGCCAATCTGCCCCCAGGAGGGCAGAAATGGTCTAAATACAATTTGCCCCCCAGGGGAGCGACCCTTGCCTGATGGGTCGCTCCCCATATCTAAAGAAAGAAACAACAACAAAAAAAAAACACAACAAAAAAAATTGCCCTGGCGCCTAGAGGGTTCTGCCCCCCCCCCCTGGGGGCAGTTCGGCCTAATAATAGGCCGAACTGCCCCCAGGGGGGGCAGAAATGGTCTAAATACAATTTGCCCCCCAGGGGAGCGACCCTTGCCTGATGGGTCGCTCCCCATATCTAAAAGAAGAAACAAGAAAAAAAAAAAAACACAAAAAAAAACATTTGCCCTGGCGCCTAGAGGGTTCTGCCCCCCCCCCTGGGGGCAGTTCGGCCTAATAATAGGCCGAACTGCCCCCAGGGGGGGCAGAAATGGCCTAAAATAAATTGCCCCCCCCAGCCCCCACCCCCGCCCCCGGGAGCGACCCTTGCCTACGGGGTCGCTCCCCCTGCGTGACATTGGCGCAAAAAAACAAATCCCCGGTGCCTAGTGGTTTCTGCCCCCTTGGGGGCAGATTGACCTAAAATCGGCCAATCTGCCCCCAGGAGGGCAGAAATGGTCTAAATACAATTTGCCCCCCAGGGGAGCGACCCTTGCCTGATGGGTCGCTCCCCATATCTAAAGAAAGAAACAACAACAAAAAAAAAACACAACAAAAAAAATTGCCCTGGCGCCTAGAGGGTTCTGCCCCCCCCCCCCCTGGGGGCAGTTCGGCCTAATAATAGGCCGAACTGCCCCCAGGGGGGGCAGAAATGGTCTAAATACAATTTGCCCCCCAGGGGAGCGACCCTTGCCTGATGGGTCGCTCCCCATATCTAAAAGAAGAAACAACAAAAAAAAAAAAACACAAAAAAAAACATTTGCCCTGGCGCCTAGAGGGTTCTGCCCCCCCCCTGGGGGCAGTTCTGCCTAATAATAGGCCGAACTGCCCCCAGGGGGGGCAGAAATGGCCTAAAATAAATTGCCCTCCCCCCAGGGAGCGACCCTTGCCTAAGGGGTCACTCCCTTTGCGTGAAATTCACGCAAAGAAAAAACTCCCTGGTGTCTAGTGGTTTCTACCCCCCTTGGGGGCAGATTGGCCTCATCAAAATAGGCCAATCTGCCCCCAAGGGGGGCAGAAATGGCCAAAATATAATTTCCCCCCAAGGGGAGCGACCCTTGCCTAAGGGGTCGCTCCCCACCAAAAAAAAAAGAAATGAAACATAAAAAAAAAAAAAAAAAAAAAATGGTCCCTGGTGCCTAGAGGTTTCTGCCCCCCCTGGGGGGAGAAAAGGCCTTCTCAAAAAAATGCCCCCCCTGGGAGCGACCCTTGCCCAAGGGGTCGCTCCCTTTTGTCAGTTTCAATAAAAAAAAAAAAAATCCCTGGTGTCTAGTGGGGTTTCAAAAGCCGGATTGCAAGCAATCCGGCTTTTGAAACCCTCGGAGGGACTTCAAAGGGAAGGAAATACTTTTCCTTCCCTTTGAAGCCCCTCCGGGCCTCCCAAGTGATTGAAAAAGAAATGCTTTTGCATTTCTTTTTCAATCGCGCTGGAAGCAGAGCTTCCAGCGCGACTAGGGAGGCCCCTGTGACAAATCAGCGCGCGCTCGCGCGCTGATGTCACAGGGGGGGGTGGGGGGGTCGGCGGTGGAAGGGGAAGGTCTTCCCCTTCCATCCCGACTTGGGGGGGGAAGGGGGGTGCACGGGGGGCGCGCAAGCGCGCCCCCAAGTTCCCCTGTGCCATGGACGAGATGATCTCGTCCAAGGCACAGGGGAACTGTAGCCTTGGACAAGATCATCTCGTCCAAGGCACAGAACCGGTTAAGGAAAACGGGCTGCAAAATGAAAAAAAAAAAACTGCTTTATTTAAAAAGCAGTCACAGACATGGAGGTCTGCTGACTTCAGCAGGCCACCATCCCTGTGAGTGCAGGGACTCGCTATGGGATCGCAAAAAGCGACCCACCTCATTAATATTAATGAGGTGGGTCTTTGCGACCCCATAGCGAGTCGCAGAAGGTGTCTGAGACACCATTCTGCATATGCTTTTGCAAGTCTGAAATTGCGAGTCGCACCAATTTGCAATTTCAGACTCGCAAAAGCATATCTTGCTACATCTGGTCCATAGTGCTCATGCAGCTATGCCCTCACCTGTGGTATAGTGCACCCTGCCTTAGGGCTCTAAGGCATGCTAGAAGGGTGACTTACCTATGCCCTAGGCAGTGGGTTGTGGGCATGGCACTCTGAGGGGAGTGCCATGTCGACTTAGGGGGTCATTACAACCCTGGCAGACGGTGTTAAAGCGGCGGTAAGACCGCCAACAGGCTGGCGGTCTTTTTTTTTGTATTATGACCAGGGCGGTTACCGCCATGGTCATCCACCGCTTCACCGTTCCGCCCGCCAGGGCGGAGACGACCACTGGGCTGGAGACCTGGGTCTCCAGCCTGGCGGCCGCCACAGTACCACCACCGGTATTTCGACCCGGCTTACCGCCGTGGATTTCCAGCGGTAGGAACCACCATGAAATCCATGGCGGTAAGCCCTATCAGTGCCAGGGAATTCCTTCCCTGGCACTGATAGGGGTCTCCCCCACCCCCCACCCCCACCCCCACCCCAACTCCCTCCCCTACACCCCCCACCACCCCTGCCACCCACCAAAGGTGGCAGGGCCCCCCTCCCCACCCGACCCCCAACATCACATAACTCACACACATGCGACACGCACGCAGGCACCACCAATACACATACACACACCAACATACATGTCTACATCCACACACTCAGTCAGACACGCACACCCATATACAGACATACACGCACACATCCATACAGACATACATACAGACATACACGCACTCATTCCCAACACACGCAACATACCCGCAAGCATACACGCACTCACACCCCCCTCTACATACACAGACGCACACCCCCATGCACCCACACAATACACAACACCCCCCCACCCCCTCCCCTAACGGACGATCGACTTGCCTTGTCCGTCGAACCTCCGGGAGGGGACGGGAGCCATGGGGGCTGCTCTGCCGACACCACACCGCCAACAGAACACCGCCGCGCCGAATCACAGGACGTGATTCACTGGGCGGTGTTCTGTTGACGTGGCGGTGGAGGTGGAGCAACCTCCACTTCCCCGCCGTCTGCCAGTATGGCTGTTGGCGGCTCTCCGTCGTAAAAAGGACAGAGAGCAGCCAACAGTCATAATACGGCGAGCGGCAAACCGCCACTACTGGCGGTCTTCCGCACGGCGGTCCCTCGGCGGTCTTGTTAAAAGACCGCCGAGGTTGTAATGATCCCCTTAGTCTTTTTCTCCCTACCAGCACAAACAAGCTGTGAGGCAGTCTGCATGTGCTGAGTGAGGGGTCCCCAGGGTGGCATAATACATTCTGCAGCCCTTAGAGACCTTCCCTGGCCACAGGGCCCTTGGTACCAGGGGCACCTTTTACAGGGGACTTTTCTGTGTGCCAGGGCTGTGCCAATTGTGGAGACAAAGGTAACGTTTTTGGGAAAGAACACTGCTGCTGAGGCCTGGTTAGCAGGATCCCAGCACACTTTTAATCAAGTCTGGCATCAAAAAAGGCAAAAAGTTAGGGGGTAACCATGCCAACAGTGGCATTTTCTTACAGCAGGGCTTAGGGCCCACAGGTGTTCTCCTGGGGTATACCCAACGCATGCACACTCTGACGGTCCCCTGTGCACCAGGGCAGCTTCAGCCCCTGTGGAGCCATTGGTTTCCGACAAAGGGCACTGCTGTCAGTTATCCCTCCCTGGGCTGGCTTACCTCCAGCAGTGCTCTGATCTTGTTCTTCTCCAGGTAGCCTTGGATGCGGCTCTGCTGCTGAGACACAATAGAAAGCTCCACTAAGGCACCTGCTGAGACTGGACTCCTGAGCCGAAGTGGGGGAGGGGCTGCCTGCCCTGCTCCACGATCCAACAGGAGCCAAGGATAGTGCTGTCCAACAAGCCCTGGGATTACCCCAAAATGTAATAGGGCTGGAGCAGAGATGATCCCTGTGTCCTGATGGCCTCCTTCACACCTCCACTCTGCACTCTCCCTCGGCAGGCAGTGTGGGTTGTGTATGTTGCAGGATCCAGTCGGACTTGCTTTGATCGCTCTGGACTCCTTGGTTAGAGAAATAAGAACTATACCCTGCTACGAGAGGAGGCAGTGCTAGAAGCTATGTATACTGCGTAAGGAAGGCTTGCCAGTAAAGCTGGACCTGTCACTCAAGCAATGCTCGGGTATCTGGACTGTGCAGCATCTAGCTTTCCTTTGCACCCCCCCCTCTGATGAAAGGATAGGTCTACATTAAAGAAGACCTAGATACTGACAATGGCTGCTCTTTCATTCCTACAAATAGCCAGCTACACTAATTCAAAATGGGACACTGGATGCACACCTCCCTGCTTTCTGACTCAACTTGTGCTTTTTTAACTTTGTATTTTGTTGGGAGCAGTGCACCCATGTGCCTCTCAAGCTGTTCTTTATGACTGAAGTGAACAGGAGCACTACATCAATACGTTATCCAGCCAGATGTTTTGGAATAGTGAGTTGTAACTATGCAGTAAATGTGTGTTTTAGACATTACTCCAGCGGTACTGTGGTGGATCCTGTTTAGTTTTAATGGGTATCAGGAGTTTAGCTTAGCCTTCTGGCACAACGGCCTGTTCCCCCGTCATCTAGTGACTTTTAACCTATTTAGCCTGGTTTGTCTTAGCCTATTTATTTTATTATTTATTTTAAGATGGCTGACTTTGTTTAAAGTTAGAGCAATGTTTTGATTTGCGTTATCAGTGCCACTCTGGAAAGGCGTCACTATCAGCGTCAAAATCAAGTGATGTAAGTAGGTATTCACATCATGTCCCTTTTCCACTTATGTGTGACAGGAACATGACATACTTTTGGTGGGAATTGTTCATATAATTGCCACCACAAGCCTGCCCCCTTATCTATTGTTTGGGAACATACCTGCATCAGGGGTCCTACAAGATTTGTATAAATACATCTCACACAGCCAAGGTTATCAGGTTATCAGAGGGATTCCTACCAGATGCTATTGACACTGTCTATGCTGCACGACACCCTGCTGCAGAATTCAGCCTTCGTGTCCACATGAAGTCTGACCTCGACCTCATTTCAAGGTAACGAGGGTTGGGGGCACTTGTCATGGACTTGGTACTGGCAGATTGGGTTCATCACACCTCGCTCTTATTAGGTTAGAGATTAGGTTCTCCATGCTAGGGACTTTACATTTCATGTTTATTTCAGGATGGTGGTTGTCTTTGTATTTATGACTCATCTTTACAGTTAGGCTTCTTTTATTATTTGTTATCATAATCATTGCAGGTCATGCATTTTATCATAGATTGCAGTCTTTTCAATAAACATATTGAAAACTTTTCTGCATCTCCTTTATTGCTTGTGTGTGACTGAGACTTGTTGATAACATGAGAAAAGCATAACTTCCATTCCACTACGATGCCCCTGAGGTGTTGCACTATAGAGTCCATGAGTGAAGGTTGCCAGAAATGCAGTTGCAATTTGTTGTAACAGTGATCTAGTCACCTACAAGCAAAAGTGCTATCATCCCTAGACCAGCAATCTCGCCTAGGAGCAAGAGTCCAATTACGACAGTATGGTTATGGTTAACTCAAGTAACTATAACTCACACCCTATGGTAACTACAACTCACGCTTTCACCACCCACAGCTAATTACTCCACATATTACATCATTGATGACACCTTCTAAGGCATCATTGATATTATGAATATAATATTTGCAATAAAATTATTGATGAGAAAACTGTGCATTGCAGGCGTGAGTTGTAGTTTCCTTAGGGTGCAAGGTATAGTTACTTGAATTAACCATAACTATAACTGCTGAATTTCTATGGTTTTGTGCAAGTAAATTCAGTACCTAAATATAACGTCCCTATAATCTTTGTCTTTTTCAGTATATATATATATATATATATATATATATATATATATATATATATATATATATCTTGGATTGGAGTGCGGTTCATTGGATTTAGTGGATTGGAGTGGGGTGGGCTGTACTAGAGTGGTGTGGATTGCATTGGAGTGCAGTGGATTGGACTAGAGTTGGGTGCGGTGGATTGGATTGGAGTGGGATGGACTGAACTAAGGTGGGGTGGACTGAACTGGGGTGGAGTGGATTGGAGTGCAGTGGGGTGGATTAGAATGGGATGGACTGGATGCAGTGGATTTGTTAGGTTGGATTGGATTGGAGTGGGGTGGGTTGAAATGGGGTGGGGAAGGGTGGGGTGGATTCGATTGGGTGGGTTGGACTGGGTGGATTACATTGGGGTAGATTGGAGT
Organism: Pleurodeles waltl; assembly: GCF_031143425.1. NCBI lineage: Eukaryota > Metazoa > Chordata > Amphibia > Caudata > Salamandridae > Pleurodeles > Pleurodeles waltl. The sequence goes on along the minus strand of NC_090444.1, from coordinate 596,691,792 downwards.
TAGTTAGACTTCAGTGGGGTTGACTGTGTGGAATTGAGTGGGTGGATTAAATTGGAGTGGGGTGGATTGGAGTGGGGGGATTGGTTTGGATGGAGTAGACTGGATTTGAATGGACTGAATTTGAGTAGGGTGGATTGGAGTGAGGGATTGTGGTGGATTGGACGCAAGTGGGGTGGATTGGAGTGGGGTGAATTGGATTGGTATGGGGTGTATAGGATTGGAGAGGGGCGGACCTTTTTGGAGTGGGGTGGAGTTTTTGGAGTGGGGTGAATTAGATTGGTGTGGGATGGATTGGACTGGAGTGGGTTGGATTAAGGTAGTTTGGCAGGGGTGGATTGAATTGGAGTGGAGTGGTTTAAGGTGGACTAGATTACACTGGAGTGGAGTGGAGTAAGGTGAATTGGATTGGAGTGGGGCGGGTGGATTGGGTTGGGTAGATTTGATTGTGGTTGATTAGACTGGAGTGCGAACTGGATTGGAATGGAGTGGAATGGATTTGAGTGGCTGGGTTGGATTGAACTGGAGTGGGGTGGAGTGGATTAAAATGGGATGTGTTGGGTTGGACTGGAATGGGATGGACTGGACTGCAGTGGGGTGGATTGGACTGGAGCAGAGTAAATAGGAGTGGGGTGGGTTGGATTGTTGTGGGGTGGATTGGACTGGAGTGGGGGTGGGTGGATTGGACTGGAGTGTGGTGGATTGGATTGCAGTGGGATGGATTGGATTGGAGTGGGATGGATTGAGGTGGATTGGATTGGAGTTGGGGGGATTGGGTTGGAGTGGTGTGAGTATTTTGGATTGGTGGATTGTATTAGAGTGTGGTGGATTGGATTAGTGGGGGGTGGGAAGGATTGGATTGGAGTGGGATGGATTGTGTTGGACTGGAGTGCTGTGAGATGTAGAGGGCGGACTGGGCTGGGATAAGGTGGATTTGATTGGAGTGGGGCAGATTGTTTTGGATTGGGGTGGGGTAGACTGGAGAGGAGCAGATTGTTTTGGTTTTGAGTGGGGCAAATGTTTTGGATTGGAGTGGGGCAGATTGGAGTGGAGCAGATTGCAGTCAGGCAGATTCTTTTGGATTGGAGTGGGGCAGATTGGAGTGGGGTGGATTGGAGTAGAGCAGATTCTTTTGGATTGCAGTGGGGTAGATTCGACCGGGCAAGGTTTTTTGGAGTGCAGTGGAGCAGAGAGTTTTGGATTGGAGTGGCTCATATTGAAATGCAGCAGATTATTTTGGATTAGAGCGTGACAGATTGTTTTGGATTGGAGTGGGGAAGATAAGAGTGGAACAGATTGTTTTGGATTGGAGTGGGGCAGATTGGAGTGGGGCAGATTATTTTGGATTAGAGCGTGACAGATTGTTTTGGATTGGAGTGAGGCAGATTGGAGTGGGGCCAACTGGAGTGGGACAGATTGTTTTGGATTGGAGTCGGTCAGATTGTTTTGGATTGGAGTGGGCAGATTGTTTTGGATTGGGGTGGTGCAGATTTTTTATTGTAGTGGGGCAGATTGTTTTGGATTGGAGTGATGCAGATTGTTTTGGATTGGAGTCGGGCAGATTGGAATGGGGAAGCTTTGTTTTAGATTGGAGTGCGGCATATTGTTTTAGATTACAGGTGGGCAGATTGTTTTGCATTTCGTGCAAAAGATTGGAGAGAAGCAGATTGTTTTGAATTGGAATATGGCTGATTGCTTTGGATTGGAGTGGTGTAGATTCTTTTTCTTGTAATGTGGCAGATTGTTTCGGTCTAAATTGGGGCAGATTGGAGTGGGGCAGATTGTTTGTTATTGGAGTGGGACAGATTAGAGTGGGGGAGATCAGGGTGGGGCAGATTGTTTTGGACTGGAGCGTGCAGACTGGACTGGGACAAATTGTTTGGGATTGGAGTGGGCAGATTGGAGTGGGGCTGATTGTTTTCGATTGGAGTGGGTCAGATTCTTTTGGATTGAAGCGAGGCAGATTGGAGTGGGGCCAACTGGAATGGGACAGATTGTTTTGGATTGAATTAGGGCAGGTTAGAGTGGGTCAGATTGTTTAGGATTGGAGTGGGTTAGATTGCTTTGGATTGGAGCGGGCAGATTGTTTTGGATTGGAGTGGTGCAGATGTTTTATTGCAGTGGGACAGATTGTTTTGGAGTGATGCAGATTGTTTTGGATTAGAGAGGGGCAGATTGGAGTGAGGGAGATTGTTTTAGATTGGAGTGGGGCATATTGTTTTAAATTAGAGTGGGGCAGATAGTTTTGCATTTCGTGCAACAGACTGGAGAGAGGCAGATTGTTTTGAATTGGAAAATGGCTGATTGCTTTGGATTGGAGTGGTGTAGATTTTTTTTATTGGAATGTGGCAAATTGTTTCGGACTTGGTTGGGGCAGATTGAGTGGGGCAGATTGTTTTTGATTGGAATAGGACACATTAGAGTGGGCCAGATCAGACTGGGGCAGATTGTTTTGGATTGGAGCGGGCAGATTGGAGCAAGACAAATTGTTTTGAATTGGAGTTGGCAGATTGGAGTGGGGATGATTGTTTTGGAGACACCTGCATTGGCTCCCAGTCAGCAAAAGGATCACCTTCCGTCTTCTCACCCACGCACACAAAGCCCTCCACAACAAGGGACCGGAATACCTCAACAAACGCCTCAGCTTCTACGTCCCCACCCGCCCCCTCCGCTCCGCTGGCCTCGCACTTGCTGCCGTCCCTCGCACCCGCCGCTCCACGGCGGGTGGGAGATCTTTCTCCTTCCTGGCGGCCAAGACCTGGAACTCCCTCCCCACCAGCCTCAGGACCACCCAGGACCACTCCGCTTTCCGGAGACTCCTAAAGACTTGGCTGTTCGAGCAGCGATAACCCCCCCTTCCCCCCCTAGCGCCTTGAGACCCGCACGGGTGAGTAGCGCGCTTTATAAATGTTAATGATTTGATTTGATTTGATTGGCATGGGGCACAATGGAGTGGGGCAGATTGCTTTGGATTGGAGTGGGGCAGATTGTTTTAGAGTGGTGCAGATTGTTTTTATTGTAGTGCGGCAGATTGATTTGGATTGGAGGGGGCAGATTGTTTTGGATTAGAGTGTGGTGGATTGAAATGAGGCAAATTGTCACATTGCCTCGGGTGGGAAAATAAGAGTGCAAAAACACATAAGCGGTCAATATTCAGGTATCCTAACCACATAGGACACCCAGAGGGGTCCCTTAGGAACCCCTTGTGGGCAAAAGAATTGCCCAATTATTTTTTGTCCCATCTGCTGAGCCAGACAATTTTTTTTTTTAAAACACCCACTGTATTCAACGTCTGCGCAGCTTAGACTTAAGTGCATGCAGGAGGGTTGACCACCAGACCTTGGCTGTGCGTGGTGCTGGTTATATTTACTGGGGTGCATGCTAAAAAAACACATAGAAATTCACTGAAAAAAAACAAAGGTTACAGGGACGTCATAGCTAGATTCTGAATTTCCTAGAACAAAACCATAGAAATTCAGCAGTTATAGTTATAGTTAACTCAAGTAATTATAACTTGCGCCCTAGGGTAAATATAACTTGGCCTTTGCCATGCACAGGTAATTACTCCACATTTTACATCATTGATGACACCTTCTATGGCATCATTGATATAATATTTTGCAACATTTGCAATAAAATTATTAATAAGGAAGCTGGGCATGGCAGTGGTGCAATTTACAGTTACCTTAGGGCCGAGTTATAGTTACTTGAAATTCAGAACCTAACTATAACGTCCCTGTAACCTTTGTTTTTTCAGTGAATATTATCTATATATATATATATATATATATATATATATATATATATATATATATGTGGCACTGCGAGGGAAGCCTTAAAGCTTCCCCTGCTGTGCCAGGTAGCCCATAAAGGACATTTTATGTGAAGATATTAATAAATACATATATAAGGGGAGACCGCAGCGGACCCCCTAAGGGCTCCCTCACGTTCTCAGATAGCCAATAAAGCGCTAAAAAAAAGAAACTCCCCATAGGTCAGTGTGAAGGTCAAAGACCCTCATACTGATGAAAGGGGGTTTGAGTCCAGCTGGACTCATTTTTTTTAACCCAAAAATATTATTAGTATACTTTTTTTTAAATAATAAACAAAAATGTCTCATTCTAAGTATATGAGATATTAAAGTCTAGAAAAACACTCTTTGTTTCTCACTTTATTTCTCTCATTCTGTCTCTCTTTCATTCAACTCTCCAACTCACACACCCACTCAGACACTCAAGCACCCACTCACAGTCCCACTCAGAAACTCACGCACCCACTCACAACCCACTCAGACACTCACGCACCCACTCACAGAACCTCATTCACTCACTCACAGCCCCAGTCAGACCCACACAGACAGTTATGCAACCACTCACACACACACTCAGACCCACTGACACCCTGATGCACCCACTCTCAGACCCACACACATACTGACACACCCACTAAAACACTGATGTATACACTCTTGCACCCCGACAGACACTCTGACAGCAACTCCTACCCCCAGATACAGCCTCTCACACCTCTTCTCACACCCAGAGAGGGCGAAGACAACTTCTGCAGTGCATGTGCAAAGAGCCGTGCACAGCATCGGGTTGGGTGGTTAGGGGGGTTGGCAGCAGTGACTGGCTACAGGCTAACCCCTGTGCGCAACCTCTACTGTGCACAGGAGAAGGCCGTGCACGGTTGGGTTCTTATATGGGGCCAGTTACAGTTAGAGTTCTTTCACGTAATTATTACTTGTGCCCTAAGGTAACTTTAACTCGCTCCTTCAACATGCACAGTTAATGACACCACATGTTATATCGCTGATGACATCTCCTATCCCACCTTTCATATTATCTCTGCAACATTTGCAATAAATGTATTGATCAGACAACTATGCATGGCGTGGGTGTGAGTTATAATTACCTTAGAGCGCGAGTTATAGTTACTTGAAAGAACTCTAACCATAACTGCTGAATTTCTATGGTTTTGTATGAGTAAATTCAGAACCTGACCATAATGTCCCTGTAGCCTTTGTTTTTCTTCAATTAACATATATATATTTCATCTCTGTATGTTGCATGCATACAGGAGACAGAGATGAAAGCTCTGCTGTTTGACAACGGGACCTGCTTTAAAGGTCCCGCTGTCAAACAGCTAACAGCTATGTCCCAGGAGCATGCCCTTGGGGGTGGTGGACCCCTAGGTCATCACTGGCTCCATGAGGGGGGCCCATCCAACAAGTACTCAGGCCTGGGGAGGTGATGGTTCCTGAGGCGCGGGGTCCCATTGGGACTCCCTTTCTTTTATTGAACATTGGCCCTGGGTGGTGGTGGTACCCGAGGCAGAAGCGGGGGCTGCGCGACGTCCCCACAGATACATTACATTTTGCCCATAGGTGGTGGTCCCCGAGGCGCAGGGGGGCACAGGCTTCCCAAAATAATATTAGCACAACGCCCCGGGAAGGTGGTGGTCACCGGGCAGCAGGAGGAGGCCTGACAACTTCTTCTGCACACCACATAAAAGCCCTGGGGAGGTGGCAGTCCCCAGTGCAGAAGTGGGCCACAGGCCCCCCTGCATACAAACATCTAAGCTCCAGGGAGGTGGTGGTCCTGGGGGCATGGAAAGGGGGCTCGGAGGCTGCCCTAATTTTTATTTATAATAAAAAGTCCCCAGGACCTGGTCCCCCCGGGGGCATTGGACTAATGAAGCGCAGGAGACCATGCTTCATTTTTTTTTCTATATTACGACCGGATTTGCAGATCCACCGCAACTCTGCTCGCAAAATTTAACAAAATGCTTGTTCCCTTTGGGACTCCACCAGCAGACCTAAGGGGTCAGGGTGTTCGTACCCTGGCCCCTTTATGTATTTTTTATTTTTTTGGGACTAAGATGGCTGACAACACTTCAACGACTTCTGTTGTTGAAGTGTTATCAGCCATTCAGATCTCTGCACAAGATCGGAAGGGGTCATGAATCCTTCACATCCCTAGACGTCCAAATTTGGATTTTCTTTAATTTCTCTAAAACTACTGACCGGAATTACACCAATGTTTCCATAGAAAAAGCATATATCTTTGGTACCGTTTGACGAAGCTTCACAATACTTTCCAAAAAAAAGTCTGGTGATTCTTGTTGCACACATAAAGTTTTGTGGTGATCCCTTAAGCGGGGGTCGGGAAAAAGCAGGGGGTCAAAAAAGTTGCGTTTCTCATGTTAATTCCCATAAGACCTTTGAACATGACCACAGCCCGAACCACTGGGTGGAATTACCCCAAATTTGGGAGAAAGCTAGCTTTCGGTATGCAAATTATGCTTTCACTTATTTACTGTAAATCCTTCCAGTACTTTATTAAAGGGAAAATACATTTCTACATTAAAGAAGACCTAGATACTGACAATGGCTGCTATTTCATTCCTACAAATAGCCAGCTACACTAATTCAAAATGGGACACTGGATGCACACCTCCCTGCTTTCTGACTCAACTTGTGTTTTTTTAACTTTGTATTTTGTTGGGAGCAGTGCACCCATGTGCCTCTCAAGCTGTTCTTTATGACTGAAGTGAACAGGAGCACTACATCAATACGTTATCCAGCCAGATGTTTTGGAATAGTGAGGTGTAACTATGCAGTAAATGTGTGTTTTAGACATTACTCCAGCGGTACTGTGGTGGATCCTGTTTAGTTTTAATGGGTCTCAGGAGTTTAGCTTAGCCTTCTGGCACACAGGCCTGTGCCCCCGTCATCTAGTGACTTTTAACCTATTTAGCCTGGTTTGTCTTAGCCTATTTATTTTATTATTTATTTTAAGATGGCTGACTTTGTTTAAAGTTAGAGCAATGTTTTGATTTGCGTTATCAGTGCCACTCTGGAAAGGCGTCACTATCAGCGTCAAAATCAAGTGATGTAAGTAGGTATTCACATCATGTCCCTTTTCCACTTATGTGTGACAGGAACATGATGTACTTTTGGTGGGAATTGTTCATATAATTGCCACCACAAGCCTGCCCCCTTATCTATTGTTTGGGAACATACCTGCATCAGGGGTCCTACAAGATTTGTATAAATACATCTCACACAGCCAAGGTTATCAGGTTAACAGAGGGATTCCTACCAGATGCTATTGACACTGTCTATGCTGCACGTCACCCTGCTGCAGAATTCAGCCTTCGTGTCCACATGAAGTCTGAGCTCGACCTCATTTCAAGGTAACGAGGGTTGGGGGCAATTGTCATGGACTTGGTACTGGCAGATTAGGTTCATCACACCTCGCTCTTATTAGGTTAGAGATTAGGTTCTCCATGCTAGGGACTTTACATTTCATGTTTATTTCAGGATGGTGGTTGTCTTTGTATTTATGACTCATCTTTACAGTTAGGCTTCTTTTATTATTTGTTATCATAATCATTGCAGGTCATGCATTTTATCATAGATTGCAGTCTTTTCAATAAACATATTGAAAACTTTTCTGCATCTCCTTTATTGCTTGTGTGTGACTGAGACTTGTTGATAACATGAGAAAAGGATAACTTCCATTCCACTACGATGCCCCTGAGGTGTTGCACTATAGAGTCCATGAGTGAAGGTTGCCAGAAATGCAGTTGCAATTTGTTGTAAGAGTGATCTAGTCACCTACAAGCAAAAGTGCTATCATCCCTAGACCAGCAATCTCGCCTAGGAGCAAGAGTCCAATTACGACAGTATGGTTATGGTTAACTCAAGTAACTATAACTCACACCCTATGGTAACTACAACTCACGCTTTCACCATCCACAGCTAATTACTCCACATATTACATCATTGATGACACCTTCTAAGGCATCATTGATATTATGAATATAATATTTGCAATAAAATTATTGATGAGAAAACTGTGCATTGCAGGCATGAGTTGTAGTTTCCTTAGGGTGCAAGGTATAGTTACTTGAATTAACCATAACTATAACTGCTGAATTTCTATGGTTTTGTGCAAGTAAATTCAGTACCTAAATATAACGTCCCTATAATCTTTGTCTTTTTCAGTATATATATATATATATATATATATATATATATATATATCTTGGATTGGAGTGCGGTTCATTGGATTTAGTGGATTGGAGTGGGGTGGGCTGTACTAGAGTGGTGTGGATTGCATTGGAGTGCAGTGGATTGGACTAGAGTTGGGTGGGGTGGATTGGATTGGAGTGGGATGGACTGAACTAAGGTGGGGTGGACTGAACTGGGGTGGAGTGGATTGGAGTGCAGTGGGGTGGATTAGAATGGGATGGACTGGATGCAGTGGATTTGTTGGGTTGGATTGGATTGGAGTGGGGTGGGTTGAAATGGGGTGGGGAAGGGTGGGTGGATTCGATTGGGTGGGTTGGACTGGGTGGATTACATTGGGGTAGATTGGAGTTAGTTAGACTTCAGTGGGGTTGACTGTGTGGAATTGAGTGGGTGGATTAAATTGGAGTGGGGTGGATTGGAGTGGGGGGATTGGTTTGGATGGAGTAGACTGGATTTGAATGGACTGAATTTGAGTAGGGTGGATTGGAGTGAGGGATTGTGGTGGATTGGACGCAAGTGGGGTGGATTGTAGTGGGGTGAATTGGATTGGTATGGGGTGTATAGGATTGGAGAGGGGCGGACCTTTTTGGAGTGGGGTGGAGTTTTTGGAGTGGGGTGAATTAGATTGGTGTGGGATGGATTGGACTGGAGTGGGTTGGATTAAGGTAGTTTGGCAGGGGTGGATTGAATTGGAGTGGAGTGGTTTAAGGTGGACTAGATTACACTGGAGTGGAGTGGAGTAAGGTGAATTGGATTGGAGTGGGGCGGGTGGATTGGGTTGGGTAGATTTGATTGTGGTTGATTAGACTGGAGTGTGCGAACTGGATTGGAATGGAGTGGAATGGATTTGAGCGGCTGGGTTGGATTGAACTGGAGTGGGGTGGAGTGGATTCAAATGGGATGTGTTGGGTTGGACTGGAATGGGATGGACTGGACTGCAGTGGGGTGGATTGGACTGGAGCAGAGTAAATAGGAGTGGGGTGGGTTGGATTGTTGTGGGGTGGATTGGACTGGAGTGGGGGTGGGTGGATTGGACTGGAGTGTGGTGGATTGGATTGCAGTGGGATGGATTGGATTGGAGTGGGATGGATTGAGGTGGATTGGATTGGAGTTGGGGGGATTGGGTTGGAGTGGTGTGAGTATTTTGGATTGGTGGATTGTATTAGAGTGGGGTGGATTGGATTAGTGGGGGGTGGGAAGGATTGGATTGGAGTGGGATGGATTGTGTTGGACTGGAGTGCTGTGAGATGTAGAGGGCGGACTGGGCTGGGATAAGGTGGATTTGATTGGAGTGGGGCAGATTGTTTTGGATTGGGGTGGGGTAGACTGGAGAGGAGCAGATTGTTTTGGTTTTGAGTGGGGCAAATGTTTTGGATTGGAGTGGGGCAGATTGGAGTGGAGCAGATTGCAGTCAGGCAGATTCTTTTGGATTGGAGTGGGGCAGATTGGAGTGGGGTGGATTGGAGTAGAGCAGATTCTTTTGGATTGCAGTGGGGTAGATTCGACCGGGCAAGGTTTTTTGGAGTGCAGTGGAGCAGAGAGTTTTGGATTGGAGTGGGTCATATTGAAATGCAGCAGATTATTTTGGATTAGAGCGTGACAGATTGTTTTGGATTGGAGTGGGGAAGATAAGAGTGGAACAGATTGTTTTGGATTGGAGTGGGGCAGATTGGAGTGGGGCAGATTATTTTGGATTAGAGCGTGACAGATTGTTTTGGATTGGAGTGAGGCAGATTGGAGTGGGGCCAACTGGAGTGGGACAGATTGTTTTGGATTGGAGTCGGTCAGATTGTTTTGGATTGGAGTGGGCAGATTGTTTTGGATTGGGGTGGTGCAGATTTTTTATTGTAGTGGGGCAGATTGTTTTGGATTGGAGTGATGCAGATTGTTTTGGATTGGAGTCGGGCAGATTGGAGTGGGGAAGCTTTGTTTTAGATTGGAGTGCAGCATATTGTTTTAGATTACAGGTGGGCAGATTGTTTTGCATTTCGTGCAACAGATTGGAGAGAAGCAGATTGTTTTGAATTGGAATATGGCTGATTGCTTTGGATTGGAGTGGTGTAGATTCTTTTTCTTGGAATGTGGCAGATTGTTTCGGTCTAAATTGGGGCAGATTGGAGTGGGGCAGATTGTTTGGGATTGGAGTGGGCAGATTGGAGTGGGGCTGATTGTTTTCGATTGGAGTGGGTCAGATTCTTTTGGATTGAAGCGAGGCAGATTGGAGTGGGGCCAACTGGAATGGGACAGATTGTTTTGGATTGAATTAGGGCAGGTTAGAGTGGGTCAGATTGTTTAGGATTGGAGTGGGTTAGATTGCTTTGGATTGGAGCGGGCAGATTGTTTTGGATTGGAGTGGTGCAGATGTTTTATTGCAGTGGGACAGATTGTTTTGGAGTGATGCAGATTGTTTTGGATTAGAGAGGGGCAGATTGGAGTAGGGAGATTGTTTTAGATTGGAGTGGGGCATATTGTTTTAAATTAGAGTGGGGCAGATAGTTTTGCATTTCGTGCAACAGACTGGAGAGAGGCAGATTGTTTTGAATTGGAAAATGGCTGATTGCTTTGGATTGGAGTGGTGTAGATTTTTTTTATTGGAATGTGGCAAATTGTTTCGGACTTGGTTGGGGCAGATTGAGTGGGGCAGATTGTTTTTGATTGGAATAGGACACATTAGAGTGGGCCAGATCAGACTGGGGCAGATTGTTTTGGATTGGAGCGGGCAGATTGGAGCAAGACAAATTGTTTTGAATTGGAGTTGGCAGATTGGAGTGGGGATGATTGTTTTGGATTGGCATGGGGCACAATGGAGTGGGGCAGATTGCTTTGGATTGGAGTGGGGCAGATTGTTTTAGAGTGGTGCAGATTGTTTTTATTGTAGTGCGGCAGATTGATTTGGATTGGAGGGGGCAGATTGTTTTGGATTAGAGTGTGGTGGATTGAAATGAGGCAAATTGTCACATTGCCTCGGGTGGGAAAATAAGAGTGCAAAAACACATAAGCGGTCAGTATTCAGGTATCCTAACCACATAGGACACCCAGAGGGGTCCCTTAGGAACCCCTTGTGGGCAAAAGAATTGCCCAATTATTTTTTGTCCCATCTGCTGAGCCAGACAATTTTTTTTTTTAAAACACCCACTGTATTCAACGTCTGCGCAGCTTAGACTTAAGTGCATGCAGGAGGGTTGACCACCAGACCTTGGCTATGCGTGGTGCTGGTTATATTTACTGGGGTGCATGCTAAAAAAACACATAGAAATTCACTGAAAAAAAACAAAGGTTACAGGGACGTCATAGCTAGATTCTGAATTTCCTAGAACAAAACCATAGAAATTCAGCAGTTATAGTTATAGTTAACTCAAGTAATTATAACTTGCGCCCTAGGGTAAATATAACTTGGCCTTTGCCATGCACAGGTAATTACTCCACATTTTACATCATTGATGACACCTTCTATGGCATCATTGATATAATATTTTGCAACATTTGCAATAAAATTATTAATAAGGAAGCTGGGCATGGCAGTGGTGCAATTTACAGTTACCTTAGGGCCGAGTTATAGTTACTTGAAATTCAGAACCTAACTATAACGTCCCTGTAACCTTTGTTTTTTCAGTGAATATTATATATATATATATATATATATATATATATATATATATATATATATATATATATATATATATATGTGGCACTGCGAGGGAAGCCTTAAAGCTTCCCCTGCTGTGCCAGGTAGCCCATAAAGGACATTTTATGTGAAGATATTAATAAATACATTTATAAGGGGAGACCGCAGCGGACCCCCTAAGGGCTCCCTCACGTTCTCAGATAGCCAATAAAGCGCTAAAAAAAAGAAACTCCCCATAGGTCAGTGTGAAGGTCAAAGACCCTCATACTGATGAAAGGGGGTTTGAGTCCAGCTGACTCATTTTTTTTAACCCAAAAATATTATTAGTATACTTTTTTTTAAATAATAAACAAAAATGTCTCATTCTAAGTATATGAGATATTAAAGTCTAGAAAAACACTCTTTGTTTCTCACTTTATTTCTCTCATTCTGTCTCTCTTTCATTCAACTCTCCAACTCACACACCCACTCAGACACTCAAGCACCCACTCACAGTCCCACTCAGAAACTCACGCACCCACTCACAACCCACTCAGACACTCACGCACCCACTCACAGAACCTCATTCACTCACTCACAGCCCCAGTCAGACCCACACAGACAGTTATGCAACCACTCACACACACACTCAGACCCACTGACACCCTGATGCACCCACTCTCAGACCCACACACATACTGACACACCCACTAAAACACTGATGTATCCACTCTTGCACCCCGACAGACACTCTGACAGCAACTCCTACCCCCAGATACAGCCTCTCACACCTCTTCTCACACCCAGAGAGGGCGAAGACAACTTCTGCAGTGCATGTGCAAAGAGCCGTGCACAGCATCGGGTTGGGTGGTTAGGGGGGTTGGCAGCAGTGACTGGCTACAGGCTAACCCCTGTGCGCAACCTCTACTGTGCACAGGAGAAGGCCGTGCACGGTTGGGTTCTTATATGGGGCCAGTTACAGTTAGAGTTCTTTCACGTAATTATTACTTGTGCCCTAAGGTAACTTTAACTCGCTCCTTCAACATGCACAGTTAATGACACCACATGTTATATCGCTGATGACATCTCCTATCCCACCTTTCATATTATCTCTGCAACATTTGCAATAAATGTATTGATCAGACAACTATGCATGGCGTGGGTGTGAGTTATAATTACCTTAGAGCGCGAGTTATAGTTACTTGAAAGAACTCTAACCATAACTGCTGAATTTCTATGGTTTTGTATGAGTAAATTCAGAACCTGACCATAATGTCCCTGTAGCCTTTGTTTTTCTTCAATTAACATATATATATGTCATCTCTGTATGTTGCATGCATACAGGAGACAGAGATGAAAGCTCTGCTGTTTGACAACGGGACCTGCTTTAAAGGTCCCGCTGTCAAACAGCTAACAGCTATGTCCCAGGAGCATGCCCTTGGGGGTGGTGGACCCCTAGGTCATCACTGGCTCCATGAGGGGGGCCCATCCAACAAGTACTCAGGCCTGGGGAGGTGATGGTTCCTGAGGCGCGGGGTCCCATTGGGACTCCCTTTCTTTTATTGAACATTGGCCCTGGGTGGTGGTGGTACCCGAGGCAGAAGCGGGGGCTGCGCGACGTCCCCACAGATACATTACATTTTGCCCATAGGTGGTGGTCCCCGAGGCGCAGGGGGGCACAGGCTTCCCAAAATAATATTAGCACAACGCCCCGGGAAGGTGGTGGTCACCGGGCAGCAGGAGGAGGCCTGACAACTTCTTCTGCACACCACATAAAAGCCCTGGGGAGGTGGCAGTCCCCAGTGCAGAAGTGGGCCACAGGCCCCCCTGCATACAAACATCTAAGCTCCAGGGAGGTGGTGGTCCTGGGGGCATGGAAAGGGGGCTCGGAGGCTGCCCTAATTTTTATTTATAATAAAAAGTCCCCAGGACCTGGTCCCCCCGGGGGCATTGGACTAATGAAGCGCAGGAGACCATGCTTCATTTTTTTTTCTATATTACGACCGGATTTGCAGATCCACCGCAACTCTGCTCGCAAAATTTAACAAAATGCTTGTTCCCTTTGGGACTCCACCAGCAGACCTAAGGGGTCAGGGTGTTCGTACCCTGGCCCCTTTATGTATTTTTTATTTTTTTGGGACTAAGATGGCTGACAACACTTCAACGACTTCTGTTGTTGAAGTGTTATCAGCCATTCAGATCTCTGCACAAGATCGGAAGGGGTCATGAATCCTTCACATCCCTAGACGTCCAAATTTGGATTTTCTTTAATTTCTCTAAAACTACTGACCGGAATTACACCAATGTTTCCATAGAAAAAGCATATATCTTTGGTACCGTTTGACGAAGCTTCACAATACTTTCCAAAAAAAAGTCTGGTGATTCTTGTTGCACACATAAAGTTTTGTGGTGATCCCTTAAGCGGGGGTCGGGAAAAAGCAGGGGGTCAAAAAAGTTGCGTTTCTCATGTTAATTCCCATAAGACCTTTGAACATGACCACAGCCCGAACCACTGGGTGGAATTACCCCAAATTTGGGAGAAAGCTAGCTTTCGGTATGCAAATTATGCTTTCACTTATTTACTGTAAATCCTTCCAGTACTTTATTAAAGGGAAAATACATTTCTACATTAAAGAAGACCTAGATACTGACAATGGCTGCTATTTCATTCCTACAAATAGCCAGCTACACTAATTCAAAATGGGACACTGGATGCACACCTCCCTGCTTTCTGACTCAACTTGTGTTTTTTTAACTTTGTATTTTGTTGGGAGCAGTGCACCCATGTGCCTCTCAAGCTGTTCTTTATGACTGAAGTGAACAGGAGCACTACATCAATACGTTATCCAGCCAGATGTTTTGGAATAGTGAGGTGTAACTATGCAGTAAATGTGTGTTTTAGACATTACTCCAGCGGTACTGTGGTGGATCCTGTTTAGTTTTAATGGGTCTCAGGAGTTTAGCTTAGCCTTCTGGCACACAGGCCTGTGCCCCCGTCATCTAGTGACTTTTAACCTATTTAGCCTGGTTTGTCTTAGCCTATTTATTTTATTATTTATTTTAAGATGGCTGACTTTGTTTAAAGTTAGAGCAATGTTTTGATTTGCGTTATCAGTGCCACTCTGGAAAGGCGTCACTATCAGCGTCAAAATCAAGTGATGTAAGTAGGTATTCACATCATGTCCCTTTTCCACTTATGTGTGACAGGAACATGATGTACTTTTGGTGGGAATTGTTCATATAATTGCCACCACAAGCCTGCCCCCTTATCTATTGTTTGGGAACATACCTGCATCAGGGGTCCTACAAGATTTGTATAAATACATCTCACACAGCCAAGGTTATCAGGTTAACAGAGGGATTCCTACCAGATGCTATTGACACTGTCTATGCTGCACGTCACCCTGCTGCAGAATTCAGCCTTCGTGTCCACATGAAGTCTGAGCTCGACCTCATTTCAAGGTAACGAGGGTTGGGGGCAATTGTCATGGACTTGGTACTGGCAGATTAGGTTCATCACACCTCGCTCTTATTAGGTTAGAGATTAGGTTCTCCATGCTAGGGACTTTACATTTCATGTTTATTTCAGGATGGTGGTTGTCTTTGTATTTATGACTCATCTTTACAGTTAGGCTTCTTTTATTATTTGTTATCATAATCATTGCAGGTCATGCATTTTATCATAGATTGCAGTCTTTTCAATAAACATATTGAAAACTTTTCTGCATCTCCTTTATTGCTTGTGTGTGACTGAGACTTGTTGATAACATGAGAAAAGGATAACTTCCATTCCACTACGATGCCCCTGAGGTGTTGCACTATAGAGTCCATGAGTGAAGGTTGCCAGAAATGCAGTTGCAATTTGTTGTAAGAGTGATCTAGTCACCTACAAGCAAAAGTGCTATCATCCCTAGACCAGCAATCTCGCCTAGGAGCAAGAGTCCAATTACGACAGTATGGTTATGGTTAACTCAAGTAACTATAACTCACACCCTATGGTAACTACAACTCACGCTTTCACCATCCACAGCTAATTACTCCACATATTACATCATTGATGACACCTTCTAAGGCATCATTGATATTATGAATATAATATTTGCAATAAAATTATTGATGAGAAAACTGTGCATTGCAGGCGTGAGTTGTAGTTTCCTTAGGGTGCAAGGTATAGTTACTTGAATTAACCATAACTATAACTGCTGAATTTCTATGGTTTTGTGCAAGTAAATTCAGTACCTAAATATAACGTCCCTATAATCTTTGTCTTTTTCAGTATATATATATATATATATATATATATATATATATATCTTGGATTGGAGTGCGGTTCATTGGATTTAGTGGATTGGAGTGGGGTGGGCTGTACTAGAGTGGTGTGGATTGCATTGGAGTGCAGTGGATTGGACTAGAGTTGGGTGGGGTGGATTGGATTGGAGTGGGATGGACTGAACTAAGGTGGGGTGGACTGAACTGGGGTGGAGTGGATTGGAGTGCAGTGGGGTGGATTAGAATGGGATGGACTGGATGCAGTGGATTTGTTGGGTTGGATTGGATTGGAGTGGGGTGGGTTGAAATGGGGTGGGGAAGGGTGGGGTGGATTCGATTGGGTGGGTTGGACTGGGTGGATTACATTGGGGTAGATTGGAGTTAGTTAGACTTCAGTGGGGTTGACTGTGTGGAATTGAGTGGGTGGATTAAATTGGAGTGGGGTGGATTGGAGTGGGGGGATTGGTTTGGATGGAGTAGACTGGATTTGAATGGACTGAATTTGAGTAGGGTGGATTGGAGTGAGGGATTGTGGTGGATTGGACGCAAGTGGGGTGGATTGTAGTGGGGTGAATTGGATTGGTATGGGGTGTATAGGATTGGAGAGGGGCGGACCTTTTTGGAGTGGGGTGGAGTTTTTGGAGTGGGGTGAATTAGATTGGTGTGGGATGGATTGGACTGGAGTGGGTTGGATTAAGGTAGTTTGGCAGGGGTGGATTGAATTGGAGTGGAGTGGTTTAAGGTGGACTAGATTACACTGGAGTGGAGTGGAGTAAGGTGAATTGGATTGGAGTGGGGCGGGTGGATTGGGTTGGGTAGATTTGATTGTGGTTGATTAGACTGGAGTGTGCGAACTGGATTGGAATGGAGTGGAATGGATTTGAGCGGCTGGGTTGGATTGAACTGGAGTGGGGTGGAGTGGATTCAAATGGGATGTGTTGGGTTGGACTGGAATGGGATGGACTGGACTGCAGTGGGGTGGATTGGACTGGAGCAGAGTAAATAGGAGTGGGGTGGGTTGGATTGTTGTGGGGTGGATTGGACTGGAGTGGGGGTGGGTGGATTGGACTGGAGTGTGGTGGATTGGATTGCAGTGGGATGGATTGGATTGGAGTGGGATGGATTGAGGTGGATTGGATTGGAGTTGGGGGGATTGGGTTGGAGTGGTGTGAGTATTTTGGATTGGTGGATTGTATTAGAGTGGGGTGGATTGGATTAGTGGGGGGTGGGAAGGATTGGATTGGAGTGGGATGGATTGTGTTGGACTGGAGTGCTGTGAGATGTAGAGGGCGGACTGGGCTGGGATAAGGTGGATTTGATTGGAGTGGGGCAGATTGTTTTGGATTGGGGTGGGGTAGACTGGAGAGGAGCAGATTGTTTTGGTTTTGAGTGGGGCAAATGTTTTGGATTGGAGTGGGGCAGATTGGAGTGGAGCAGATTGCAGTCAGGCAGATTCTTTTGGATTGGAGTGGGGCAGATTGGAGTGGGGTGGATTGGAGTAGAGCAGATTCTTTTGGATTGCAGTGGGGTAGATTCGACCGGGCAAGGTTTTTTGGAGTGCAGTGGAGCAGAGAGTTTTGGATTGGAGTGGGTCATATTGAAATGCAGCAGATTATTTTGGATTAGAGCGTGACAGATTGTTTTGGATTGGAGTGGGGAAGATAAGAGTGGAACAGATTGTTTTGGATTGGAGTGGGGCAGATTGGAGTGGGGCAGATTATTTTGGATTAGAGCGTGACAGATTGTTTTGGATTGGAGTGAGGCAGATTGGAGTGGGGCCAACTGGAGTGGGACAGATTGTTTTGGATTGGAGTCGGTCAGATTGTTTTGGATTGGAGTGGGCAGATTGTTTTGGATTGGGGTGGTGCAGATTTTTTATTGTAGTGGGGCAGATTGTTTTGGATTGGAGTGATGCAGATTGTTTTGGATTGGAGTCGGGCAGATTGGAGTGGGGAAGCTTTGTTTTAGATTGGAGTGCAGCATATTGTTTTAGATTACAGGTGGGCAGATTGTTTTGCATTTCGTGCAACAGATTGGAGAGAAGCAGATTGTTTTGAATTGGAATATGGCTGATTGCTTTGGATTGGAGTGGTGTAGATTCTTTTTCTTGGAATGTGGCAGATTGTTTCGGTCTAAATTGGGGCAGATTGGAGTGGGGCAGATTGTTTGGGATTGGAGTGGGCAGATTGGAGTGGGGCTGATTGTTTTCGATTGGAGTGGGTCAGATTCTTTTGGATTGAAGCGAGGCAGATTGGAGTGGGGCCAACTGGAATGGGACAGATTGTTTTGGATTGAATTAGGGCAGGTTAGAGTGGGTCAGATTGTTTAGGATTGGAGTGGGTTAGATTGCTTTGGATTGGAGCGGGCAGATTGTTTTGGATTGGAGTGGTGCAGATGTTTTATTGCAGTGGGACAGATTGTTTTGGAGTGATGCAGATTGTTTTGGATTAGAGAGGGGCAGATTGGAGTGAGGGAGATTGTTTTAGATTGGAGTGGGGCATATTGTTTTAAATTAGAGTGGGGCAGATAGTTTTGCATTTCGTGCAACAGACTGGAGAGAGGCAGATTGTTTTGAATTGGAAAATGGCTGATTGCTTTGGATTGGAGTGGTGTAGATTTTTTTTATTGGAATGTGGCAAATTGTTTCGGACTTGGTTGGGGCAGATTGAGTGGGGCAGATTGTTTTTGATTGGAATAGGACACATTAGAGTGGGCCAGATCAGACTGGGGCAGATTGTTTTGGATTGGAGCGGGCAGATTGGAGCAAGACAAATTGTTTTGAATTGGAGTTGGCAGATTGGAGTGGGGATGATTGTTTTGGATTGGCATGGGGCACAATGGAGTGGGGCAGATTGCTTTGGATTGGAGTGGGGCAGATTGTTTTAGAGTGGTGCAGATTGTTTTTATTGTAGTGCGGCAGATTGATTTGGATTGGAGGGGGCAGATTGTTTTGGATTAGAGTGTGGTGGATTGAAATGAGGCAAATTGTCACATTGCCTCGGGTGGGAAAATAAGAGTGCAAAAACACATAAGCGGTCAGTATTCAGGTATCCTAACCACATAGGACACCCAGAGGGGTCCCTTAGGAACCCCTTGTGGGCAAAAGAATTGCCCAATTATTTTTTGTCCCATCTGCTGAGCCAGACAATTTTTTTTTTTAAAACACCCACTGTATTCAACGTCTGCGCAGCTTAGACTTAAGTGCATGCAGGAGGGTTGACCACCAGACCTTGGCTATGCGTGGTGCTGGTTATATTTACTGGGGTGCATGCTAAAAAAACACATAGAAATTCACTGAAAAAAAACAAAGGTTACAGGGACGTCATAGCTAGATTCTGAATTTCCTAGAACAAAACCATAGAAATTCAGCAGTTATAGTTATAGTTAACTCAAGTAATTATAACTTGCGCCCTAGGGTAAATATAACTTGGCCTTTGCCATGCACAGGTAATTACTCCACATTTTACATCATTGATGACACCTTCTATGGCATCATTGATATAATATTTTGCAACATTTGCAATAAAATTATTAATAAGGAAGCTGGGCATGGCAGTGGTGCAATTTACAGTTACCTTAGGGCCGAGTTATAGTTACTTGAAATTCAGAACCTAACTATAACGTCCCTGTAACCTTTGTTTTTTCAGTGAATATTATATATATATATCTATATATATATATATATATATATATATATATATATATATATATGTGGCACTGCGAGGGAAGCCTTAAAGCTTCCCCTGCTGTGCCAGGTAGCCCATAAAGGACATTTTATGTGAAGATATTAATAAATACATATATAAGGGGAGACCGCAGCGGACCCCCTAAGGGCTCCCTCACGTTCCCAGATAGCCAATAAAGCGCTAAAAAAAAGAAACTCCCCATAGGTCAGTGTGAAGGTCAAAGATCCTCATACTGATCAAAGGGGGTTTGAGTCCAGCTGGACTCATTTTTTTTAACCCAAAAATATTATTAGTATACTTTTTTTTAAATAATAAACAAAAATGTCTCATTCTAAGTATATGAGATATTAAAGTCTAGAAAAACACTCTTTGTTTCTCACTTTATTTCTCTCATTCTGTCTCTCTTTCATTCAACTCTCCAACTCACACACCCACTCAGACACTCAAGCACCCACTCACAGTCCCACTCAGAAACTCACGCACCCACTCACAACCCACTCAGACACTCACGCACCCACTCACAGAACCTCATTCACTCACTCACAGCCCCAGTCAGACCCACACAGACAGTTATGCAACCACTCACACACACACTCAGACCCACTGACACCCTGATGCACCCACTCTCAGACCCACACACATACTGACACACCCACTAAAACACTGATGTATCCACTCTTGCACCCCGACAGACACTCTGACAGCAACTCCTACCCCCAGATACAGCCTCTCACACCTCTTCTCACACCCAGAGAGGGCGAAGACAACTTCTGCAGTGCATGTGCAAAGGGCCGTGCACAGCATCGGGTTGGGTGGTTAGGGGGGTTGGCAGCAGTGACTGGCTACAGGCTAACCCCTGTGCGCAACCTCTACTGTGCACAGGAGAAGGCCGTGCACGGTTGGGTTCTTATATGGGGCCAGTTACAGTTAGAGTTCTTTCACGTAATTATTACTTGTGCCCTAAGGTAACTTTAACTCGCTCCTTCAACATGCACAGTTAATGACACCACATGTTATATCGCTGATGACATCTCCTATCCCACCTTTCATATTATCTCTGCAACATTTGCAATAAATGTATTGATCAGACAACTATGCATGGCGTGGGTGTGAGTTATAATTACCTTAGAGCGCGAGTTATAGTTACTTGAAAGAACTCTAACCATAACTGCTGAATTTCTATGGTTTTGTATGAGTAAATTCAGAACCTGACCATAATGTCCCTGTAGCCTTTGTTTTTCTTCAATTAACATATATATATTTCATCTCTGTATGTTGCATGCATACAGGAGACAGAGATGAAAGCTCTGCTGTTTGACAACGGGACCTGCTTTAAAGGTCCCGCTGTCAAACAGCTAACAGCTATGTCCCAGGAGCATGCCCTTGGGGGTGGTGGACCCCTAGGTCATCACTGGCTCCATGAGGGGGGCCCATCCAACAAGTACTCAGGCCTGGGGAGGTGGTGGTTCCTGAGGCGCGGGGTCCCATTGGGACTCCCTTTCTTTTATTGAACATTGGCCCTGGGTGGTGGTGGTACCCGAGGCAGAAGCGGGGGCTGCGCGACGTCCCCACAGATACATTACATTTTGCCCATAGGTGGTGGTCCCCGAGGCGCAGGGGGGCACAGGCTTCCCCAAATAATATTAGCACAACGCCCCGGGAAGGTGGTGGTCACCGGGCAGCAGGAGGAGGCCTGACAACTTCTTCTGCACACCACATAAAAGCCCTGGGGAGGTGGCAGTCCCCAGTGCAGAAGTGGGCCACAGGCCCCCCTGCATACAAACATCTAAGCTCCAGGGAGGTGGTGGTCCTGGGGGCATGGAAAGGGGGCTCGGAGGCTGCCCTAATTTTTATTTATAATAAAAAGTCCCCAGGACCTGGTCCCCCCGGGGGCATTGGACTAATGAAGCGCAGGAGACCATGCTTCATTTTTTTTTCTATATTACGACCGGATTTGCAGATCCACCGCAACTCTGCTTGCAAAATTTAACAAAATGCTTGTTCCCTTTGGGACTCCACCAGCAGAGCTAAGGGGTCAGGGTGTTCGTACCCTGGCCCCTTTATGTATTTTTTATTTTTTTGGGACTAAGATGGCTGACAACACTTCAACGACTTCTGTTGTTGAAGTGTTATCAGCCATTCAGATCTCTGCACAAGATCGGAAGGGGTCATGAATCCTTCACATCCCTAGACGTCCACATTTGGATTTTCTTTAATTTCTCTAAAACTACTGACCGGAATTACACCAATGTTTCCATAGAAAAAGCATATATCTTTGGTACCGTTTGACGAAGCTTCACAATACTTTCCAAAAAAAAGTCTGGTGATTCTTGTTGCACACATAAAGTTTTGTGGTGATCCCTTAAGCGGGGGTCGGGAAAAAGCAGGGGGTCAAAAAAGTTGCGTTTCTCATGTTAATTCCCATAAGACCTTTGAACATGACCACAGCCCGAACCACTGGGTGGAATTACCCCAAATTTGGGAGAAAGCTAGCTTTCGGTATGCAAATTATGCTTTCACTTATTTACTGTAAATCCTTCTAGTACTTTATTAAAGGGAAAATACATTTCTACATTAAAGAAGACCTAGATACTGACAATGGCTGCTATTTCATTCCTACAAATAGCCAGCTACACTAATTCAAAATGGGACACTGGATGCACACCTCCCTGCTTTCTGACTCAACTTGTGTTTTTTTAACTTTGTATTTTGTTGGGAGCAGTGCACCCATGTGCCTCTCAAGCTGTTCTTTATGACTGAAGTGAACAGGAGCACTACATCAATACGTTATCCAGCCAGATGTTTTGGAATAGTGAGGTGTAACTATGCAGTAAATGTGTGTTTTAGACATTACTCCAGCGGTACTGTGGTGGATCCTGTTTAGTTTTAATGGGTCTCAGGAGTTTAGCTTAGCCTTCTGGCACACAGGCCTGTGCCCCCGTCATCTAGTGACTTTTAACCTATTTAGCCTGGTTTGTCTTAGCCTATTTATTTTATTATTTATTTTAAGATGGCTGACTTTTTTTAAAGTTAGAGCAATGTTTTGATTTGCGTTATCAGTGCCACTCTGGAAAGGCGTCACTATCAGCGTCAAAATCAAGTGATGTAAGTAGGTATTCACATCATGTCCCTTTTCCACTTATGTGTGACAGGAACATGATGTACTTTTGGTGGGAATTGTTCATATAATTGCCACCACAAGCCTGCCCCCTTATCTATTGTTTGGGAACATACCTGCATCAGGGGTCCTACAAGATTTGTATAAATACATCTCACACAGCCAAGGTTATCAGGTTAACAGAGGGATTCCTACCAGATGCTATTGACACTGTCTATGCTGCACGTCACCCTGCTGCAGAATTCAGCCTTCGTGTCCACATGAAGTCTGAGCTCGACCTCATTTCAAGGTAACGAGGGTTGGGGGCAATTGTCATGGACTTGGTACTGGCAGATTAGGTTCATCACACCTCGCTCTTATTAGGTTAGAGATTAGGTTCTCCATGCTAGGGACTTTACATTTCATGTTTATTTCAGGATGGTGGTTGTCTTTGTATTTATGACTCATCTTTACAGTTAGGCTTCTTTTATTATTTGTTATCATAATCATTGCAGGTCATGCATTTTATCATAGATTGCAGTCTTTTCAATAAACATATTGAAAACTTTTCTGCATCTCCTTTATTGCTTGTGTGTGACTGAGACTTGTTGATAACATGAGAAAAGGATAACTTCCATTCCACTATGATGCCCCTGAGGTGTTGCACTATAGAGTCCATGAGTGAAGGTTGCCAGAAATGCAGTTGCAATTTGTTGTAAGAGTGATCTAGTCACCTACAAGCAAAAGTGCTATCATCCCTAGACCAGCAATCTCGCCTAGGAGCAAGAGTCCAATTACGACAGTATGGTTATGGTTAACTCAAGTAACTATAACTCACACCCTATGGTAACTACAACTCACGCTTTCACCATCCACAGCTAATTACTCCACATATTACATCATTGATGACACCTTCTAAGGCATCATTGATATTATGAATATAATATTTGCAATAAAATTATTGATGAGAAAACTGTGCATTGCAGGCGTGAGTTGTAGTTTCCTTAGGGTGCAAGGTATAGTTACTTGAATTAACCATAACTATAACTGCTGAATTTCTATGGTTTTGTGCAAGTAAATTCAGTACCTAAATATAACGTCCCTATAATCTTTGTCTTTTTCAGTATATATATATATATATATATATATATATATATCTTGGATTGGAGTGCGGTTCATTGGATTTAGTGGATTGGAGTGGGGTGGGCTGTACTAGAGTGGTGTGGATTGCATTGGAGTGCAGTGGATTGGACTAGAGTTGGGTGGGGTGAATTGGATTGGAGTGGGATGGACTGAACTAAGGTGGGGTGGACTGAACTGGGGTGGAGTGGATTGGAGTGCAGTGGGGTGGATTAGAATGGGATGGACTGGATGCAGTGGATTTGTTGGGTTGGATTGGATTGGAATGGGGTGGGTTGAAATGGGGTGGGGAAGGGTGGGGTGGATTCGATTGGGTGGGTTGGACTGGGCGGATTACATTGGGGTAGATTGGAGTTAGTTAGACTTCAGTGGGGTTGACTGTGTGGAATTGAGTGGGTGGATTAAATTGGAGTGGGGTGGATTGGAGTGGGGGGATTGGTTTGGATGGAGTAGACTGGATTTGAATGGACTGAATATGAGTAGGGTGGATTGGAGTGAGGGATTGTGGTGGATTGGACGCAAGTGGGGTGGATTGTAGTGGGGTGAATTGGATTGGTATGGGGTGTATAGGATTGGAGAGGGGCGGACCTTTTTGGAGTGGGGTGGAGTTTTTGGAGTGGGGTGAATTAGATTGGTGTGGGATGGATTGGACTGGAGTGGGTTGGATTAAGGTAGTTTGGCAGGGGTGGATTGAATTGGAGTGGAGTGGTTTAAGGTGGACTAGATTACACTGGAGTGGAGTGGAGTAAGGTGAATTGGATTGGAGTGGGGCGGGTGGATTGGGTTGGGTAGATTTGATTGTGGTTGATTAGACTGGAGTGTGCGAACTGGATTGGAATGGAGTGGAATGGATTTGAGCGGCTGGGTTGGATTGAACTGGAGTGGGGTGGAGTGGATTCAAATGGGATGTGTTGGGTTGGACTGGAATGGGATGGACTGGACTGCAGTGGGGTGGATTGGACTGGAGCAGAGTAAATAGGAGTGGGGTGGGTTGGATTGTTGTGGGGTGGATTGGACTGGAGTGGGGGTGGGTGGATTGGACTGGAGTGTGGTGGATTGGATTGCAGTGGGATGGATTGGATTGGAGTGGGATGGATTGAGGTGGATTGGATTGGAGTTGGGGGGATTGGGTTGGAGTGGTGTGAGTATTTTGGATTGGTGGATTGTATTAGAGTGGGGTGGATTGGATTAGTGGGGGGTGGGAAGGATTGGATTGGAGTGGGATGGATTGTGTT
Source organism: Pleurodeles waltl (assembly GCF_031143425.1). Taxonomy (NCBI): domain Eukaryota; kingdom Metazoa; phylum Chordata; class Amphibia; order Caudata; family Salamandridae; genus Pleurodeles; species Pleurodeles waltl. Next base: position 596,666,726 of record NC_090444.1, on the reverse strand, counting down.
GGACTGGAGTGCTGTGAGATGTAGAGGGCGGACTGGGCTGGGATAAGGTGGATTTGATTGGAGTGGGGCAGATTGTTTTGGATTGGGGTGGGGTAGACTGGAGAGGAGCAGATTGTTTTGGTTTTGAGTGGGGCAAATGTTTTGGATTGGAGTTGGGCAGATTGGAGTGGAGCAGATTGCAGTCAGGCAGATTCTTTTGGATTGGAGTGGGGCAGATTGGAGTGGGGTGGATTGGAGTAGAGCAGATTCTTTTGGATTGCAGTGGGGTAGATTCGACCGGGCAAGGTTTTTTGGAGTGCAGTGGAGCAGAGAGTTTTGGATTGGAGTGGGTCATATTGAAATGCAGCAGATTATTTTGGATTAGAGCGTGACAGATTGTTTTGGATTGGAGTGGGGAAGATAAGAGTGGAACAGATTGTTTTGGATTGGAGTGGGGCAGATTGGAATGGGGCAGATTATTTTGGATTAGAGCGTGACAGATTGTTTTGGATTGGAGTGAGGCAGATTGGAGTGGGGCCAACTGGAGTGGGACAGATTGTTTTGGATTGGAGTTGGTCAGATTGTTTTGGATTGGAGTGGGCAGATTGTTTTGGATTGGGGTGGTGCAGATTTTTTATTGTAGTGGGGCAGATTGTTTTGGATTGGAGTGATGCAGATTGTTTTGGATTGGAGTCGGGCAGATTGGAGTGGGGAAGCTTTGTTTTAGATTGGAGTGCGGCATATTGTTTTAGATTACAGGTGGGCAGATTGTTTTGCATTTCGTGCAACAGATTGGAGAGAAGCAGATTGTTTTGAATTGGAATATGGCTGATTGCTTTGGATTGGAGTGGTGTAGATTCTTTTTCTTGGAATGTGGCAGATTGTTTCGGTCTAAATTGGGGCAGATTGGAGTGGGGCAGATTGTTTGTTATTGGAGTGTGACAGATTAGAGTGGGGGAGATCAGGGTGGGGCAGATTGTTTTGGACTGGAGCGGGCAGACTGGACTGGGACAAATTGTTTGGGATTGGAGTGGGCAGATTGGAGTGGGGCTGATTGTTTTCGATTGGAGTGGGTCAGATTCTTTTGGATTGAAGCGAGGCAGATTGGAGTGGGGCCAACTGGAATGGGACAGATTGTTTTGGATTGAATTAGGGCAGGTTAGAGTGGGTCAGATTGTTTAGGATTGGAGTGGGTTAGATTGCTTTGGATTGGAGCGGGCAGATTGTTTTGGATTGGAGTGGTGCAGATGTTTTATTGCAGTGGGACAGATTGTTTTGGAGTGATGCAGATTGTTTTGGATTAGAGAGGGGCAGATTGGAGTGAGGGAGATTGTTTTAGATTGGAGTGGGGCATATTGTTTTAAATTAGAGTGGGGAAGATAGTTTTGCATTTCGGTCAACAGACTGGAGAGAGGCAGATTGTTTTGAATTGGAAAATGGCTGATTGCTTTGGATTGGAGTGGTGTAGATTTTTTTTATTGGAATGTGGCAAATTGTTTCGGACTTGGTTGGGGCAGATTGAGTGGGGCAGATTGTTTTTGATTGGAATAGGACACATTAGAGTGGGCCAGATCAGACTGGGGCAGATTGTTTTGGATTGAAGCGGGCAGATTGGAGCAAGACAAATTGTTTTGAATTGGAGTTGGCAGATTGGAGTGGGGATGATTGTTTTGGATTGGCATGGGGCACAATGGAGTGGGGCAGATTGCTTTGGATTGGAGTGGGGCAGATTGTTTTAGAGTGGTGCAGATTGTTTTTATTGTAGTGCGGCAGATTGATTTGGATTGGAGGGGGCAGATTGTTTTGGATTAGAGTGTGGTGGATTGAAATGAGGCAAATTGTCACATTGCCTCGGGTGGGAAAATAAGAGTGCAAAAACACATAAGCGGTCAGTATTCAGGTATCCTAACCACATAGGACACCCAGAGGGGTCCCTTAGGGACCCCTTGTGGGCAAAAGAATTGCCTAATTATTTTTTGTCCCATCTGCTGATCCAGACAATTTTTTTTTTTAAAACACCCACTGTATTCAACGTCTGCGCAGCTTAGACTTAAGTGCATGCAGGAGGGTTGACCACCAGACCTTGGCTGTGCGTGGTGCTGGTTATATTTACTGGGGTGCATGCTAAAAAAACACATAGAAATTCACTGAAAAAAACATAGGTTACAGGGACGTCATAGCTAGATTCTGAATTTCCTAGAACAAAACCATAGAAATTCAGCAGTTATAGTTATAGTTATAGTAAACTCAAGTAATTATAACTTGCGCCCTAGGGTAAATATAACTTGGCCTTTGCCATGCACAGGTAATTACTCCACATTTTACATCATTGATGACACCTTCTATGGCATCATTGATATAATATTTTGCAACATTTGCAATAAAATTATTAATAAGGAAGCTGGGCATGGCAGTGGTGCAATTTACAGTTACCTTAGGGCCGAGTTATAGTTACTTGAAATTCAGAACCTAACTATAACGTCCCTGTAACCTTTGTTTTTTCAGTGAATATTATATATATATATATATATATATATATATATATATATATATATATATATATATATATATATATATATATATATATATATATATGTGGCACTGCGAGGGAAGCCTTAAAGCTTCCCCTGCTGTGCCAGGTAGCCCATAAAGGACATTTTATGTGAAGATATTAATAAATACATATATAAGGGGGGACCGCAGCGGACCCCCTAAGGGCTCCCTCACGTTCCCAGATAGCCAATAAAGAGCTAAAAAAAAGAAACTCCCCATAGGTCAGTGTGAAGGTCAAAGACCATCATACTGATCAAAGGGGGTTTGAGTCCAGCTGGACTCATTTTTTTTAACCCAATAATATTATTAGTATACTTTTTTTTAAATAATAAACAAAAATGTCTCATTCTAAGTATATGAGATATTAAAGTCTAGAAAAACACTCTTTGTTTCTCACTTTATTTCTCTCATTCTGTCTCTCTTTCATTCAACTCTCCAACTCACACACCCAATCAGACACTCAAGCACCCACTCACAGTCCCACTCAGAAACTCACGCACCCACTCACAACCCACTCAGACACTCACGCACCCACTCACAGACCCTCATTCACTCACTCACAGCCCCAGTCAGACCCACTCAGACAGTTATGCAACCACTCACACACACACTCAGACCCACTGACACCCTGATGCACCCACTCTCAGACCCACACACATACTGACACACCCACTAAAACACTGATGTATCCACTCTTGCACCCCGACAGACACTCTGACAGCAACTCCTACCCCCAGATACAGCCTCTCACACCTCTTCTCACACCCAGAGAGGGCGAAGACAACTTCTGCAGTGCATGTGCAAAGGGCCGTGCACAGCATCGGGTTGGGTGGTTAGGGGGGTTGGCAGCAGTGACTGGCTACAGGCTAACCCCTGTGCGCAACCTCTACTGTGCACAGGAGAAGGCCATGCACGGTTGGGTTCTTATATGGGGCCAGTTACAGTTAGAGTTCTTTCATGTAATTATTACTTGTGCCCTAAGGTAACTTTAACTCGCTCCTTCAACATGCACAGTTAATGACACCACATGTTATATCGCTGATGACATCTCCTATCCCACCTTTCATATTATCTCTGCAACATTTGCAATAAATGTATTGATCAGACAACTATGCATGGCGTGGGTGTGAGTTATAATTACCTTAGAGCGCGAGTTATAGTTACTTGAAAGAACTCTAAACATAACTGCTGAATTTCTATGGTTTTGTATGAGTAAATTCAGAACCTGACCATAATGTCCCTGTAGCCTTTGTTTTTCTTCAATTAACATATATATATTTCATCTCTGTATGTTGCATGCATACAGGAGACAGAGATGAAAGCTCTGCTGTTTGACAACGTGACCTGCTTTAAAGGTCCCGCTGTCAAACAGCTAACAGCTATGTCCCAGGAGCATGCCCTTGGGGGTGGTGGACCCCTAGGTCGTCACTGGCTCCATGAGGGGGGCCCATCCAACAAGTACTCAGGCCTGGGGAGGTGGTGGTTCCTGAGGCGCGGGGTCCCATTGGGACTCCCTTTCTTTTATTGAACATTGGCCCTGGGTGGTGGTGGTACCCGAGGCAGAAGCGGGGGCTGCGCGACGTCCCCACAGATACATTACATTTTGCCCATAGGTGGTGGTCCCCGAGGCGCAGGGGGGCACAGGCTTCCCCAAATAATATTAGCACAACGCCCCGGGAAGGTGGTGGTCACCGGGCAGCAGGAGGAGGCCTGACAACTTCTTCTGCACACCACATAAAAGCCCTGGGGAGGTGGCAGTCCCCAGTGCAGAAGTGGGCCACAGGCCCCCCTGCATACAAACATCTAAGCTCCAGGGAGGTGGTGGTCCTGGGGGCATGGAAAGGGGGCTCGGAGGCTGCCCTAATTTTTATTTTTAATAAAAAGTCCCCAGGACCTGGTCCCTCCGGGGGCATTGGACTAATGAAGCGCAGGAGACCATGCTTCATTTTTTTTTCTATATTACGACCGGATTTGCAGATCCACCGCAACTCTGCTCGCAAAATTTAACAAAATGCTTGTTCCCTTTGGGACTCCACCAGCAGAGCTAAGGGGTCAGGGTGTTCGTACCCTGGCCCCTTTATGTATTTTTTATTTTTTTGGGACTAAGATGGCTGACAACACTTCAACGACTTCTGTTGTTGAAGTGTTATCAGCCATTCAGATCTCTGCACAAGATCGGAAGGGGTCATGAATCCTTCACATCCCTAGACGTCCAAATTTGGATTTTCTTTAATTTCTCTAAAACTACTGACCGGAATTACACCAATGTTTCCATAGAAAAAGCATATATCTTTGGTACCGTTTGACGAAGCTTCACAATACTTTCCAAAAAAAAGTCTGGTGATTCTTGTTGCACACATAAAGTTTTGTGGTGATCCCTTAAGCGGGGGTCGGGAAAAAGCAGGGGGTCAAAAAAGTTGCGTTTCTCATGTTAATTCCCATAAGACCTTTGAACATGACCACAGCCCGAACCACTGGGTGGAATTACCCCAAATTTGGGAGAAAGCTAGCTTTCGGTATGCAAATTATGCTTTCACTTATTTACTGTAAATCCTTCCAGTACTTTATTAAAGGGAAAATACATTTCTACATTAAAGAAGACCTAGATACTGACAATGGCTGCTATTTCATTCCTACAAATAGCCAGCTACACTAATTCAAAATGGGACACTGGATGCACACCTCCCTGCTTTCTGACTCAACTTGTGTTTTTTTAACTTTGTATTTTGTTGGGAGCAGTGCACCCATGTGCCTCTCAAGCTGTTCTTTATGACTGAAGTGAACAGGAGCACTACATCAATACGTTATCCAGCCAGATGTTTTGGAAAAGTGAGGTGTAACTATGCAGTAAATGTGTGTTTTAGACATTACTCCAGCGGTACTGTGGTGGATCCTGTTTAGTTTTAATGGGTCTCAGGAGTTTAGCTTAGCCTTCTGGCACACAGGCCTGTGCCCCAGTCATCTAGTGACTTTTAACCTATTTAGCCTGGTTTGTCTTAGCCTATTTATTTTATTATTTATTTTAAGATGGCTGACTTTGTTTAAAGTTAGAGCAATGTTTTGATTTGCGTTATCAGTGCCACTCTGGAAAGGCGTCACTATCAGCGTCAAAATCAAGTGATGTAAGTAGGTATTCACATCATGTCCCTTTTCCACTTATGTGTGACAGGAACATGATGTACTTTTGGTGGGAATTGTTCATATAATTGCCACCACAAGCCTGCCCCCTTATCTATTGTTTGGGAACATACCTGCATCAGGGGTCCTACAAGATTTGTATAAATACATCTCACACAGCCAAGGTTATCAGGTTAACAGAGGGATTCCTATCAGATGCTATTGACACTGTCTATGCTGCACGTCACCCTGCTGCAGAATTCAGCCTTCGTGTCCACATGAAGTCTGAGCTCGACCTCATTTCAAGGTAACGAGGGTTGGGGGCAATTGTCATGGACTTGGTACTGGCAGATTAGGTTCATCACACCTCGCTCTTATTAGGTTAGAGATTAGGTTCTCCATGCTAGGGACTTTACATTTCATGTTTATTTCAGGATGGTGGTTGTCTTTGTATTTATGACTCATCTTTACAGTTAAGCTTCTTTTATTATTTGTTATCATAATCATTGCAGGTCATGCATTTTATCATAGATTGCAGTCTTTTCAATAAACATATTGAAAACTTTTCTGCATCTCCTTTATTGCTTGTGTGTGACTGAGACTTGTTGATAACATGAGAAAAGGATAACTTCCATTCCACTACGATGCCCCTGAGGTGTTGCACTATAGAGTCCATGAGTGAAGGTTGCCAGAAATGCAGTTGCAATTTGTTGTAAGAGTGATCTAGTTACCTACAAACAAAAGTGCTATCATCCCTAGACCAGCAATCTCGCCTAGGAGCAAGAGTCCAATTACGACAGTACGGTTATGGTTAACTAAAGTAACTATAACTCACACCCTATGGTAACTACAATTCGCGCCTTTACCATCCACAGCTAATTACTCCACATATTACATCATTGATGACACCTTCTAAGGCATCATTGATATTATGAATGTAATATTTGCAATAAAATTATTGATGAGAAAACTGTGCATTGCGGGCGTGAGTTGTAGTTTCCTTAGAGTGCAAGGTATAGTTACTTGAATTAACCATAACTATAACTGCTGAATTTCTATGGTTTTGTGCAGGTAAATTCAGTACCTAAATATAACGTCCCTATAATCTTTGTCTTTTTCAGTATATATATATATATAGATATATATTGGATTGGAGTGCGGTTCATTGGATTTAGTGGATTGGAGTGGGGTGGGCTGTACTAGAGTGGTGTGGATTTCATTGGAGTGCAGTGGATTGGACTAGAGTGGAGTGGGGTGGATTGGATTGGAGTGGGAGGGACTGAACTAAGGTGGGGTGGACTGAACTGGGGTGGAGTGGATTGGAGTGCAGTGGGGTGGATTAGAATGGGATGGACTGGATGCAGTGGATTCGTTGGGTTGGATTGGATTGGAGTGGGGTGGGTTGAAATGGGGTGGGGAAGGGTGGGGTGGATTGGATTGGGTGGGTTGGACTGGGTGGATTACATTGGGGTGGATTGGAGTTAGTTAGACTTCAGTGGGGTCGACTGTGTGGAATTGAGTGGGTGGATTAAATTGGAGTGGGGTGGATTGGAGTGGGGGGATTGGTTTGGATGGAGTAGACTGGATTTGAATGGACTGAATTTGAGTAGGGTGGATTGGAGTGGGGGATTGTGGTGGATTGGACGCAAGTGGGGTGGATTGTAGTGGGGTGAATTGGATTCGTATGGGGTGTATAGGATTGGAGAGGGGCAGACCTTTATGGAGTGGGGTGGAGTTTTTGGAGTGGGGTGAATTAGATTGGTGTGGGATAGATTGGACTGGAGTGGGTTGGATTAAGGTAGTTTGGCAGGGGTGGATTGAATTGGAGTGGAGTGGTTTAAGGTGGACTAGATTACACTGGAGTGGAGTGGAGTAAGGTGAATTGGATTGGAGTGGGGCGGGTGGATTGGATTGGGTAGATTTGATTGTGGTTGATTAGACTGGAGTGTGCGGACTGGATTGGAGTGGAGTGGAATGGATTTGAGCGGCTGGGTTGGATTGAACTGGAGTGGGGTGGAGTGGATTCAAATGGGATGTGTTAGGTTGGACTGGAATGGGATGGACTGGACTGCAGTGGGGTGGATTGGACTGGAGCAGAGTAGATAGGAGTGGGGTGGGTTGGATTGTTGTGGGGTGGATTGGACTGGAGTGGGGGTGGGTGGATTGGACTGGAGTGTGGTGGATTGGATTGGAGTGGGATGGATTGGATTGGCGTGGGATGGATTGAGGTGGATTGGATTGGAGTTGGGGGGATTGTGTTGGAGTGATGTGAGTTTTTTGGATTGGTGGATTGTATTAGAGTGGGGTGGATTGGATTAGTGGGGGGTGGAAAGGATTGGATTGGAGTGGGATGGATTGTGTTGGACTGGAGTGCTGTGAGATGTAGAGGGCGGACTGGACTGGGGTAAGGTGGATTGGATTGGAGTGGGGCAGATTGTTTTGGATTGGGGTGGGACAGACTGGAGAGGAGCAGATTGTTTTGGATTTGAGTGGGGCAAATGTTTTGGATTGGAGTGGGGCAGATTGGAGTGGAGCAGATTGCAGTCAGGCAGATTGTTTTGGATTGGAGTGGGGCAGATTTGAGTGGGGTGGATTACAGTGGGGTAGATTCGACCGGGCAAGGTTTTTTGGAGTGCAGTGGAGCAGAGAGTTTTGGATTGGAGTGGGTCATATTGAAATGCAGCAGATTATTTTGGATTAGAGCGTGACAGATTGTTTTGGATTGGAGTGGGGCAGATTAGAGTGGAACAGATTGTTTTGGATTGGAGTGGGGCAGATTGTTTTGAACTGAAGTGAGGCAGATTGGAGTGGGGCCAACTGGAGTGGGACAGATCATTTTGGATTGAAGTGGGGCAGGTTAGAGTGGGTCAGATTTTTTTGGATTGGAGTCGGTCAGATTGTTTTGGATTGGAGTGGGCAGATTGTTTTGGATTGGGGTGGTGCAGATTTTTTATTGTAGTGGGGCAGATTGTTTTGGATTGGAGTGAAGCAGATTGTTTTGGATTGGAGTCTGGCAGATTGGAGTGGGGAAGCTTTGTTTTAGATTGGAGTGCAGCATATTGTTTTAGATTACAGTGGGGAAGATTGTTTTGCATTTCGTGCAACAGATTGGAGAGAGGCAGATTGTTTTGAATTGGAATATGGCTGATTACTTTGGATTGGAGTGGTGTAGATTCTTTTTCTTGGAATGTGGCAGATTGTTTCGGTCTAAATTGGGGCAGATTGGAGTGGGGCAGATTGTTTTTTATTGGAGTGGGACAGATTAGAGTAGGGGAGATCAGGGTGGGGCAGATTGTTTTGGACTGGAGCGGGCAGACTGGACTGGAACAAATTGTTTGGGATTGGATTGGGCAGATTGGAGTGGGGCTGATTGTTTAGGATTGGAGTGGGTCAGATTCTTTTGGATTGAAGCGAGGCAGATTGGAGTGGGGCCAACTGGAATGGGACAGATTGTTTTGGACTGAATTAGGGCAGGTTAGAGTGGGTCAGATTGTTTAGGATTGGAGTGGGTTAGATTGCTTTGGATTGGAGCGGGCAGATTGTTTTGGATTGGAGTGGTGCAGATGTTTTATTGCAGTGGGGCAAATTGTTTTGGAGTGATGCATATTGTTTTGGATTAGAGAGGGGCAGATTGGAGTGAGGGAGATTGTTTTAGATTGGAGTGGGGCATATTGTTTTAAATTAGAGTGGGGCAGATAGTTTTGAATTTTGTGCAACAGACTGGAGAGAGGCAGATTGTTTTGAATTGGAAAATGGCTGATTGCTTTGGATTGGAGTGGTGTAGATTTTTTTTATTGGAATGTGGCAGATTGTTTTGGACTGGGTTGGTGCAGATTGAGTGGGGCAGATTGTTTTTGATTGGAATAGGACACTTTAGAGTGGGCCAGATCAGACTGGGGCAGATTGTTTTGGATTGGAGAGGGGCATATTGGAGTGAGACAAATTGTTTTGAATTGGAGTTGGCAGATTGGAGTGGGAATGATTGTTTTGGATTGGCATGGGGCACAATGGAGTGGGGCAGACTGCTTTGGATTGGAGTGGGGCAGATTGTTTTAGAGTGGTGCAGATTGTTTTTATTGTAGTGCGGCAGATTGATTTGGATTGGAGGGGGCAGATTGTTTTGGATTAGAGTGTGGTGGATTGAAATGAGGCAAATTGTCACATTGCCTCCGGTGGGAAAATAAGAGTGCAAAAACACATAAGCGGTCAGTATTCAGGTATCCTAACCACATAGGACACACAGAGGGGTCCCTTAGGAACCCCTTGTGGGCAAAAAAATTGCCCAATTATTTTTTGTCCCACCTGCTGATCCAGAGAATTTTGTTTTTTAAAACACCCACTGTATTCAACGTCTGCGCAGCTTAGGCTTACGTGCATGCAGGAGGGTTGACCACCAGACCTTGGCAGTGCATGGTGCTGGTTATATTTACTGGGGTGCATGCTAAAAAAACACATAGAAATTCACTGAAAAAAAACAAAGGTTACAGGGACGTCATAGCTAGGTTCTGAATTTCCTAGAACAAAACCATAGAAATTCAGCAGTTATAGTTATAGTTAACTCAAGTAACTATAACTTGCGCCCTAGGGTAAATATAACTTGGCCTTTGCCATGCACAGGTAATTACTCCACATTTTACATCATTGATAACACCTTCTATGGCATCATTGATATAATATTTTGCAACATTTGCAATAAAATTAATAATAAGGAAGCTGGGCATGGCAGTGGTGCAATTTACAGTTACCTTAGGGCCGAGTTATAGTTACTTGAAATTCAGAACCTAACTATAACGTCCCTGTAACCTTTGTTTTTTCAGTGAATATTATATATATATATATATATATAATATATATATGTGGCACTGCGAGGGAAGCCTTAAGGCTTCCCCTGCTGTGCCAGGTAGCCCATAAAGGACATTTTATGTGAAGATATTAATAAATACATATATAAGGGGGGACCGCAGGGGACCCCCTAAGGGCTCCCTCGCGTTCCCAGATAGCCAATAAAGCGCTAAAAAAAAAGAAACTCCCCATAGGTCAGTGTGAAGGTCAAAGACCGTCATACTGATCAAAGGGGTTTTGAGTCCAGCTCGACTCATTTTTTTTTAACCAAAAAATATTATTAGTATACTTTTTTTTAAATAATAAACAAAAATGTCTCATTCTAAGTATATGAGATATTAAAGTCTAGAAAAACACTCTTTGTCTCTCACTTTATTTCTCTCATTCTGTCTCTCTTTCATTCAATTCTCCAACTCACACACCCACTCAGACACTCAAGCACCCATTCACAGTCCCACTCAGAAACTCACGCACCCACTCACAACCCACTCAGACACTCACGCACCCACTCACAGACCCACTCAGACCCTCATTCACTCACTCACAGCCCCAGTCAGACCCACTCAGAGAGTTATGCAACCACTCACACACCCACTCAGACCCACTGACACCCTGATGCACCCACTCTCAGACCCACACACATACTGACACACCCACTAAAACACTGATGTATCCACTCTTGCACCCCGACAGACACTCTGACAGCCACTCCTACCCCCAGATACAGCCTCTCACACCTCTTCTCACACCCAGAGAGGGCGAGGACAACTTCTGCAGTGCATGTGCAAAGGGCCGTGCACAGCATCGGGTTGGGTGGTTAGGGGGGTTGGCAGCAGTGACTGGCTACAGGCTAACCCCTGTGCGCAACCTCTGCTGTGCACAGGAGAAGGCCGTGCACGTTGGGTTCTTATATGGGGCCAGTTACTGTTAGAGTTCTTTGACGTAATTATAACTTGTGCCCTAAGGTAACTTTAACTCGCTCCTTCGACATGCACAGTTAATGACACCACATGTTATGTCGCTGATGACATCTCCTATCCCACCTTACATATTATCTCTGCAACATTTGCAATAAATGTATTGATCAGACAACTGTGCATGGCGTGGGAGTTATAATTACCTTAGGGCGCGAGTTATAGTTACTTGAAAGAACTCTAACCATAACTGCTGATTTTCTATGGTTTTGTATGAGTCAATTCAGAACGTGACCATAATGTCCCTGTAGCCTTTGTTTTTCTTCAATGAACATATATATATTTCATCTCTGTATGTTGCATGCATACAGGAGACAGAGATGAAAGCTCTGCTGTTTGACAACGGGACCTGCTTTAAAGGTCCAGATGTCAAACAGCTAACAGCTATGTCCCAGGAGCATGCCCTTGGGGGTGGTGGACCCCCAGGTCATCAGTGGCTTCATGAGGGGGGCCCCTCCAACAAGTACTTAGGCCTGGGGAGGTGGTGGTTCCTGAGGCGTGGGCTCCCATTGGGACTCCCTTTCTTTTATTGAACATTGGCCCTGGGTGGTGGTGGTACCCGAGGCAGAAGCGGGGGCTGCGCGACGTCCCCACAGATACATAACATTTTGCCCAGAGGTGGTGGTCCCCGAGGCGCAGGGGTGCACAGGCTTCCCCAAATAATATTAGCACAACGCCCCGGGAAAGTGGTGGTCCCCGGGCAGCAGGAGGAGGCCTGACAACTCCTTCTGCACACCACATAAAAGCCCTGGGGAGGTGGCAGTCACCAGTGCAGAAGTGGGCCACAGGCCCCCCTGCATACAAAAATCTAAGCTCCAGGGAGGTGGTGGTCCTGGGGGCATGGGAAGGGGGCTCGGAGGCTGCCCTAATTTTTATTTTTAATAAAATGTCCCCAGGACTTGGTCCACCCGGGGGCATTGGACTAATGAAGCGCAGGAGACCGTGCTTCATTTTTTTTTCTATATTACGACCGGATTTGCGGATCCACCGCAACTCTGCTCGCAAAATTTAACAAAATGCTTGTTCCTTTTGGGACCCCACCAGCAGAGCTAAGGGTTCAGGGTGTTCGTACCCTGGCCCCTTTATATATATATTTTTTTTTTTGGGACTAAGATGGCTGACAACACTTCAACGACTTCTGTTGTTGAAGTGTTATCAGCCATTCAGATCTCTGCACAAGATCAGAAGGGGTCATGAATCCTTCACATCCCTAGCGGTCCAAATTTGGATTTTCTTTAATTTCTCTAAAACTACTGACCGGAATTACACCAATGTTTCCACAGAAAAAGCATATATATATATATATATATATAGAAAGAGAGAGAGAGAGAGAGAGAGATGAACACACACACACGCACACACACACACAGGACAGCCCAGTTCAGTTTTATCTGCCTTAGTGCACGCAGGACTACCTCACACCACCTGGCTTGCCTCTTTTTAGGGAAAGTTGTTATCTAAAAAAAAAAATCTATCAACTGTTTGTCTATGGTTTGCTATTCAGATAGTCCAGGAGCTGATGGAAAAATGTGTTTAAAATGTCTTGCAGCTTGGAATTATGTCTCTGTTTATTTTAATAATAACTCAGAAATCATTTATATGGCTCTCAATGTATTCTCTTTGGGTCTGCTGTTTACGGCATTCATGTATCAAAATGATAAAAACAGACCGCACTATTTTTTCTCAAATTTGTGGTTGGCACAGATATAACAAGCCAAGCCAAGGTCATAAAATACCAGCCAGTTGGAGAGCTACCTATGACAAGCATTTTGGGAATATAAATTAGCATAATTCTTCCAGACAGAATAAAATGGTGGATCAAATGATTAATACTGACAGAATATTTGAATTTCCATGCCCAAGAGTCTGCAGAGGAAAGGCAGCTTTTCTGAAAGTTTAATATGCATTCCATGGAGTCAGGGTTTGTTTGTTCATGCGCTTTTTAGTTTGAAAATGGGGCAGGAAATGGTACTATTGGGCAGATTTGAGTAAAGTGGTGCTGTACTTAGTGCAGCGCCACTTTCCTTGCGCCCCTTAGCGCCCCTGTCGCCACCATGTGTGCGCTGTATTTAAAATGCAGTGCACTATGGCACAGGGTAGGGGGCAATAGCGTCAGATATTTTTGACACTATCGATGTACTGTTCAGGTTTACCTCCAAAATGTTGGAGCTAACCCTGAACAGTACATAAGGGCCCATTATAACCAATGGTATGTCCCCTTTTAATGTCTGCTGTGTGCTGTGAGCAGGCATTAAAAATGCTGGAAAAAACTTACACAAAGAAATATCTTACATGTCTTTGCACCATTTTATCAGCCCTCCTAATGGGGGAACACTCCCTGGCTTACAATATGCCTGGCACAGGCATAATGTGGCAAAAGAGGTTACCAAGTGGCGCAAGGCATTCATTGCGCCACTTTGTGATTCTGGCACTACGCTTTTGCCATCATATTGCCACATTAGAGTAAAATGTGGCAATATGATGGTGCAAGGGGCACTTAAATCTGCCCCTATATTTTGTCTGAAAGCCTCTGAATCCTTTTTAGCATGTTGAGTCTGTCTCTGTCCCTGAATCCCATGCAGTGTTTTCCCCTCTTCCAGCCCTCAAATCTCAATCGCTCTACTTCTCACACCATGACATCCCAGACTGTACTCTTTAGCCCCTGTGAAAATGTTTGAGTATCCCTGTGCTAAACGAAGTTGGCAGTGAGTTGTGTCACCACAAACATTTTTTAGGGTAACTAGCCAGCCATCATAATGAACCAGCAAAACACATGTTTTGCAGGATACTTCTTATCCATCTTCATCAGGGATCACAGATGAAATTCACATATTCAGTCATAAACAGGTGTATTTGAGGTGCTGATACTTATCTGTAATGCATGCTTAATTCCGAGCAAAGATAATCAGACTTCCTGGAGAGCACGAATGAGACTGTGTTTGCGGCAGGAGGGCTTGAAACTCAACTCTCAATACTCTTTGTGTCAGGAGCTGCCAACGTAGGACCAACTTGCCAGGAGACACTCATAGGCAGGGAAAGCAACCCACTGCGCAAGAGACTGTGTTTGTGGCATGGGAACTTGAGACCACAAAACTCTGTGTGGCATGAGCCACCAACGTGGGCCCAACCACACCAGGAGGCGCTCATAGGCAGGGGAAGCAACCAGCTGCGTGGGACGCGCCTGGGCAAAGCCCGGGCCAAGGGTGGCCCTATCTGCACCCGTCTACAACTGGACAAGGCTGGGCCATCCCCCTAAGTAGGCCGGAGCCAGGGTGAGAGCGCCAACATTTCTAAGTTGTGTTGTAAGTAGTCTGCTCAGGATTTGACATTTGTCCTGTTTTTACTAGTGGTGCAGATCTAAGTGAAAGGGCAGGAGACAAGTGTAAAAGGAAGTGCCCAGGTGAATCACAGGCTGCTACCCATCCAAGCCCGCTCCTCAAACCCAAGCCTATTGATCGAATGCTGCAACAAGTGATAGGGGTTGCCTCAAACTAGATAGAACTAACTGAGAGGAGGCTGTTGGAGCATCTTGGGGTGACCCCGCATCAGGCTTAGCTAGCCAGCCCCTCTGACCCATCTGTTTGCCAACGAGATCCATGAGGTTCCATCTAGCGCACTAACTAGTGCCCTAGCTATAAGCCTAAACGCATGTCATGAGGCTATGCCCCCAGAGGACGGTGCCAATGAGGGTAAACAAGAGGGCCCAGCAGAGTAAATCTAAGATTTATTGCGCCAATTCACTAAATAAAGTTGAGTTTACAGTGAACAGTCAACCTCTTTACCTTGCTGGAAAAGGATTGGTCCTGGCTTAGATTGGTTGGCCAACTTAGTAAGTGAGGTCATAGACAGGGTTAAGGGGATCCTCAATGCTGAATTTGCGCCTCTAGATAAATGCCTTGCCAAGATCAAACGTGCAATTAATATTATTGTTGACTCTGATCCTTATTCCCGACAGGAGGCATGTAGAGCTGATTTATCTGGACCTGGAGTTGCAGTTAGCCCTACAATACTATCCTCAAAGTATTTCGCCCCAACCCAGAGGCCCCTTTGCCATCATCTATGGCTAAGCCGCTCACTTCAGTGGAAGGGGGCTCTGGTGGGGACTACACACTTGGGAGGGGTTAGGCGAAAGGGTGGGCAAGTCTGGTTGGCTATCTACAAACCATCATTTCTTCTGTTATCAACTTGCTATTCTGTCCAGAGTCCCAAAGTTGAGGGAAGATTAGAATGAAACACATGAGGAACTAGTTAATAGATGTTTGCATTGGTTTGGCAAAAATAAGAATTTTCCAGGTAGATCGGCCCAGGAAATAATATTGGAACAAAGGGTAGGGTGGATCAGCCTAGGCCGGGGTGACCACACTGGGTATTGCATATTTGTACATTTCAAAGAGCTAGAGTTTGTGCTCAGGCTGTTGAGTGATGATAGACAGTGACAGGAGGAGGGATCGGGAATTGTACTTCTGCCATTGGGTTATTTGTATGTCCTAGGCCCCCTTATTCCTTGCTTGGGGTTAGTTGCCAGCCTATGCTGGCCAGTTCTCAAGGAAGGGCTGCAGGACAATATGGGCTCTTTCATGTACCTGTCCAAAATCATTTTAATGTTTTCAAGGACGTTGATTGACTACCACTACCAGGGGGTCCGAAATCAGTGTCCACTGTTCCAGGTGATGGGGCTGTTGACTTTGATCCCTACATTTCATTATAGACAAAGGCAGGTAGGAGACCAAAGCAGTATCCTACGGCTCGCCCACTATGAGTGGGGAAAGTTGGGAGGGGGAGTCAATTGCATATGATGTTGATTGCACAAACAAATATTTTCCAGCAATTGTCCAGGCACACTTTGATGTTATATATGTGACCCTGCCTGTCGAAATGTCATTGATTTCATGGAATGTGGCTGGGTTGTGTTCAAAGCTGTTGTTACCGGAGTAGAATGACTTCACTAGTGGCTTTGATTTCTGTTTATTTCAGAAGACTTGGTCTACCGAACCTAAGCATTGGTTCGGCTATTTGACCTTCTTTGGTCATGCCATTCCTAGCCACAAAAGGAAGCCATCAGGTGGGGTGTTGATTTGGGATAACAATGTGCTTCACTGAACTCTTAAATTGCTTCAGGTGGCCCACCAAGATATTCTAGTCATCCAAGAGAAAAGCAGAGCAAATGTTGGGATGGACATTCATAATCTCTATGTTAGAGGGGTGAGAGGTGGCTCCCAGTCCTCCACATTGCAGCCCCTTGAGGCCAGTTTAGATAAGACACCACGCTTAATCTAGCCCCTCTTAAGAAATGGGCAAGGGTGGCACTGCAACTGAAAGTGCTTATGTTAGAATTTGGGTTAAGAGCCACAAATGGCAATACTAAGAGCTATAGGGCTGGGTCCCATACATTTCAGGGCCACAAGGGCTATAGCCAAATTACTTGTGTGATGGTGGACCTTAGGCTGTGAGTTCATGTAATTGATTTGGAAGTGAGGGAGACCCCTGAGAGTGATCATAAACCACTATGCCTGACAATTACGCCAATTGGGGCTGCATGTAAGAGACCCATGCCCTCCTAGTCGTACTCAGGAGCTCTTTCCCACAAATAATAGGTGCTGACTCAAATGGTCAAGATGATTAAATTTAAGGATGGGAATTGTAAGATTAAGAGCAGCCTATCAGCAATCCCAGCTACATGTAAGAAGATCATGGGAGGAAACCAGGTGGCCAGATTTAAAAGTTGCCTGTGAAATGCATGATTGGCCTACATTCTGGGGCTTACTTAGTAGAGGAGGTCGTAAGGCTATGCCTCAATCAGATGCAATCTCTCGGTGATGTAAGTAAACCACTTTAGATTCCTCTATTCGGATGACTTCCAGATCGACTCTCATGCCACCAAATGAATAATTTCTCCACCCGGACACAGGGATATGTTTGCCCTGGATGAGATCAACACCTCAATTGACATCATCATGGCCTGTAAAGCACCGAGCCTGGATGGGATTCCAGGAGATTTATTTAAGCATGACAAGGAGAATTGGACAAAATATATTCTGGAGCTGGCTAATCATATCGCCATCGGTGCACCCATTCCTTCCTCCTGGAAGCAGGCAGAGGTAGTGCCAATTTATAAAAAGGGGACAAGTGATTCCCTCAGTAAGTATAGGTCTATAAGCCTCATAGATGTGGCGCAGAAGGTTGTGGGTCATGCTTTCCTGAATAAGGTTTAAAAGTGGATCGAAGACCGAAATATCTTGACACCCTATCAGACAGGCTTCAGGGCCAAGACGAGTACTGTAGATCAGGCTTTTAGGTTCATGCTTTTATATTGGAAAACTGCGTTCATAGGCAGGGGCAATTTATATGTGGCGTGCAATGATTTAAAGTCTGCATTTGATATGGTTCCTGTCTATCCCTTTGGAGACATTCCGTTGATTAGTAAGCACAAGATATCAACACTCCTATTTGTGAACAACACTCTATTGGTAGTCAAGACATCTGCTGGTTTCAGCTTCTCTTGAATAGATTTGAAGAATTCTGTAAATTACAGAGACTCGTTATTAATACTAGCAAGACAAAACATATGGCTATCAGCCTGCATAGGTCATTCAGGGAGGGACTTTTATTGGGTGGGGTGTCTTGGAGAGAGTTATTACATTTGATTTCCTTAGCATTAAGCTGTCAAATGATATGACATGCCAACCCCACATTGATAAAATGGGAATCAAACTTAGCCACACAGTAGGCGCTGTGTTGCATGAGCATAGAGCTTTTGTATCTAAACCTGTAGCAGTTGCCAAGCAGATTGATGATGTAAAGGCCGCAGTACTTTATGGGGCTAAGCTTTGGGGATTCTCATGCATTAATGAATTACCAAGGTTGGAGCACAAGTTTATGAGAAATCTTGTCCAACTGCCAGTTAGCACCCCACTTTTACCTCGGAAATTCGACATGGGCTGGAAATCTATCCAAGATAAGGCCAGGCTCTGGTTCTTGCTCTTCTGAAGAAGGCTGATGACCACATGCAAGCTACATTTGTATGCAGAAGAATTCAGTGAAGTAGCCAGAAGTGATTCTTCGCACAAGGTATCATGGTTCTCTAATCTTAAGAAGCTGATTACTGCACTGGGCCTTCTGGCTGGATGGGATTCTAATCAGCTGGAATCTATTCCATCAAAAGCCCAACTGAAGAAGTGTTATTGGTCTTGGGTCATCCATAATGATGTAGCCTTTTGCGATAGGAGGCCACTGCCAAGCTTATTTTTGGATTTTGAGTCTGTTAATGCTTTGGAGATCTATATTTCATCTCAATGCCAAGAGCTAGGAAGTTGTATGTCAAGTTTAGATTTGGCCCCCTCTCACTGAGGTCCTTTACGGACAGTTGGCTGTCAAACTCTGCTGTATTGTCTTTATGTCCAGGTTGCAAGTCTGCCAAAGAATCTGTCGGTCACGTTGTTTTTTTTGTTTGTTGTGCATATGTAAGTCCTTGCTTGAAATGGATTGAGCCGTTGCCAGGGCCTTAGAGACATGTGATAGTATGCATGCCTTGAGAATTTTACAATTGGACTCTAGTCCATTTTATGCCTGCCCTGTCACAAAATTCCTTGGTCATATGTGGACTATCAGGGCAAAAGCAATTAATCAATGGGAAAGAAATGACAGATAGTGCTGTCTCATTGATGAAATAGGGATACTTGGGATAAGTTGTTTCCTTCTAATAAGGTTTTCATGTTGCCTCAAGTTCGGTTGGCCCCTTCATCTGTATTCTGTTTTTTTCCTGAAATTGGATTGGGTTAAGCTGCTGTATCTTGGCTGAGTTACCCCTTCTGTCCAGAATGAATTAATTGTTAGCTTTGCACAATCTTGCAATGGGCTATCCTGTGGTTAACCTCCCCCCCTTTGACAAATCCTTCTTCTATGCGAAAGGATATCACTAATTTGCCAATCCTTGGCTGAGTTGTGCTGCGCTGGTTGGCATAATTTAATTACCAAGTTTGCACGATTGTGCAATTGATTTTATCATTTGACATGTGTTGTGCTTGCTGCAATACCTCTTAATCCTGTATTTGTATCTTTTTTTAATGAATTATTCCGCTGTTCTTGTCAACCCCACATTGTTTAATTGTGTTTTATTGTGTTTTCATTCTGATATTGTAGATTATTGCATAGCGTCCATGCTCTTTGGTGTATAGGTCTTAGGTTTCAGGACCATGATTCTGCAGAGATCATCATGAGATAGTTTTAATGCTCAGGATTTTTATTTTGAAGTAGTTGATTTGGTGTTTGCATTTATTATGTGTATGTGTTGTGCTTTTATGGCACATTGTGCTAAAATAAAGCTTATTCTATCTCTGAATGAGATCCACAGAGAGAGATAGAGTTAAAACTACTTTGACAAGAGCTACAGCACACTGCATTGAGACACACTTTTCTGTGTTTCGGTGTGGCGTGCTGTTGTGAGCCTTCATTTTATGATATTCAGGCCATATTTATACTTTTTGATGCAAAACTGCGCAGACCCTTTTTTCATCAAAAAGTATAGCGCCGGCTTGCATCATTCCAGAGCGCCAGCCGGGCGACATAGTTATGGAATCCTGCAAGCCGGCGCAAAGGATGGGCTAGAATCTGGAAAAATGGCGTGAAACAGGTGGGGGTGGCCGTATGGGGAAAGGGGGTTTTGCACAAACAAATGGCACTAGACTGGTTAGAGGCAAAAAATGCCTTTAACCAGCCTAGCATCATTTCCTGACGCAAAACCATCCATACCACATGACTCCTGTCTTAGAAAAGACAGAAGTCATGCCCACCACCCCAATGGCCAGCACCAGGTGCCATGCAGGGGGCCCCATGTCAGGGGCCCCAATGACACTTAATTGTTTTTTAATTCTTACCTCTATGTACCCTACTTACCTGGGATGGGGTCCCCCCATCCTCTGGTGTACCTCTGGTGTGGGTGGGGATGTTCCTGGGGCTTGGGTGGGCACCTGGAGCAATTCCTGATGATGATGCTAGTCATCCATTGTGATGCTTGAGGGCCCTTGCTCCTGAGACTACTGGTCTCCTAGTTTGACAGCTTTATTGGAACAGTGTTTTTCTGACATATTCATTACTATTGGGAGACTGTACACTGGACCATATAAACTCCCGTTCCCTCCCCCCCTTGTTACCTCAGTCATGTTCAGATAAATAGTCTGATGAGGTATACACAGTATTACCAGAAACAGAGGCAGATAAAGTAAGACACCACAGAACACGTATTACGAATTCAGGGCTGAATTTCCAATCTCGGTGTAAATATGGGAAGCCATTCATGTCAAAAATACATCTCCCCGTATAGGAAAGCTTCTGAAATGCTTAGCGTGCTGCAAAATGAATATGACACACACCAAAAGGAACGTAATATGTGTCAAAATAAATATGATACTGGACAGAGAGACTCCAACTTGAACCAAAACAAATATGAAACCTGGCATAGTGAATATGCTTCTTAGTGAATAATATGAATGACACACACTCCTAATTGAATAAGAGCTATACTGAAATATATATCAATCATGCTGAAATAAACATGTCCTTCACTGCAAACAATAAAGCAATCACTGAAACAAATACAAGATTCATCAAAAATATTAGGACATTTCTTGAAATGCCTGACATATGCCAAGAGGAATATGGCATATGTTGAAATTAATATGACAGATTGAAATGAATGTAAGGTACTGAAATCAATATATTATATTCTGTAAAGAATATAACGCACATTGAAAATAACAAAACATACACTGAAATGAACATTACACATGTTTCAATGAATATGAACTGTGTTGAAATGGATATTACCCAGAGTGCAATGAATATGAGATATATAAAAATAAATAGGATCTGATTCAAAATGAATATGGCTTGTGTTGAAATGAGTATCAGCACCATTGAATTGAATATGACATGCCTTCAAATGAGTATGACCTATGCTAAAATTCTTATGACGTTTGTCAAAATAAATATGGCAGGCATTGAACTTAATATAATTCATGTTCAAATGATTATGATATTTCTTAAAATTAATAAATTGCATCTTAAAATTAATATGACAAGTGTAACTATGAATATGACACCCTTTAAAGTAAATAAAGCATTGATTGAAAGGAATTGAAAGGAATATAATACATGTTAAAATGAATATGACATGAGTTAACATGAGCATGAGCTTCATTGAAATGAATTTGGCATGTTTTAAAATGAATATGAGTAATGCTAAAGTGAACATGACATTTAGCTAAATGAATATCACTTGCATTGAAAGTAATATAATACACATTGATATGATTAAGATACGTGTTGCAATGGATATGATTCATGTTAAAATGAATATGATGTGTTAACATAAATAAGATACCAATTGAAAGGAATATGACACATGCTAAGATGAAAATGGCATGCAGTGAAATGAATATGAGCCCTACTGAAATGAATTCGACATGCCTTAAACTCAATATGACCAATGCTGAAAATAAAATTACATTTGCCAAGATGAATATATTATGACTCAAAATTAATATGATACACATCAAAATTAATATTGCATACACTGAAATGAATATGACCTATGTTGAAATGGAAATGACCCATGTCAAACGTATTATGACAGGTGTTAAGGTGAATATGACATCTACTGAAATGAATATGACATTCATTGAAAAGAATATGTTACATGTTAAGATGAATATGAACCACTTCGAAATTAATTCGATAGGTGTTGATATTAATGTGGCCCACATCAAAATTAGTATGATGTTCATTAACATGAATCTGACACTTTTTGAACTGAATATGTAGCTAAGTGAGATAAATGTAGCATGCTTTGAAATTAATAAAGCACATATTGAAATTATCATAAGCAATGTTGAAATTAATATGACCCCTGTTTAAATGAATAGAAGTAAAGGTGATTTGTTTTAAAATTAATATTACATATTGAAATTAATATTACATATTCTGAAAGGATATGATATGGGCACAAATTAATTAACTAAAATTAATTTGCCACACATTTAACAGTATATAAAACAAGGAACCATCCTTTACCACTCATCCATTACATGCATCCATTCACAATGCAGGTAAGTATTTCTACATTTGTCATGCAGTACTTTATCATGCAGGTAAGTATTTATTGTAAATAATATAATGTTGTATGTGCGCGTAGAGGTAAAGGGAGGTAAGGATAATTTTAGGGTTGAAAGGTGGGTAGAGGTAAAGGGAGGTAAGGAGTAAAAAAAGACACATATACACACATATATGTATGTGTATACATATATGTATATATATGTATATATCCATATATATGCGTATACACACACACATATGTATGTATCTTTATTATTTCAGGATTACAGTACCGCAAAAATTATGCAAAAGAAAAGAATCAGGAAACTCTGAGTAGTTCCCAAGTTTAAGTGGAGAGCAGCTTCTTTCTATGGACCACCCTACAACACCACTGACAATCTGCTCACCTCAAATGTTCACGTTTTTAAGTATCAGATTTGTACAGTTCTATTCATGCCAAGCTAGAAAGTGACTAAGGGCCTGATTGAGACCTTGTCTCACAGAAGTTACCACGTAACAATGCTGACAGATATCCCATTCGCCAAAATGTGAATACTATCCAGTTCTCAACCAGGCCCTACGTCTTTTGCCAATTTTACAGCAAAGTCTTTATGCATAGAATTAGCTAGTTTAATCCATTCTGAGTTAAAAGATTACAAAAGCCTCTTACCACTCCAGGCACTGTATCACAGCTTTGAACTGGAAAAATATCAGCCTCACACATCGAATCAAGCTTCAATAATAGCAAAGTAATCTTCAACATTGTTAAAGAATTCTCCAACCCCTAAGCCACAACAAACAACATTACACCCTCACAGGAACCCTACAAAAACCTTGTAAACTTTTTCCATGACAAGATTGCTTTCATCTATAGAAACTTCAAACCTAACAACAACCCGCTGTTACCAGAGATATCTGACTAACCTAATGGAGCCAACTTGCCCCACGGAACACTGCCTCCATCATGAACTCGGTCCACTCAGGGGCCCCAACTGACCCATGCCCTCACCACATCTTCAACCACGTACTCACCACCTTGTTCAGCACCTCAATTGCAATGTCAATCTTCCCAGAGGAAAACAAACACACAGAAGTCAACACCCTACTAAAGAAACCCTCAGCAGACCCCAGTGAACTCAACAACTATAGACCAATCTCTATGCTCCCATTCCTGGCCAAGGTATTAGAAAAAACCATCAGCCAACAACTCTTCTCACACCTGGAAAGGAACCGCCTATTCAACTCCTCCCAATCGGGATTCTGCAGCAACAACAGGACAGAGACAGCCCTCATCTCAGCTACCAATGACATCTGAGACCTACTTGACAGAGGAGGGACTGAGACTCTGATCCTCCAAGATCTCTAAGCAGCATTTGATCTGGTCTCCCATCACATATTCATCACAAGGCTGCACAACATATGCATCCAAAGAACTGCTCTTAGATGACTCTCTTCTTTCTTCACCAGAAGAAAGCAAAAATTCTGCCTTCCCCTCTTTTCCCTTGAACCTAAGAAAATCATCTGTGGAGTACCCCAAGGATCTTTGCTCAGCCCCAACCTCTTCAACACTTATATGACACCTCTGGGCAGCATCACCAAAAGCCATGGATTCAACAGGATATCCAATGCTGATGACATACTACTCTTCCTCTCCCTCTTGACCAACTTCCACAAACGCATGACAGATGTCGCTAACTCGGTGAAGAACAACTGCCTGAAGGTCAACAGAAACAAGGCAGGGGTATTGATTTTAAGAAAAAAAGCTCCATATGGGATGCATCCTGGTAGCCCTCAGAACTCAGACCTCCCCCTACTCCCATTAACCATGCTAGTAACCTAGGCATCATTCTGGACAACAAGCTAACCATGATGCCTCAGGCTAACTCTGTCTCCTTCTCCTGCTTTTTCCTCCTCCACTTGCTATGTAAGCTATTCAAATTTCCACCCTGAAGCTCAAGACACACCATCACCCAGGCCCTCATCTCCAGCCGACTGGACTATGGAAACGCTCTCTGCACAGGGATTGTAGCTCACCTCCAATGCCTACACCCCATACAGAACACTGCAGCCAGACTCGTCCTAGATCTCCCTAGACAAACCCATATCACTCCCTACCTCAGAAACTCCACTGGCTCCCTGTACAGTTCAAGATCCTGACCCATGCATACAAAGCCCTATGCAACTGCAAACCTGCCCACTTGAACAACAGCCTGAAATTCCATCAGCCTCCTCTGGACACCTCTGCCCCACTTTCATTTCTCTAACCCTCACCCCCGCATCTGACATAGCAGAGGCAGAGGTCACTCCTTCTCCTACTTAGCAGTGAAGTCATGGAAGAAGCTGCCCTTGCATCTACGGAACTCCCCATCTCTTCCAGAGTGCCGAAAGTCCTTAAAGACCTGGCTATTCAGCTAATCAACTGGACCCTGCCAGTGCCTGGACACCGTCATGGGTGATAAGTAGCACTCTACAAATCTAATAATTGATTGGCTAATTGATTGTCTGTGAAAAGATTTCATCCTATTAGTGCCAACTGAATGCCAAATGCAGCAACAAGCAAAGGAAAGAAGACCAAACAACGTTTTCAAAGGGCGTCCAGTGTGCAGGAACATGTGTTACTATGTTTTTCATAAATTTTGATCTATTTGAGCTAGAAACAACATTTGTTTTTGTTAAAACCTGCAGACTATGTAGCAGAAAGTGAATTATGTGCCAAACACAGCAAATCCATACTTATGCAAAAAAAGCCGCAGCTGCAGAATTACATAATTGCAGTGTCCATGATTATACGATATGTTGTTCCATGTGTGTACTGTACTGTGATCTTGCTCTGGCAAATTGTTCTGTTTTACATTGAACTAAACATAAAAGATATATTTTTTTAACCTTATTTATCATTTAATCAATATACAACAAATAACATGGCACATTATACACGAACAACTCATTCCCACCAATGGGAGAAATAATCTTACAGGCAGAAATACACAACATTTAAAGTCTCATGTTTATGGGTATGAGTCTACACTCAACAGTAATAGGTGAGGTTTGTGTTATGGAGTATGTTGGATGCGTACCACAGTTCTGCCACAGTGAGTTTCTGTTTATATTCACTGTTTCCAAGCTTGCATTCTGTGGAATCGTACCCAGTACCATCGTCTCCCCATCTCCACTCCTCAGCTCCCCCAATGAGCGTCTTGTATAGTGAGGTAGTCGTTAAGTGGTTGCTAAATATTTTGGAGATGTGAGGTTGGAGGTTGGAGGGAAGTGTACAGTTCACTGTGTGTGTCACAATAAATGAGACTATGTAACCATGCCTCTGCCTTGGGTGCGAGTTATGAGTCCCAGTGTATGGCCTCCTCTTGTTTGGCTAGCAGTAATGCCAGTGCTGTGTATCTTCTAAACGAGTTGGGAATGTAGCTCATGTATCCTAGCAAAGCTGGGAGGGGGTCAGGGTCTAATACTATAGCCACCATAAGAGACTTGTGTATAAACACTTCCCTCCAATATTGGGAGCCAGTAGGACATGTCCATGACATATGCATAAAATCTGCCATCGGGAGAGGTGTCTATTTTAAAAAGAACAGCTGGTGTGACATACATGCACCTGAGGAATTTGTAGTGTATTAGTCAGTGGTGCTTGTTCATGGATACTCTGCGCATTTGGGTCCAACAATCCATCCTCATCTTATCTTATGTAGAACACCCCAGGTCTGTCTCTCAGTGGCCGTGAAGCACAGAGTTGTGTATGGGTAGTAGGTTCAAACATGTTATTTATAACTTGGAGACCATCCTAGCTCCCTCCGTTTCTGTAATGAGCATTGTGAGCAGTGTGAAATCATTTGGTACTAGCAGGTATGTAATGATAAGGGCATTCAACATTCTTTGTAGTCTATGAGGTATAAAATAATCCATAGGAGTTGCTCCCAAGAAATGCAGATCTCCTGTTCTGGAAAAGATGTGCCCGTCAGGAAACAGGTCTCCCATAGTGTGAAGGGACAAGTCTTTAAGTGTGCACTTAAACGGCTGCTCACAGGCCAACAGGAGCTATGGGTTTTCAGCTATTGGCAATGTGGGAGAATACAGTGTCTTACCTGCCAGCATACACGCTAGCTTCTGCCAAGCCCAGCATGTGGTGGAGGGTGTCTGTACATCCGAGGGGTCCAAGGTATGGCCCCTCGGAAGAAGTGTATTCAGTGTGGCGGGTAAATCAAGTCTCTTTCAGGCATGTTGTATTGTATACATGCATCTGGGTGGTACCAATGATATGCGAAACTACAATGTGCCACCAGGGCATACAGATGAAAATGGAGAAGGCCAAAACCCTCCTGCTCGTAGGGAAGTACAAGCAACTCCCATTGTACCATTGCGCGTTGGTCCATCCAGATCAGGCAGGTCAGTAACCTGTGCTATTCTCAGAAAAAGGAATTGCTTAAGGGGATTGGGATGTTTATAAAGAAATATAATAATTTAGGGAGAACAACCATTTTAATAATGGCAATTCTACCTGCCAGGAAGATCGGCAGTCTTACCCAGTGTTCTATTTGAGTTTCTAGCTTGTCTATTCTATCGTCATCCCATAGTTGAGGTGTACAATTTGTTCTTTATCATGATGGACACATATGCCCAAATACTTGACTGTGTCTGTGCACCATTTTAATGGGTATTGAGTAGTCACTTGAGTGATAGCAACAGTCAGAGGAAATAATTCTGTCTTGGACCAGTTAATATGAAGTCCTAAAAATGCCCCAAAATGGATAATCTCCTGCAATACTGATTCCAAGTTCCTGCCTGGGTGGCTGATAAATAATAAGATATAATCCAATTATAATGATACTAGTAGCAGTCCAGTTTTAAACTGCAGTTCTCTGTGAAGGTGTGTTTTTGTAGCTGTCATCCCAATGGGTCCTCTTCTATTATGAAAAGCAAGCGGGAAAGAGGGAAGCCATGATGGGTCCCCCTGTATGCTGTGGAGGGAGGAGAGAGTGTGGCGTTCACTCTGATTTGTGCGGTTGGATTTGGGTAAAGTAGCTGGATCAAGGAAGTAAAGCCCAAAGGAAAACCCAATATGCAGCATGTGGTGAATAAAAAGGGCCACTCCAGAGAGTTGAACACCTTTCCAGTGTCAAGGAAGGTGACTTTTGGGGGTGTAGAGGTGTCTATCCTATGCAGTACTGCGAATAATGTATGCAAGTTGATATTAGTAAATCTTTGGGTGACGAATCCTGACTGCACTGGGGAGATGATTCCATCCATCAATTGGGATAGGCGTATTGCTAATACTTTCACCAGAATCTTATTATCAAAATTGATAAGTTCTGCAATAACGGCCGCCTTTGCCAGGCTTAGGTAATAGAGTAATGACTGCTTCTTGGATAGTTGGAGGTAGTGTACCTTTGGTGAGAGCCTCATTGTACACTTCCAAAGGTTGAGGGGCAAGAATCTCTTTATAGGCAGCATAAAACTCCCCAATAAAGCCATTCAGTCTGGGCGCTTTGGAGCCATTTAAAGCAGATATGGCTATTATTATTTATTCACACCTGAAGGGTTCACTTAGGTATTTCTGTTGTGCCGCGGTCAGCCACACCATAGCTATCTCCTCCAGGTGGCCAGTCAATGCTGAGGTATCATAATGGCAATGACTGCTTTACAGCATGGCAAAATAGAACATAAATTCAGATTAAACCTCTTCAGTGCCTACCCTATGTGATCCCTCATCGGTGTACAGTTCTGGGATGATGGTCCCAGAGTGTGGTGGTTTCAGCAGGCATGCCAGTGTCCGCCCAGGATGCTCACCATAGCGGCACGCAGCAACATATTTCCACAGAAAGAGGACCTCTCAATCTACCAACTCTCGAAATTCCTCCATAAGGGTCGCACGGGTCTTCAACCCAGGGTCACCATTTGTACAGGTGCCCGCCCGGTCTAGATCATGGAGAGCAGTCTCCACCTTCGCAAGGCTGGTGCGTATGGACTGGAGAACACCAGTAGACTGTGCAATGCATATACCCCTAGCATAGGCTTTGAATGAGGCATACGTTGAGACTGACCTTGTATTTAATTCAAAGTATTCCTTCAAGGCCTTTTGTAGGTCAGTGCGGAACAAGGCATCTTGAAGCACCAGGGTAGGAAAGCGCCTGCAGCATTCATACCTGGATGTGGAATATAACGTCATCGCCACTGGTGAATGATCAGAGAGTGTATGCGGTAAATGACTGACAGAGGACAGCCATGCTGGGACCAAAAGATTTATGAGCCAGAAGTCAATGTGCGTCCATGTATTGTGTGGGACTGAATAATATGTGAATGCTAAAGCTGACTGTGGTTGCATGAGCCATGGGTCTTGTAGCTGGAGGGTATCACACATGTGCTTTAGGACATGTAAAGATTTAGGTTTCAATGTCGAATTGTCTGCCGTAGTGTCTGATAGGGGATCCATTATCATGCTGAAGTTCCCACCCATAATTATTTTACCTGCGCCAGTGCAAACTAGTTTAGTCAGCAGGATGTGAAAAAAATAGGGAGCATCTATATTTGGGGCATAAATGTCAGCTAATAATACTTTATGGCCATCCAGAACACCCTCAACAAGTATATATCTACCGTTGGTGTCAGCCATAGTGGAGATGTGGTGAAAGGGGATTTTCTTGTGGATCAATATGCAGATCTCACGTGAATACAAACAGTAGTTGGAAAAAAAGCAATGAGGTTCCCACTGGGATGCAAAAGCATGTGTAGAGTGTGGGGCCAGATGTGCCTCCTGTAGGAACGTGATCATGGCTTTCTGTCAAGTTAGATACTGCACTACCTGTTTACCCTTGCTGGGGTTATCTGAGCCCCTAATATTCCAAGACAGAAAGGTTAAATGCAACATGGACATAGATCCGTTCATGTTAACTGTCATGGAGCCATCTGGCTGGGTAAGCAAGTCAAACAGAGGTGTTTCGCAGTGTGCCAATATACAAACAGTAAACAATAATTCAAACAGAACTAAACATCTAAAACCTCCCATCCCCCTCCCACACTCAACGTAAACAAGCCAAAAACGCAAACAATTTATACAATAAACCCCTAGGGATTTATATGGTCTCAACCGGGGGGGAGGGGGTGCAACACATTGGCGGTGAGCGCCACATTCAAAAAGTTTTTGGTATGCATTATGATAAGGAGGAGTAAATCACTTGAAAGGAGAGGATAATGGAACTGCAGAGACAGATGTCAGATCTGCAGGTAGGGACAATAGTGCCATATATGATATCAAAAGGTTGCACAGTCTCACTCTTGAGGGAACAAGTCCATGCTGCTAGAGGTGTGTATGATCAACAAAGAAAAAGCTGGCAGGTAGAGACAAATTAAATCCTAAGTTGTCAGAACAGACCTGTATTCTGTTGCTTTTGAGTTTATTTCTTACTCAATTTTAATTTAAACCAATTTATCAAATAGCAAAAAAGGGATCTAGGATGATATCAAATTTATATACAATACAATAAACAAAATATAGACAAAATGTTACTTCACAAAAAACACACAATGGGCCTAATCACAAATACAACAATACAAAACTTTAGAGACAAATAGTATTAAGAAAAATATTAGGAAACAATGCCCTATATATTTGAATGGTGGTCACTGTTATAACTCCACATGTGATCCACTTCTAAATGCTAAGGAACTGGGCTTTTACGTGCACTAACTTATCAAAGTATTGTGCATTTCTTTCACACAAGTATGATATAGTGCATCTTAAGACATTACAGTATATTCCATTGTTTGGCAAGCCCAATGCACTTGCAATACAAAAAGTCAACGCGTTTCGGCCTATTAATTTAAGGCCTCATCAGGACTGAAGAAGGGCAAATGTAATTCTAGAAAGAAAATCAAAGAAAACAAAAGGAATGCTTACAATTATACATCCATACATGTAATCTAAGAGTCAATAAAAAGATTTATAGTGCAAGCCTACAGGATATCTGGTGTTAAATAAAGCTTATATATATTTTTTAAAAAGAAACATTTTTTATAAAAACAGTATTCGCTAGATTAAGTAGCGTCTCCTACTATACAGATAATCATACGATAATTTTGTCACTGGCTGTGGTAAAGTGCTACCCTACTTGTACATTTATTAAAATTATCTATCAAGATGTATACGTTGTTTAAAGTATATATACTCTATTAAAAATATAGAATATAAAGACCACATATTTTTACCTTAATTGTAAAGATCAAAAACGGGGAACAGGACTCGTGTATATCATCTTCGATATATTTTTAATAGAGTATATATACTTTAAACAAAGTATACATCTTGATAGATAATTTTAATAAATCTACAAGTAGGGTAGCACTTTACCACAGCCAGTGACAAAATTATCGTATGATTATCTGTATAGTAGTAGACGCTACTTAATCTAGCGAATACTGTTTTTATAAAAAATGTTTCTTTTTAAAAAATATATATAAGCTTTATTTAACACCAGATATCCTGTAGGCTTGCACTATAAATCTTTTTATTGACTCTTAGATTACATGTATGGATGTATAATTGTAAGCATTCCTTTTGTTTTCTTTGATTTTCTTTCTAGAATTACATTTGCCCTTCTTCAGTCCTGATGAGGCCTTAAATTAATAGGCCGAAACGCGTTGACTTTTTGTATTGCAAGTGCATTGGGCTTGCCAAACAATGGAATATACTGTAATGTCTTAAGATGCACTATATCATACTTGTGTGAAAGAAATGCACAATACTTTGATAAGTGAGTGCACGTAAAAGCCCAGTTCCTTAGCATTTAGAAGTGGATCACATGTGGAGTTATAACAGTGACCACCATTCAAATATATAGGGCATTGTTTCCTAATATTTTTCTTAATACTATTTGTCTCTAAAGTTTTGTATTGTTGTATTTGTGATTAGGCCCATTGTGTGTGTTTTGTGAAGTAACATTTTGTCTATATTTTGTTTATTGTATTGTATATAAATTTGATATCATCCTAGATCCCTTTTTTGCTATTTGATAAATTGGTTTAAATTAAAATTGAGTAAGAAATAAACTCAAAAGCAACAGAATACAGGTCTGTTCTGACAACTTAGGATTTAATTTGTCTCTACCTGCCAGCTTTTTCTTTGTTGATGATATATTTACCCTGGGCAAGGTAGAGTTATAGGGTTCCCCTGTTGTTTTGCAGTTTCTACGTACACCTTGTCAGGTGTGAGGGAAGGATTGAGATATAAGTAAGATATTTACCTCCACTATTTGGAGGCGCAACAAGTTATAATATTTAGCTAAAAAGGATGCAATCGGTAGGATGTTTTGCCTCAGGTAATTAATTAAGTATTAGCAAGTGTCCCTTGTATACTAAATAGAGACTATGTCAGACCACCAAACAGTCTGCTATACAGATGAACAAATATCTAAGCTCTTGGAACTACCTTCTCTTCTAAGTGGGGAAGCCCCACCGAGCGAGACCCCGAAATTAGACAAAATAGAGAGATTAAAACAGTTGAAGAAGAAAAATACAAGAACCCAATTACATGCACAGGTACTACTTGAACATTTAAAAAATAACACAATCCCACTAGGACTACAAGTTAAAAATATCCCTGTAATTTTTACTAGCGACCCAAAATACTTGACACAATTCAGTGGGGTAGGGACTAAATGCTCTTGTGATTGGCTAGCACTGTCGGTAGAAACAGCTTTAAGGATTAATGAGTGTGAATTAAAAGAAATAGCCACCCTTGAACAAGAGATATCGGCAGACAATTCCATACAAAATGCCCAGCAGCTGTTGGATGCAGTCAATAAAACTATAACAGACTTCAAAACTAATAGGATTAGCCAAAAAACAACCAAACTAGCTCGGGATATAAAGAATTTTGATATTTTACATACCTACCCCTACTTAAGAGAAGACTTCT